>NC_142028.1:38023230-38325730 GCF_982192425.1 Myodes glareolus
CCTTGAGAGACTGAGACAGGAGGATTGCTCTGATTTTCACTCCAGCCTGATGTGGGATTTCCCTCTGTATGCTGTGATTATCACTGATTAATAAAGAAACTGCTTTGGACCTATAGCAAGGCATAACTTAGCCAAGCGAGGAAAACTGAATGCTGGGAGAGAGAAGGCGGAATCAGAGAAAAGCCATGTAGCCCCACCAGAAACAGACTCCTGAATTTATACGGTAAGCCCCAGCCTCATGGTGATACACAGAGTAATAGAAATGGGTTAAATTAATATGTAAGAATTAGCAAAAAGAAGCTAGAGCTAATAGGCCAAGCAGTGATTTAATTAATACAGTTTCTGTGTAATTATTTTGGGTGTGGGCAGCTGGGACAAACAAGCAGCCTTCCTCCAGCACCAGCCTGGGCTACAGAATGAGTTTCAGGACAACCTGGGCTACAGAATGAGACTCTCTTAAAATTAATTTCAGACATGCCTTTCCTTTAGAGCCTTACCCTTTGTATCAGGCACCATATTAATGCCCAGCAAGAACTAGACTGACACTCACAGCTTCCTTCTAAGAAAGGAGTGAAAGTAGCTGAGAAAGATGCTGGACCTGGAACACAGACAAGAATATTGTGGCCTTTGAGCAGCAAATGCATTGTATCTCTTAAGTCCCCAGGGCTTTGTGAAAGAATGGCTCGTCTGCAAGTATTTCTACTGGTACTTTCCCAGTGAGAATGGCCAGCATCTCTGAACCTACCTCCACCTGACTCCACACTGCACCTGCTACCCTGCGCTGAAGCCATTCTAAGATTGACAGGCCTGGTCCAAAGGGTTGGAGAACAAGAACCTTGGAGGCTCACCAGAGGGGAAACTCCAGATATCTACTGAGGGGGTGCTGTGTCCCTGAGCCTGACAGGAAAGACTAGGCTGTTCAGAGGTACATCTGCCATGTTCATGACCAGATCCTAATGCTAGAGAGGATTATTTTGTGCTTCATAAACTTGTATCCAGAAAAAAATGTTATTGTTTGCTGCTAATGATTTAGAGGCAAGGTCTTACTCTGTAGCTCAGGTTGGCCTCAGCCTTGAGCAGATTCTACTGCTTTTGTCCTGGGATTACAGGTGTGAACCACCAGTGTTAAAAGTTCTCAGCACATAAAGCTTAATTAATCAAATAAAACACAGCAATGAAAACCCAGTGAGTGTGATGGTGTGCACCTGTAATCCAGCATCCATGAGGCTGAGGCAGAAAGATGAAGAGTTTCGGGCCAGCCTTGGCTACATAGCAAGCTACTATCTGGAAAAATGCCAAACAAGGTTTGAACTTGCATTCAGTGTATCTCCCAAATTTCCAACTCAATTTTCAAACATTCTCATTCTCCTTCAGTTTTAGGTGTTTTTGTTTTGCTTCATTGTTCTGAGATAGTCTCATGTTCTCTAGGCTAGACTCAACTCCCAAAGTAGCCAACAACAACCTTGAACTTCCAACCTGCCTGTCTCTGCCTCCTGAAAGCTGGAATTACAGGCTTACATTATCATTTTTTATGTGGTTCTGGGATCAAGGCCAGGATTCTGTGCATACTAAGCAATCACTTACTAAGCGAGCTACAGCCCTAACCTCTTCTTCCCTCCCTCCCTCTCTTCCTCCTTCCTTCCCTTCATTCCTTCCTTCTTGCCTGCCCTCCCTCCCTCCTTCCTTTCTTTATTTCTGTATGTATGTGATGTTTGCATCCTGTGAGTTTCTCTATCTTTTGCAGAGTCCATAAAGCAAATGTTTTCATTAGAGGAGCAGCGCATGGGATGGTGACCTGGGCCAGGATTTCCCAAGTGTGATGCATCTACCCACTGTCTTACACTCTATTTCTAATGTTGATCATGAGACTCAGGTGCTCTTAGTTTGATTCAGCCCTTTGAAAGTTCTCCATTATTAGCTCATTACCAATAATACAAAATCAAAATGGGCCTGGAAGGATAGCTCAGCGTCTAGTTGCTTGACACAGACCTGATGGCCTGAGTTTAATCCCCAGGACCCACATACTAGGAGAGAACCAACTTCAGGAAGTTGCCCTCTGACCTCCACATGCACCAGGGCAGACACACATAACTAGATCAATGGGGAAAATGTTTATTTTATTTTATTTTTTTGGTTTTTTGTTTGTTTGTTTTGTTTGTTTTTTGAGACAGGGTCTCACTTTGTAGTTCTGACTGTCCTTGAACTCACTATGTAGACCAGGCTAGCCTCAACGTTCTGTCGCAGAAATTTACTTACCTCTGCCCTCCCAGTGCTGACCTTAAAGGCATTCACTACTATGCCTGAAGAAAAAAAAAATGTCCTTTTTTAAAAAGTCAAAATGGCCAGGTGGTGGTGGCACACGCCTTTAATCCCAGCACTTGGGAGGCAGAAGCAGGTGGATCTCTGTGAGGTCGAGGCCAGCCTGGTCTACAAGAGCAAGTTCCAGGACAGGCTCTAAAGCTACAGAGAAACCCTGTCTCAAAACAACAACAACAACAACAAAATGTCAAAGTGGTTGCAGACTGGTCAACATAGTCTTAGAGATTTTCCTGGCAGGGGTAAACTCAAGGTGGGATTGCTGGCACTGTGTGACTGAACCTGCGATTTTCAAGATCCCGTCCATTCTGCACCTGCATAAAACTGTCTTTGCTTGGGGCTGGAGAGATGGCTCAGAGGTTAAGAGCATTGCCTGCTCTTCCAAAGGTCCCGAATTCAATTCCCAGCAACCACATGGTGGCTCACAACCATCTGTAATGAGGTCTGGTGCCCTCTTCTGGCCTGCAGGCATACACACAGACAGAATATTGTATACTAAATAAAAACAAATATTTTTTAAAAACCCTGTCTTGGGGCTGGAGAGATGGCTCAGAGGTTAAGAGCACTGCCTGCTCTTCCAAAGGTCCTGAGTTCAATTCCCAGCAACCACATGATGGCTCACAACCATCTGTAATGAGGTCTGGTGCCCTCTTCTGGCCTGCAGGCATACACACAGACAGAATATTGTGTACATAATAAATAGATAAATATTAAAAAAAATAAATAAATAAAAACCCTGTCTTTGCTTTTATCTGCCCGCTGATTATATTGTCTCATGTGTTTATCAGCTTCCCCCCCCCAGTTATTTTATGTTTAATTACATGTCTGTGCATGTCTCTGTGTACATGTACACATGAGTGTAGTGCACTTGAAGGCTGAAGAGGGTGCTGCATCCCCTGGAGCTGAGTTGACAGGTGGTTGTGAGGTCCAGATATGGGCTCTAAGAACTAAATTTAGGTCTTCCGCAAGAGCAGTAAGTGCTCTTAACTGCTGAGCCATCTCTCTTGCCCAGTAACTGTCGTCAATACAGCCTCCCTCTGGATTAATGGCTTCTTGAGAAGTCACAAAGTTGTGGTATTCTAATTATGCCACGTTTGTATATGTGCTAACATAATTCACCTTTAAAGAACAACTCCGGGGCAGGGGCGGGCAGGGGCAATGAGATGGGTCAGTGGTAAAAGTGCTTGCAGAGAAAGCCTGGCTACCTGCATTTAGTCCCTGGGACCCATGCAAAGATGGACGGAGAGGAAAGAACCATCTCCTCAAAATTGTTCTCTCCACACGTAAATCAGGCTACACATGTGTGCACATGCATGTGCACATGCGCTTACTCAAAAACCCAATTTTTTATCAACTCTTTGACCACTCTGAAATATTAAATCATTAAGACAGGATTAAAAATTTGACTCCTCTCCCTTTACTTAACCGCTTTTGCAGTATAACTTTCTTAGTTATTGTTCTTTTGCACCATTATCAGTGCAACTCTTATAAAAGAAAGCATTTAATTGGGAGCTTCTTTACAGTTTCAGAGGGTGAGTCCATCAGCATGGCAGGAAGCAGACAGGCATGGCACTGGAGCGGTAGCTGAGAGTTCTCATCCTGATACACAGGCAGCAGGCAGAGAGGGAATGGGGGAAGGGGAGAGAGAGAGAGAGAGAGAGAGAGAGAGGGTTCCCCTCTTTTGAAACCTCAAAGCCCACCTCCAGTGACACACCTTCTAACAAGGTCATACCTTCTAATCCTTCTCAACTTTCCACCAACAGGGAACCAAGCATTCAATATGTGAGTCTTTGAGGGTCATTCTCATTCAAAGCACTGCAATAACCAACAAAGATTTGCTTTGTTTTGTTGAGTCAGAGTCTCTCACTCTGTAGCCCAGGCTATCCTGGAACTCACTATATAGCCTAAACTGGCCTCACACCTACCGTAATCCTCCTGCTTCAGTGATCTGAGTAGTGGAATTACAGCCATGAGCCACCACACCTGGTTAAGACTTTATTATTATTTTTAGCGTCATTATAAATTGACAGATTTGGAATGGGTGGTATGTATTTGAATCATGTCCTTGTTTTAGTTGTAAACTTGACATGGCCAGGGATCGAGGGTGTCTCAACTGAGCAAATTCCCAGATCAGATTGGCTTGTGGCTGTGTCTGGTGAGCGATGGACTTGATTGATGACTGACTGTGGGCAGTCCTTTGAAAGTGCTGTATGGAAACCTATGACTATAGGAAAAATATATAGTTTAAATGGAGCTGCCCTATAATGGGGGAATAATGCCTCCCCAGCCACCATTGACTGCAAATAAAATGTCCCGGGCCAAGTATGGGTTTTGAGTTATTGGTCAGTGGGGTCCCATTGATCTTCCTCTGAATGTTATAGCCTATTGCCATTGTTCTTGGTGGTTCTCCATAATCTGATGCTAAGACCCTATTGTTGAAGACACTACACATCTGAGTCATAGGACATGGAGAAATAAGTCTAGTACCAAGAAGCTTCATTTCTATGAACTAGCTTTCATAGTTGTGGTGGTTGGAACGACAGGGATTGGCACTATAAGGAGTTGTGGCCTTGTTAGGATAGGTGTGGCCTTGTTGGAGGTAATGTATCACTAGGCAAGCCAGGCCCAGGTCTGCCAATCCAGATGTAGAACTCTCAGCTCCTTCTCCAACACCATGTCTGTCTGTGGGCGGCCATGTTTTCTGGTGTGATGATAATGAACTAAACCTCTGAACCAGTAAGCCAGTCACAATTAAATATCTTCTCCTATGAGCTTCCATGGTCATGATGTCTCTTCACATCAATAGAAACCCTAACTATGACAATAGTGCTGGAAAGTTCTATGTCTGCTTCAGGGAGAGAAAAGCCATCACCAGTCTTACCAGCTGTGAGTTCTGTAAGCTATAACGACTGGCCTGGCAAGATGTACCCACTGGTACAATAGTGGCAGAGATGTTATGGGAGTCACCAAGCATGTTCTAATTGGAATTAAAGCTCACTCTGTAAGATGGGCCACATGCATGGTACTGTTGACTGGGCCAAAACCTCATGGCTGACTAGGTCATAGATCTTAGGGGAGAAGCTAACGCTATTATTTTGGTAAATTGACATCGTAATAAACTGCCTCCTATGTCCTTATCTTTATACCCACAGATAAGTGTCTCCCTGAGCCTTCATCATAGAAGCCTTTTTTAAAGTTGCCCACAACCAGTCAACATTCAGAGAATCAAAGAATGTGGAGCTCTCAGATCTAAATGCGACACCTGTGTCCTATCGGCTCTCCCCAAGGCTCAGGGATCATGTAGGACTGGAAAGACGGTAAGAGCAGATCAGTGTTTAATGGGCACGGTAGCGTAGGTGTACTCATGAACTCACAATGACTGGGACTCCACACACAAGACCTGCACAAGATCAAGCCAGCTCTCTCTCTGATGGCTACTGGGAAAGGAACAGTTATTTTTCTTCAGGGAATGTGGACCTGAGAGGCTATTCATGATCCAGTAGATGGTTCCATATCCATGCACATTCTGGTACCCTAGATAACTCAATGGGTATTAAATAAAGGAAGGGGGGAGCACATGAAGTTTGGAGGGAAAGTATGGGATAGGGGAGAAATTGGAAGGGTGGGAATGGGGACAGATTTAATCTGACTAAGTTATGTACATAAATGAGGATTAAATAAAAAACAGGGTTTCTCTGTAGCTTTGGAGCCTGTCCTGAAACTAGCCCTCGTCGACCAGTCTGGCCTCAAACTCAGAGATCTGCCTGTCGCTGCCTCCTGAGTGCTGGGATTAAAGGCATGTGCCACCACCACCCGGCTAAATAAAATAGTTCTTTATATTAAAAAAAAAAGCAGGAAAAGTTTGTTGGGTTCAAAAATTCAGAGCTCTCATCCTTGGTTGGTTGGCCCATTGCTTCTGATCCTGTGGTAAGGCGATACACCACGGTGGGAGCCATGGCAGGAATCCTCAACTCCAGACAAGCAAAGAAAGAGACCAGTGGTCCAAGGGCCCCTTTACAATGATGTAAGAGCTGGAGCTAGCCCCTCCTCTCTAAACTTTCATTGCTTCTAGTAGTGCAAGCTGAAGACCAAGCTTGGGGTAGCCCTTGGTTGAAATGTACCCAAACCACAACAAAAGGGACATTCGGCTCCCCAAGGAGCAGGTTTAGAGTTTGACTGTCTTCTTCCCTCCGCTTCTCTTCACTCAACCCAAAGCTACTCTCATGCTATATCCCATCTTGTCTCCCAAGTTCTTTAGTTGTTTTGGTATTTCTTTGTTTTTGATCTTGAGACGGGGTCTGACTGTGTAGCCCTGTCTGGCCTGGAACTGGCCAGGTCATATAGACCAGGCTTGAACTCACAGAGATTCACTGCCTCTGCCTCCACAGTGCTAATATTTAATGGCCTGTGCCACCATGCTTAGCCGCTTTTGTTTGTTTTTTCTGAGACAGGGCTCACACTGTAGCCCAGGCTAGCCTTCCACTTGAAACAGTCTTCCTGCCGCAGTCACTTGTGTGAAGCACATAGGCACGTACCACAACATCTGGCATTAAAAACAGGTTTTCTATTGTTTAAATAAACAGACGTATGTATAAGTAGTGTCTCATGTATCACAGGCAGCTTCAACACACTATGCAATCGAGGATGGCTTTGAACTTCCGACCCTCCTGTCTCTACCTTCGAAATGCTTGGTTACAGAAGTGTGTCACCATGCTGCGTTTTCTACTGTTGTTATTTGACAAGGCCTTGCTGTACAGCTCATGCTAACTAACCTCGGACCTGTGATCTTCCTGCCACAACTCCTGACAGCAGGATTTACTGGCATGCCTGGCATCCGCTGTTCCGGTTAATCTCACTCTCACCTTGCTCGGACTGAGAAACTCATCTTTGGATGTGTCTCTTTAGAAGGAAGACTGCTCTGAGTGCCGGCTGCACTGTGGACTACTCTGGAACCCAAGTGGATCAAAATGCGAATATGAGTGAGAAGCACAGGGCGGTTGACACTCAGGACCCCGTCCACTGTGAAATGCCAACTCCAGGAAGCAATAGGCTGAAACAAGGCCGTGGACTGAAACCTCTGAAAGTCACAGTCAGCCTTCCACTTTAAGTTGTTTTCTTGCACGTTTTTGTTCCAGAGACACGGGTCTGACAGTCACTAACATTAAGACCTTTGCAACTTCAGTAGCAATGACGGAGCCCTGACTGCCAGCATCAAGAACTTAGCTCACCCCTGAACAAACACAGATGCAAAGCTAAGAGAAATCGTGATGTCACGAAGGGCTGAGATGGCAGATAAAGGTATTTGCTACCAAGTCTGATGACTTGAATTTGACCCCAGGGACCCGCATGGTGGGAGGAGAGATCTGATTGCTGTAAGTCGCACTCTGGCCTTCACACATGCTCATTCACACACACAATCATGTGCTCATACATAAACAAATGTAATGCTTTTTTTCCCCCAGGAAAGCTGATATAATTGCAAAATGTTCCTGCAGAGAGTTACATGCACAGCTTTGCTTTTTGTTTTTTAGACACAGTTTCTCTGCGTAGCCCTGGCTGTTCTGGAACTCACTCTGTAGACCTGGCTGGCCTCAAACTCAGAGATCCAACTGCTTCTGTCTCTTGAGTACTGGGATCAAAGGCATGCGCTACCACCACCCTGCAACGTGTACAGCCCTTCTGAGTACAAATCTAAAATGTGAGCCTGTCCAGAGCCACCAGTGTTTCACACATGGCACAGCTGAGGACAAGGTCTCATTGCCCAAGGGCCAGTTAGTACTCAGGCATCTGTGCTGGCCTGCCTTTGGAGTCCTGACGGGATACACTCTGCTGCAGCCACTAAGCGCACCTCCTGTGCACATTCACTAAGTTCCCTTTGAAAATGTAGGCCTTGCCCACCTCCCCTCTCTTTTTTCTCTCTCTGCTTCTCTGCCTATCTTTCTGTCTCTCCCCCTGCCCACCCCCCACCCCAGTCTCTCTCTTCTCTTTTGCTGATCCCATCTCCAGAGGCCGGTCTCTCCCCTCCCCTTCCCCATTTTCCCCTTCTCTTTTCCCTAATAAATACACCCCCCCCATGTGAACTCTGTCACACAGCATCTTTGTCAACACACCATTTTTTAAATTACACAAGGCCCATCATATTCCTGCCATCTAAGGGGAAGGATTTCATGTTAGAAATGCTGGTCTTGGATATAAACAGAGACACAACCCATGGAAAACCACTCAAATGTGCCTGTCTTGGGGCAGGAGAGATGGCTCCGTGGTGAAGGAGAGCGCAGGTTTCTCTCATAGAGATCCAGGTTTGGTTCCCAGCACCACCTGGTAGCTCACAAACACCTGAGACTCCAGTGTTAGGGAATCCAACACCCTCTTCTGATCGCCCTGGCACTGGGCATGTGCATACTGCACATATGTACATGTAGGCAAATACTCATACACATACAAAACAATGTAAAGACGGTGGCTGTCCTTATTATTTAAATATTTGTTACTGTTAAAATTTTTATTTTATGTGCATGGGTGTTTTCCCTGCATGTGTGCCTATATAAAGGTGTCTAATCCCCTGGAGTTACAGATAGTTGTGAACTGCCATGTGGGTGCTGGGGATTGAACCTGGGTCCTCTGGAAGAGCAGCCACTGCTCTTAACTGCTGAGCCATCTCTCCAGCTCCTCATACATATGTGTGTGTGTGTGTGTGTGTGTGTGTGTGTATGTGTGTAAGTATTTATACATTTATACACATATACAAAGTGAATATGTAGACAGAGATCAGAAGCTTTGTCTTTCCACATATGGGTCCCAGGGATGGAACTCCTGTAATCAGGCTTAGTGTCAAGTACCTTACCTGATGAGCTCTTTGCCCACACGGAACATTTTCTTTTTTCTTTCTTTCTTTTTTTTTTTTTTTTTTGAGACAGGACTTGAGAAGCCGAAGATGACCTTGAACTTCTGACCTCCCTCCCTCCACCTCCCAGGTCCGATGTTATGGGCTTAGCCTACCACACCTAGCTAGAGACCAAATCTATCACTTTGTATAACTCTACTGACTGAGTTAAATCTTCAGCTCACGGTTGTCTTTGGAAGTCCAGATAAGCATTTCTCTGGAGATCAAATTGTGTTAGTCATAAGAGTAGACATTTAAAGCTGGGTGCTGGATGGTGTATGCTTGTAATCCCAGGAGGCAGGAGCATTGCTGAAATTTCATCACCAGTCTGGGTTACAAACAGAACTGAAGGCCAGCTTGGGCTACATGGGCACTGTCTTTAAAAACAATGCCCAGGTAGTGTTGGTGCACGCCTTTATCCCAGCAGTCGGAAGGCAGAGGCAGGCAGCTCTCTGTGAGTTCAAGGACAGCCTGGTCTAGAGAGCGAGTTCCAGGACAGCCAGGACTGTTGTATAGAGAAAACTTGTCTCAGAAAACAAAAACAAAAAAAAATGATTCTGTGTATTGGCCGAGGCCTGTATTCCAGCACACGTAGGAGGCAGAAGCATGAAGAACAGAAGTTCGAGGTCAGTGTGGTCTACATCAGACCCTGTCAAACCAAAAAAGGTGGTTCTAAAGAGTGAAGCAGGCCCCATCAACATCTCTGACTTCTTCATGTTCTTGCTCCCTTCCTCCCTTCCTCCTTAGCTCTCTCCTTTCTTCTTTTCTCCTTCCTGCCCTTCTTCTTTCTTTTAAAAACACTTTTAATTACATTTATGTATATGTGCATATGTGTATGCATACAGTAATACAGTATACATAGATACATACAGTGTACCACAGTACATATGCAGAGGTCAGAGGACAACTTTGTGGAGCCAGTTCTCTCCTGCCTTTCTATGGACACCAGGTTGCCAGGGTTGGGAGACAAATGCTTTCCTGAATGAGCCATCTCGACAGCCTCTTCAGATAGTTGGTTACATAGCAAGAAGCTCTTTTTAAAGGAATTACTTATTTTATGAGTATTTTCCTACATGATTGTGAGTGCACCACCTGTATGCCTGGTGTCCACAGAGGCTGGAAGAGGGAGTTGGATGCCTTGGAACTGGAGTTACATATAGTTGTGGGCTGCCATGCAGATGCTGGGAATCGAACCTGGGTCCTCTGCATGAACAGCCAGGGCTCTTAACTGCTGAGCAATCTATCTCTTCCTGTTCATTTTTGGTACCTGGTCTCACACTAAACTAGATTGCCTTAAAACACACTATGTAGCCTATGTGCCCTTAAACTCAGAGCAAACCTCCTGCCTCAGCTTTTCAAGTGCTAGGATTAGAAGTATGGACAACCATGCCTGGCCGCTACTTCTTTATAACACACCCAGATGTGATGTTTTGTGCTAGCAACAGAAAGCAGACTAACATGTTTTCTTATTGGCTCTAACCTTGCCTTTGGGTGCTTTAAGCATTCTGAGCACACACTTCAACATAATGCGAGGAGAACTGAATGCTGGCGTTGCCAATGTCTGTTAATGAGCTGACTAATTAATTAATAAAGCATAGACAGAGGACTAATATGTATCAGGCCTTCTGCAGGGCCCAGAGGCCTGAACTATCAAGGGTTGCGGGATCCTCAGGCTTTGCTGCTCAAGGCTTAGAGGCTGAGGGCAAAGAACCGGGGAAGAGGGATTCGCATGTGGGAATTCGAGGTGCTTCTGGAATCTCCACAGAAAATGTGACACCAAAGACAGAGCTCCCCAGGGGATATCTCTCTCAGGACAGTTGCCTCAACCAGAGAGGGAATTGAGTCTAGCCAGACTGATTTATGTCTTCCATTTAATGTTGCTAAATGTCGTCCCCAGAGGCAGTGTGGTACAGTCTCCCATGCGCTGCTAATCAAGGAATCTGCTGTAGTACTTAACACCAAGACCCACTCTGATTATTTCTGATTCTGAGATGACTGTTTTAGGTCCTAATGAAGAACAGGAAATTAGTTTCCTTACCTTTATAAATAACAGGGACAATCAGGTCATGGTAGCCCATACCTAAGATCCCAGTACGTGGCAGAGGGTGGCTCAAACACCAAGGAGCTCAGGGTCATCTCAATGACATAGTGAGTTGGAGGTTAGCCCAGTCTGCGTGAGAAATTGTTCCAATTACACCAACCAACAAACCAACCAACAAACAACAATAGGCAAAAGTTGAGACAGAGAGAAAAGAGGCGGAATAACCTAGAAAAAAGAGCATGGACCGGGCAGGTAAATCTGACCGTGCTGGGCTTCCCGACTGTGTGGCCTTGTGTCTCAGCTCACTCATTTGGAAAATGATGTATTCACAGTTTGGTCATTGAAAGGATCAACGGCAATGAAGTATAGCAAAGTCCCACGCAAGCCTGGTGAGGAGAGGTATTTTCTCTAAAATAAGTTAGACTTCCTATAAAGGTTTGCCTTCTCTCTAGAGACATGGTTGAAGTGAAGCTGGGTGTGTAATTAGCCATGTTCTATTCCAAGAATAAAAGCCAAGCTAGATGTGGGAGGCACACCTGTAAACTCATCACTTGGGAGGCTGAGGCAGGAGGATCGCTGCGTGTTAGAGGCCAGCCTGTTTACAGAGTCCATGACTGTTAGTCAGTACAATAGATGAGTCATGATTAAACAGTTTTCCCCCCAGTTCCTATTCACAGAAATGTTTGGAAATGTCTGCCAAATATTAGTTTCTCTCCCTGCCCCCAAGCACAAGGTTTTGAGTAGCCCAGGCTGCCCCTGAACTCCCGAGAATGACCTTGAACTTCTAATCCCCCCTGCCTTCCAAATGCTGGTATTATAGGTGTGTGCTACTGTACACAGCTTATTTTTTGATCTGTCTGTCTGTCTGTCTGTCTGATTTTCTTTTATGAAACAGGTTCTCTCTCTGTAGTCCCGACTTCCCTAGAACTCACCATGTAGCCCAGACTAGCACCTGGGCAGTAGTCCTCTTGCCTCACCTGCTGAGGGAAGGGATTACAGGTGTGAGCTACCAAGCTTGGTGCTAAGAGCTCAGTTCCAGTCCTCATCTGCCCTTTCTGCACCACTGAGAGTTCATCTCTCCTCCTAGAGACTGGGAAATGCCCAGTCTCCTTCAGGTGACTCTCATGTATTATAAAAAGGAAGGATGTGACTGCTCCTAGGTATGGAGGAGGAGAAAGTTTATTGTAGTTATGAGGGAGAGCATGGGCAGAGGCAGGAACATCTGGGAGTCCGGAGTGGACATGACCAGACTGAGCTGGGTCATGTGGGAGAGACAGGAGGGAAAGCGGGGAACCACATGCGGCAGCCAAGAGGGCAAAGGGAAAGAAAAAGGGGGCAGGTAACCAAAATGGCTAGATTACTTAAGGAAGAGCCTCTAAGGGAAGAGCAGCCCCACCCCTGGGCTAGAGAGTTCAGGGTAGAGGGTTGGGTATGCCAGCTGAACCCTATAACAGGTAGGGACTGAGGGATGCTGGGAGAACCTGGCGGTCAGATCCACTTTGATATATTAAATAGACACCTGAGCCATTTGTCCCAGGGTTTGAGACTTAACATCTTGAAGACAGGATATAACCAACTCTCAAGTCTGCAAAGAGACTTCGAGAAAAGGTTCCCCTTTGGTAACAGAGCTCTGTGGGATCAAGCCACCCCAACCCCCAGCCATCCCTTGACCAGTGATAGACATTACATACCTAGGGAGTGAGGGGCGGGATGTGAGCTGTAGGACAACCCGGATTATTGTGTGAGAAACCAAATTTCTGCACCTTTGAAGTCATTGCTGAGTCACAGACCTGAAAGTAGAGAATCATAAACCTTTACTATCCCATGTCGTTCTTGCTGGCAAGACGGCCTGGGTTTCAGCACCAAATATCCCGCGCTACCATCTCGCCAGCAAGAATGACGCGGGACACTTAGGATCCTTCTGCAGAAAAGCTTTAATGCTTCTTGAGAGAGAGAGAGCATAAGCTTACAAAGCGGAGACCCAGAATGAGGGGAACCCATCCCTTATATAGGAAACAGTCCTCGCTTCGGACGTGTCACTCTTGGATTGATCCGCTGCCCATCAACCCAGATGACGCCTCGGGAGTAAGCAGGGACAGCAGCAGTGGAAAGTTATTAAAGGTGTGTGCTACAACACCTTGAACTCACAGAGATCTGTCTCTGCCTCCCAGGCATAGGGATTAAAGGCGTGTACTACCACATCTTGAGATCACAGAGGTCAATCTGCCTCTGCCCCTTGAAGTCAGAGGTTAATCTACCTCTGCCTCCCTTGTGTTGGGATTAAAGGTGTGTACTGCCACACCCTGAAGTCACAGAGGTCAACTACCTCTGCCTCCTTAAAGTAATGGAGAATGTGGTTGCGGCCCTCCACACTTTGCTGCCTGGGCAGAGGTAAAGAGGATCAGAATGCATCAGCCCTCAAAAGGATAAACTTCCAACAAAGAAATAATGTAAACCTTGTTCTAGGGCTGGACACGATGGTGTATGACAGAATCCCAACTTTGGGGAGCCTTTGTCAGAAGGATCAGAAGTTCATGGTCAGTCAGGGCTACATGAAACCTTGTCTTAAGAGACAAAACAAAACTTTTTCTAGACCTTATGATACCTGTAAGCTCTGTTAGAGAAAACACATGCATTTCTGTAGACTAATTCTGTGATTCAAGGTGAACGAATGCCTGCAGGAAGGAGTTCCAACTGAAGGTCATGGACAAAAATGTTGGGTTCAAGTGGGGATTAACCATTTTTGGACAGATCTAAGATATTAAAAGTGAGTGAGTTTTTATTGAAGGGGGGGGGGTTCAAATCTGGAAAGTTTTCTTTTTCTTTTGGGACGAGTTCTTGCTTCGTAGGCTATGCTGCTCTCAAACTTCCAAACTTCTGGCCTCAGATCCGGGGGGCCGGGACTCTGGGTGTACACCACCATTCCTGACTTTAAAATTGGAAAATATTTAGGACAAATTGTTTAGAATGTTACTGAGTTAAACGAAAAAGGAACCATGAGGCTGATGCGCAGAACGGCATGCAAAGATGACAGAGGAAGATGGAGTGGTGGCTTAGCCGTTAGGAGCACATTTCTTGAAGAGTACACAGGTTTGATTCCCAGCACCCACATGACAGCTCACAACCATCCATGGCTCCAGTTCCAGAGAATCTGGTGTCCTCTTTTGGCTTTCACAGACACCAAGCACACTTGTGATGTATAGGCATACATTCAGACAAACATGCGTACATACATAAAAAATTTTTAAAATCTTTTAAAAGTCATATGTATATGTGAAGAAAATAAATGAAAGAAAGAAACAAATGAAACTTCTTTTTAAAACAGCAAATCAGTGAAATGAAATATTAGTGAATGAGTTTTACATATTAAATATAGTCAAAGAGGGGCCAGTAAGATGGGTCCGTGGGTTACAGTGCTTGCCATTCATCCTGACTATATGAATTCAATGCACAGGACCCCACATGATGAAATCAGAGAATAAACTGCAACAAAATGTCAACTGACTTTGACACTCATACTCTGGTATCCTCAACCATATACACACATACACAAATAAATACATTTGAAAGTATATATACATATATAACATACATTATAATACACACACACACACCAAATTGGGGACTGGAGAAATGGCTTAGCAGTTAACAGATTGTCTGCTCTTCCAGAGATCCAGAGTTCAATTCCCAGCACCTACATGGCAGCTCACAACTGTCTGTAACTTCAGTTTTAGGGGATCTGATGCCCTCACACAGACACACACGGAGGTAGAACAGCAATGCACATAAAATAAAAATAATTTAAAAAACAACGAAAATTGATGAACTCCAAGATGTGATCAGATTATCTAGAATGCATCACAGCAATGTGGAATAAGTGAGAGGTCAGGAAGAGGTAAGGGACGGAATGCAGGCATGCAGCAAGTGTGTGGGAGGAGTCCTCGAACAGGAGTCAAAGGCCTGGGTACTGCAGCTGCATCTTGGATGCCCCCCCCACCAGGGCCCATGCTTTGAAAGTTGGTCCTCAGCCTCTGGTGCCATTGGAAGGTAACGGAACAAGCAGGAGATGCATCTTGTGTATCAGCTGCTTCTCTGTTGCTGGGATGAAAGCAGGACCAGAAACAGCTTTTGGAAGAAAGGATTTATTTTCGCTTAAGGTTCCAGAGAGAGAAAGTTAATCAGGGCAGGGAAGGCACGCGTGGTTGGAACAGGAAGCTGGCTGACCATATTTCCATCCACACACTGGGAAAGATAGACAGACAGAGACAGACAGAGGACAGGAAGTAGGATGAGTCAATAAAGCCCACCCCAGTGACACTTCCTCCAACAAGGTTGCTCTTCCTAAAGTTTCACAACCTCCTCAAGCAGCATCACCACATCCATGGACCTATGGGCGAATATTTCTCCTCCACACTCGCACAAGGCCTAACAGAAGGAAGCCAGGCCATAGGTGGACGGCCCTTGATGGAGTGTGGGAACAGTGTACTCTTTCTTGTCTCTCACTTTCTGGCGGGCAGGAGATGATCGGTTTCCCCTGCCCATACACATCATAATATCCTGTGCCTCAGCGGCCCAAGGCCGCAGGGCTAGTGACCTTGAACTTGTGAAATGAGCAAAAATACATTCTATTTTTTAAAATTAACTTCATCATCTCAGGTGTTTTGTTATAATAATGGGAAACTAATTAACATCAGGAGAGGGAAAACTCAAGAGAATCAACCATTTAAAGATCTCTGCTGAGGGCCAGCAAGATGGCTCAGGTGGTGTAGGTGCTTTGCCACCAAACCTGGTGACCTGTGTCCAATCTGAGGAGCCTATGTACAAGTGAAAGGGGAGAACTGAAAGTTGACCTGACTTGCACACACATGCACACACACAGATAAATAAATGTAATAAAAAATTTTAAATCATCAACATTAAGTTTAGAAGAGGGAGCTGGGCGTGTGGCTTGGTTGGTAGTGTGACTCCGGAACAAATGAAGCTCTGTGATGTGGGAGGTCTTTCTTTTGTTGCTTTTATTGGTTGATGAATAAAGCTGTCTCAGCCACTGGACAAGCAAAATATAGCTAGGTGGGGAGTCCAAACAAAGATACAAGGAAAGAGAAGCTGGAGTAAGGGAGAAGCCATGTAGCTGCCCAAGAAGGGAGATGCCAGCAACAGCCTAAGGGGCAAAGATGCCAGAACAGAGGTAACACCATGACCATGTGGCAGTACACACATCAGTAGAAATGGCTTAATTTATAGGTAGAGCTAGCCAGTAAGAAGTCTAAGCCATTGGCCAAACAATTATATTTAATACCTTAGCCTCTTAGTGATTATTTCATAAGCAGTTGTGGGAACTGGTGGGTGGAGAGAGACTGGTCCAGTGGGACCCAGTGAGAAGGAGAAAAGACTCTATTGACAGCTCTGAGCTGATCTCCAGGACCTCAGAAGAAATGATGGGCAGGAAACCCAGCCATCTGGATGGAAGGGTTCACAGCATGGAAGAAACAAGGAAACTGAGGTTTTGAAAATAAACTATATGACCGTCTCAAGACCCCCAGGAACAAAACCCCTGTTAAAAGTCCAACATACTGATAAAAATCTTGGAGCATTAGGAACAAAGGAACATTCACAACAAAATACAGTCAATAAGAAAAACAAATAAGGAAGGTGGTGGTGCACACACCTTTAATCCCAGCACTGGGAAGGCAGAGGCAGGCAGAGCTCCGTGAGTTTGAGGCCAGCCTGGTCTACCTAATGAGTTCCAGGACAGCCAGGACTGTTTCCTAGATAAATCCTGTCTCGGAAAAACAAAAACAGAAACAAACAAACAAACAAAACAAAATCTAACCGATTTTCTTTTGTGGTGTTAGGCATGTACATGCTAGGCACATGTTCTACCAGTGCCATCATACATAGTGGGTTAGGCACATGTTCTACCAGTCCCGTCATATGTAGTGGTAAAATACTGGAAAATCTGAGCCAGATGTGTTTGAGAGGCCATGGCCAGAGGAAATAAGTATGAGGCAAGATTGGGCTACAAGGGGCTGGAGAGATGGCTCAGTGGTTAAGAGCACTGGCTGCTCTTCCAGAGGTCCTGAGTTCAATTCCCAGCAACCACATGGTGGCTCACAACCATCTGTAATGGGATCTGGTGCCCTCCTCTGGCGTGCGGGTATACATGGAGGCAGAATGTTGTATACATAGTAAATAAATAAATCTTAAAAAAAAAAAGATTGGGCTACAATATCCTGATCCTGTCTCAAAAACGACTACCCTGAGAATTGTAGACATCTACTTTTACCACCCTTATTCAACGTTATCACGGAACATTTAAATATCCCCTACAGGGCCAGCAAGATGGCTCAGTGGGTAAAAGAGCTTGCTGTATAAGCTGGAGGACCTGAGTTTATTCAATTTCCAGAAGCCACATAAAGATGGAAGGACAGAAGAGACTTCACAGTGTTGGCCTTTGACTTCCACATACATGCTATGAGATGCAAGCCCACCTATGTCTGGGTCTAGCCTCGACGGGTTTGTACATTCCAGGGTAGGGACACGTGGATTAGAAACATTAGGTAGGAAGAATGGATGAGGAAAGTGTGGTTCATTTACACAATGGAGTACTACACAGCAGAAAAAAAATAACGACATCTTGAAATCTGCAGGCAAATGGATGGATCTCATTTTGAGTGAGGTAACCCAGACCCAGAAAGACAATGATCATATGTACTCACTCATAAGTGGTTTTTAAACATAAAGCAAAGAAAACCAGCCTACAAATCATAATCACAGAGAACCTAGACAACAATGAGGACTCTAAGAGAGACTTACATAGATATAATCTACACGGGAAGTAGAAAAAGACAAGATCTCCTGAGTAAATTGGAAGCATTGGGGACCTTGGGAGAGGGTTGAAGAGGAGGGGAGAGGCAGGGAGGGGAGCAGAGAAAAATATAGAGCTCATTAAAAATCAATTTAAAAATAAATGTTAGGCAGGAAAAATAGATACAAAAGAAAAAGACAGAGACACAGAGTAGAGTCAGGAGAGCAGCCCAGTGAATACTGAATTTGTCCATGTTTATTTTCCTTAGCTTTATATTCTCTAATCTAAAAGGGGGAAGAAGGCAAATGACTGCTTCACCATGATACAAAGAACAAACAGAGCAGTTGCCTCTTGAATACCTGAAACACCAAGTAACTATAACCTGAGTTAAGTATTCTATTGTCTAGGCAGGACGTGTAGCAATCACATCTAGGCCAAACATCCTGTAGGCAGTGACACCTTGGGTCAAATCTCCTGTCATAACCTCTAAGGAGCAAAAACTGACCTGAACTCTCTGACCTTTGATCCACATCCATGGGCTCTGACATTTTTCCCCTTTTAAAATTTATCTGTTAAAGCCCGTGCTTCTGCCACAAGACAGACAACTGTTCCTGGCATAGGTTGTTTTCCTTCACATGCATGTCCTGTCTTAGATTGCCTGGGGGGAGCCTTACCCAGCATTGACTAACAACCTCTGTTAATAAAGGGCTAAGGGAGGGTGCATAGATAAACGCTGTGCACGTCTGAGCCAAGTTTCCATCCAGAGAGTTCACAAATAACTGGATAATCCCAGGCAAGCAGATAATGTTTTGCAATACACAAGCTCCGATAGCCACAACATTTTCTAATAAAGAAGTAGAGGATGACCAAGATGAGATGGCTTATTTAAATTAGTCTAGGTTTTTAGCCACATCAAAATCCAAATTTGTCTTATCAAACATCAAATCTAAGGACTCATTGGCATCATGTCAAATTTTTCTCAGATAAGCCCTAATCTTTTTCTAATCAGTAACAGCATAGTGAACCAAAGTATTTACAAACATTACCAGGTCAATACCATAATTTTAGTATGAAAATTAACAATAAACATACCATCTTGGCAGCATCAAAGCAGACACAGGCTTGGTCTGCTGGGAGGGACCGTGCAGCTTTCTGCCTGGCTAGAGCTGAGCAGTGTCTGCATGCCCTGTGATCTGTTTACAGGCTCCCTTGCTCACTCAGTAGCAGCTGTGGTTCTGAGACCACAGTGTCCACAGGTTCGACTGACTGGGAGTGTCGGTGGGGCTACACCTTGACGTCTCTGAGTCCTGGAAGAGACTGAAAATGGTGGCGGCTGTGCCACTAGCGTGGGGCAGGGAGCAGAATGTTTACACTATCTACAAATTCTAAAATTTTCTGCATTTGTTTCTGCTCCGCCCCTGCTCCTCTGGTTATCAAAATCCACCCGAGCAAATGTACAGACAGCTGTCTACTCTTTCCTTGTCCCACATCTACACTGATATACGGTATTTTACTACCGATATGCCCACACCATTTACATTTACTATTTATCTGAGCGCTCACTTCTCACCTCTGCACCTGCAGTGTGATCTTCATGTGCAGGGTCCAACACGTTCTCTGCCTGTACCACTGGCCACACAGTCATGTGCCATCTGTTGGGGTCCAGCCGCGACGGGTTCATACATCCCAGGGCAGGGGCGTGTGGATTAGAAATGTCAGGTAGAAAAAAACAATACAAAAGAAGAAGACAAAGACACAGGATAGAGTTGGGAGGACAACCCAGTGAATACTGAATTTGCCTGCACTTATTATCCATATGCTATATATACCCAAATCTAAAAGTGGGGGGGGGGTGGCAAAAGACTGATTTACCATGGTACAAAGAAGAAACAGAGCAATTGCCTCTTCAATACCTGAAACATCAAGTAACTATGTCCTGAGTTAAGTATTCTGTTGTTTAGGCAGTGATCACACCTTAGGCCAAGCATCCTGTAGGCAGCCAGATATCCTGGGCCAAATCTCCTGCCATAACCTTTAAGTAGAAAGAAAAGATCTGAACTATCTGACCTTTGGTCAAGTTGGAACAGATCCACATCCATGGGCTCCAACACACCTACATGCACATACACACACACATACACACACACAGACTCTCACATACACACACACACACACACATTCACTTGTAATCCTAGCACTTGAGAGGCTGAGACAAGAGGATCCTGAGTCTGAGAGCTACCTGGCAAATCCCTGCCACAGATGAAGAAAATAAAACAAATCATAAAAACAATAATTAAACAACCTCTCCAAAATAAAAACAAAGCCCTCAAATTTGAAAATATATACCAAAAACCCTACTAGGTTTAATAAGCAATTTTACAAGGTCACGGGATACACAGCCAATTTAAGACAATTGATTTCATTACAGTCAATGCACAACTGGAAATCACATTGCAAAATGTAGTACCACTTGCAAGAATACAAAACAAACCATGAAACAGATGTGAATCTATCAAACACCAGCAAGGTTGGCGTCTCAGCTAGCATTTCTACTGTTATAACAAAACACCATGACCAAAAAGCAAGTTGGGGAGGAAGGGGTTTATTTAGGTCACATTTCCAAATTGCTGTTCATCTCTGAAGGATCCTGGAGGCAGGAGCTGACGCAGAAGCTATGGCAGGGTGCTGCTTACCTGCCTGCTCCGCTTGGCTTGCTCAGCCTGCTTTCTTATAGAGCCCAGGACCATCAGCCCAGGGATGGAGCCAACCTCCAAGGCTGGGCCCTTTCCCATTGATCACTAATTTAGAAAATGCCTTACACTGGGATCTCATGGAAACATTTCCTCAACTGAGACTTCTTCCTCTGATGATACTAGCTTGTGTCAAGTTGACACACAAAATCAGCTAGGATGGTTGGTGTCTGAAAGAACAAAACACTGATCTATGAAATCGAAGCAGAGTAAGACAGACAGTGAGTGGCAGCATGCTTATGGGTTAGAAGACTATTGTTTTCTAACAATAAGGTATTGTTAAGGTGTGTACTCCCCCTGGATTTGATCTATAGATCGTAAGTATGATTATTCAGAATTTCACCAGGAGTTTTGGGAGAAATCAATGAGTTGATTTCTAAGAATTATAAAGAAAAAGGAACTAGAATGATAAAAATGTCTTTAAAAGTTTTAATTATGTAAAAAAAAGTGTGTGTGTGTGTGTGTGTGTGTGTGTGTGTGTGTGTGTGTGTACTCAGCATCCATGGATAGAGAAGTCAGAGGACACCTTTTAGGGGTCGTTTCTCTCTATATATGGGCCCTGGGGATTAATCTCACATTGGCAGGCTTGGCTGTAAGAACCTTTACCCATCTCTCTGGCCCCCAAAATGAGTTTGAAAGAAATAGCTATGGAGGAGTCATGCTAGCTGATATCAAGTCTAACTGCAGAAGTACACTATCAAGGGAGAGTGACCCCGGGATAGTAGGAAACAAGTCGGTGGCACCAGATAGGTGAGGGAGCACAGGGCTGCACTCCCAGCACGGCAGAAGCAAACCCAGAGACTGATACACGTTTGAGGCCAGCCTGGCCTGCACACTGAGTTCAACTGGACAGGACTGTGTAGCGAGACCGGCACGGACAAACAAGCAAACAAACAGATCGATCAGTGCAGCAGGGTGAACTCCAGAGAAAGACTCAAATATACAAAGACAAATTTGCTTTTATTTATTTAGTTTTGCTGCTTGTTTATTTACTGAAACAGGGTCTCACTATAGTCTACACTGGCTTGGAACTTATTGCGGGCCCCAGGTTGGCCTGTGACTAGGGGTAATCCTCCTGTCCTAGTGTCTTGAGATTATAGGTGTGAGCCAGCATACTCTACTACAGACTGATTTTTTTTTCAGGAGTTTTTGTTATTGTTTTTTTTTTTTTTTTGAAACAGGATCTCATATAACCCAGGCTGGACTCAAACTCTCAATGTAGCTCAATGAGAGTTACTGAATTCCTGACCCTCTTTTTTTTTTTTTTTTTTAACTTGTTTTTAACCTTTTTTAAGTGCCGGGATTATAGATGTGAGTCTTTTAAGCCTGGCTCAAAAAGATTTTTTTAAAGGTTTATTTATTTATTTATTTATTTACACACTGTTCTGCCTGCATTCCAGAAGAGGACACCGGATCTCATTACAGATGCTTGTGAGCCAACATGTGGTTGCTGGGAATTGAACTCAGGTCCTCTAGGAAGAGTGACGGTGCTCTTAACCTCTGAGCCATCTCTCCAGCCCCTCAAAAAGATTTTTTAAAAAATCTTTATTTTGATCTAATTCATATATAATAAAAGCCATGGAAGTAAAATAAACAATTAAATGGTTTTATGCTCACATAGTATGCAACCATCCCCAAATCTAAGGTTAGGATACTTTCCAACAGCCAAAAAAGAAGCCATCAGCAGCCCACTCCTCTGTCCCCCACTCCATTCCTAGGCAACCACTCATTCACTTTCTGTCACTGTAGATTTTCTCATCGTAATACATCATGAAGTGACATTATAGAGTGCTGACTATGACCAGCTTCTATCACTTAGTTCATTGTTTTCTCAATTCCCCCACATCGTAGCATGTATTTCCATTTTATTCCTTTTTATTTTGAACAATATTCCTTTGAGTGGTTATATACATGTTGTTTTATGGATCTGATCTCTTGGACATTTATTTCTTTTTTCCACCCTGGAGATATTATGAATAGTGCTGTGTGTATTATTATGCATTTTTGGGGTAGACTTTTTTACTCAGTTGGCTGGGTGCTTGCCTACCATTCCCAAAGCCCCGGGTTCAGTCCCAGCACCACACAAACTGGGTACTGTGCTGCAGTGTTGTAATTCCAGCATGCAGGGAGGCGGAGACAGTAGGATCAGAATGCAAGATCCTCCTGAGCATCATCATATGCAAAAACAAAACCAATGTGTACTTTAGAGACTTAATATGCTGTAGCATGAACTCCAGTTGGTATTAGTAGTAAAAACGCAGTGTCAGATGTAGGGGTTAATGCTGAAGATCAGAGGAGCAAAGCATCTAGCCACTCGAGAGACCTTTTACCTCTACCAATTCTCAGACTGAAGGAGCAATCCTGTCCTCAGACTGTCTCCTCAGACTTCGTCCTCAGACTGTAACTGTCTCCACCAAACCTTGGACTGCCTTGAGCTCCTGTCTCCTTCTGCCTTATATTCTCTCCACCCAGTCATATTGCTCCTGTTTCTACCTCCCTAGTGCTGGGATTAAAAGCATGTGATCCCAAGTGCCAGGATCACCTTTGTGTGAGCTCTGTATCCCTTTTAGAAAGAGCCAATCTTGTGTAGCCCGGGGTGATCTTGAACTCACAGAGATCCATCTACCTCTGTTTCCTGAGTCCTGGCATTAAAGGTGCATGCCACAACTGGCCTCTAATGGCTTAGCTCTGCACTCTGATCTTCAGGCAAGCTTTATTTGTTAAAACATAAACAAAATATCACTGTAATATGTAGATTAAAACATAACATTTCTAGAAGAAAGTATAGAAGAAAATAAATCGGGCAAAATTTTCTTAAATATTTGGTCAGAATAGAAAGACAGGGAAAAGTAAGGGACCACGAGAGGGGAAGAAGCCCTCACACTGGAATTGAGTTTGTACCTGCTGACTGAGAATCGAGAAACTGAAACACAACTGAAAATTACACAGGTTAATGTCTATTTCCCTAAAGACATCTCCATCAAGAACGTTCAAAGCAACAGTTGAGTTGTGCTTGCTAGGCCCAGGATGTCTGTGCTCTTGAGCTTTCCTGTGTCAGCCCTCCTCGTATCCCTAACTCTGCAGAGTGTACCCCGTAAAACCACTCACAACCTCACTGCAGAGGGAAATCCTCAAAGAGAAGTACAGGAGCCAGATAGATCATCCGATTTTACTTACTTTAAAACTTGATTTAAAGTTTAATTTGTTTAATATTTAAACCTTGCTGAATAGTACATCCTCTGATCAATGTAAAGTCACAAAATCATAAATATAAATATGTATGCATATATATGCTGTCCATTGTAAAGATGCCTTTGTGTGACTCTGGCTTGAGAAGTCTACACTCCTATCTTGGATTGATGCTGTAATTTTTCTAAGCATCTCTGTCTCTGTCTCTCTCAGTCTCTTTCTATTTCTCTCTCCCTCTCTGTTTAAGCCTGAAGCCTTCATTCTCCCTTATCTTAACGAACTCACTGATTGCTTCACTCTGATTCTTCTTAAAACTCTTTTCAACAGCATTGTCAAGGATCTGGGTTTATCTGAATGAAGGTCCCTAAGAAGGAAGAGAACTCCTGAGGCTGTTTGTGGCAAAGCTCCCTGCCATCACTGACAGATATCATATATTTAAAAATGTAATCAGTAAAAGACAAACATGTCAAATGGGACTTCACCCAAATTAAGAACATTTGTTTTTCAAAAGACACTGTTAAAAGCAATAGAGAAGTTCATGGTTTCATAACGCCTGTAATCCTCATGCTCAGGAGACTGAGGCAGGAGAATCACAATTTTCAGCCAGTCTGGGCTACTTTGTGAGACTCAGTCTCAAATGACAAATAGGGCCAGTAGATGGCTCCATGGGTGAAGGCACTTGCCACATAAATCTGGTGATCTGAGTTTCACCTCCAGAGTCCACGGTGGAAGTAGATAACAGAGTCCTAAGGTCATTCTCTGGCCTCCACGAGTGTACCACGGCCCACATGGCCCCTGATGCTGATAGTCAATTAAAGCAAAACAACCAAAAAGGAGGTTGAAAAGGTTAGTCACAAGTTAGGAAATACACATGAACTATGGAGAGCTCCCAAAATTTCACAAGAACGGAATGTTGGTAAAGTAGAGCCCTGAGTTTCTTAGCATGGAAATCAGGCATAGTAGTGCATAATTGTGAAGCCAGTACTAGGAAGGGAGAGACAGATGGATCCTTGAGGCTTCTTGGCTGGCCAGGCTAGGCTTCTTCATGAGCCTCAGGCCCCAGTGAAAGACTCTGTCTCCATTAACAAGGCAGACAGCTCATAAGGAATAGCACTAACGTTTGGGTTCTCACCTCCACATATACACAGGAAGGTAAGGGGCAGAATTAGGCCAGGAATGGTAGTATGGTATTATTCTAGCACTTTGAAGGCAGAGGCAGGTGGATCTTTGCGATTTTTAAGGCCAGCCTCGTTTACAAGGTAAGTTCCAAGCAGGCCTCTAATTCTGGCAATCCTCCTACAGTGATATTTACAATAGCTTTATTGTCAAACTGGAGACACTCCAAATGCCCCAAATGGCACCTGGAGAGAACTGATTCATCCATCTGGGAGCTCACTTATCTACCGTCAAAATGGACCAACCACTGATGCCGTCAATAGTGTTGAATAGCAAATGAGTATTCCCGGTGATTCTAAAGGGCACAACCTGGAATTTGCTAAACACATGACATTGTATAAAAGGGAAGATTGGGACTGGAGGCATGGTTCAGAGTTTGTGAGCACTGGCCGCCCTTCCAGAGGAACCAGGTCCCAGCACTCACATGATGGCTCGCAGTTGTCTGCAATTGCAGTCTTAGGGAATCTGGCACCCTCTTCTGGCCTCTGTGGGCTCATACATACATGTGGTGTACACACACACACACACACACACACACACCAAAGGGCAAACAAATGGCTGCACGGGGCTCAAGGTGGGATGTAGATCCAATACGGAAGGGGCAGCCGGGAGTTCCCGGAGCGGTGGAAACGCTCTGTGTCTGCGGAAGTGGTTGCACAGCTGCATGCTTTTGTCAATACTGGAAAATGTGTGTTTTAGGTGCCTAACTCTCAATAAATCTGATTTTAAAATATGTTTGGAGGACTTTAGATAGAAACGCAACTAAAAATACACAAGCGACCACAACAATGGAATGGGATAGCATGGATCCAAGCTAAAACACGATCCACTCTGTTTCTGTGTAGGTGGAGTACAGACAGCCTAGTTTATTTCAGCCATTCTGTTAACGGTGCATGTTTAAAAATTAAGGGTAAACAATCAAGGGTAGAGATAAAATACAGGCATCTCTTGCTTACCGCCACCAATCTGCTACATAACTCAAAACCAGAAGGAAGCCAGATTCTCATTGTCTCTGTATTTGAGACAGGGTCTCATATAACCCAGGCTGGCCTCAGATCCAATATATAGCCAAGGCTGGCCTTGAACATCTGATCACCTTTCCAAGTGCAGCGATTATAACTGTGTTTGACCATGTGTGGCTAGCTTCTATCGTCTTTGTTTGCTTGTTTGAGACAGGGTCTCGCTTTATAGTCCAGGCTGTCTTGAGCCACCAGGGCCAGCTTTAACCCATATCTTTTAAAGAAAAATGACAAAGTGAAATGCATTGACATAAAAAAGCTAATTTTCTAAAACATGAGCAAAGTACAATTTGACCTCTGTATAAAAGTGACAATTTAGAGTACTACAATTGATTGACTAGTTGATGTTTTGTAGACAAGATTGCCCATAATCCAGGATGGCATACAAACAAACTCATTGTATGTAGCCAAAGATGGCCTTGAACTCCTGATCTTCCTGCCTCCACCTCCCAAGCGATATTCATATTAAGATGTTAAAAGGTAAATCTATTTCTTAACTCAAAACAGTTTGGCACTTGCATAGGATGGACATAGAGACCAAAGACTACAGGACTCAAAGCTGGGATCCGGGGCCCTACTAAGTGTTGTGTAATAGGTTCCTCCAGGGTTGAAACATTTCATCTCTCAGAAAACTGCTGGAACAGGAAGGTAGATAACACACAATAGTTTCAGGAAGTCCCCGAGACTGAACGGGTTTACTAGGCCCCTCTCTGGCGGAGTAAGCAATAGAAACTGAGAGTCCTTCTCCGATGAAAGGAAGCTGAGCTGCAAAGAAGACTCTGAAACCCTAACAGCTGCCTGGAAGAGCAAAGACCAGCCAGGCCGCCTGGAAGAGGTTTAGACCACTGGAGCCACCTGGAAAGGACATTCTCCAACTTGTTGAGCAGCTTGGAGTACGCTCCAGGTTGCCAGCTTTGTGAGTTGTCACCTGCGCTGGGGTGAACTTTGGTGACACAGCTGTCTTTAGTCACTTCTGCTCCTGTAAGAAAACCATCACCGATATTCCTGTAGGTAACCCCCCTTAAATCCATTGGTCTGGCCATGCAGGACTTTGGTGGGATCTGTACTTCGGTCTGTAGTGGTTCCCTGTCTGGGGAGAGTAGATGTGTGCCTTGTGTCTCCCCAGGAAATGCTTTGTCACACAACAAAGTGCTAATTGCTCACTCTACCTCCAAGTTACAACCTCATTTCTTTATATGCTCTGTTTGTTTGCTTTTGAGACAGGAGCTCATCTAGTCTTGGCTGGCCTAAAGCTCACTATGTATACCAACTGATTCTTCTTCTTATAGAAGTCTGCCTGCCTCTGCCTCCAGAGTTCTGGGATTAAAAGCATGTGCTGCCACCACCTGGCTATTGCTTAATTTTTTTGAATTTTTTGAGATTTTTAAAAAAGATTTATTTTGCTAGATGGTGGTGGTGCACACCTTTAATCCCAGCACTTGGGAGGCAGAGACAAGTGGACCTCTGTGAGTTCGAGGCCAATCACTTTTGGGGCCTTTTTATTTGCCTGTGTATATTTATTTTTGAGACACCAAGTCCTGGCCAACCTGGAACTCAGTGTAAACCAAACTGACCTTCAATGCACAGAACACTGGGCACTAGTGGTGCACGCCTTTAATCCTAACACTCAGGAGGCAGAGGCAGGTGGATCTCTGTGAGTTCAAGGCCAGCCTGGTCTATAGAATGAGTTCCAGAACAGCTAGGTCTACATAGAGAAACCCCGTCTTGAAAAATAAAAACAAAACAAAACAAAAAACCAACCAACCAAAACAACAACAAAAAAACAAAAATAAAAATCTTACAGAAGATCCGCCTGCCTCTGCCTCCTGAATACTGGGATTAAAGGCGTGCGCCACCATGTCCAGCAAGTTATGTTTTAAGCTTCTTGCAGTTGGTTGTTTTTCCCTGAGGTTTCTCTGCTTAGCCTTGTTTTGTTATGATTATTTTTAAGATTTTGAATATCTTACATAGTCAAGTTTGAGGCTTGTTATATAGTTCAGGATAAACTTGACCTCCCAAATGCTAGAATTAAACACATGTACCCCATACACATTGTACACATCTCTTCCTTCTCTGCTGGGGGTGGAACCCAGGGTCTCACCAACATCAGGAAAACACACCATTGAGCTACGCCCCCAGCCTTATAGATAGCGAGGCTCTTGTCATGTTGCTCATGAACTTCTCATCCTCCTGCCTCAGCCTCTGGAGAATGGGATGACAAGTGTGTCCCACCGTGTTCGGCTTTTGGTTCCCATTATGATCTTTCATTCCTTATCTGGCCTCTTCCTGGTTCCAACAAGGTGCTCTTCCTGTGAACGGATCTCACATTTCCTTTCTGCAACTGCTCTAGGTTCGCCTTTAAAATGGGGACACAACCTGTCTCCCCTCCTCACAGCTCAGCAAGTGAATCTCCAAGGCTCCTGCTGTCTTTGGAGACGTCATTTATTATTAAAATTTAATGATAATCACTTATATTTATAGCCCCTTTCCATTTACAAAGCTCTTTTCTATCCATTATCTCTTTTAATCCTCCCAGCATCTGTGAGGAGGAAGTGTGTTTTTCTCTACTTTACAAATGAAGAAAATAAGACTCTCAAGAGTAGCATCAGAACTTGAGGAGCTGAGGCAGGAGGATGGCTACAGTTGGAGGTCAGCCAGGGCTGCAGAATAAAACCCTGACTCACAGCAATACCATCACCAACAACAGAAAACCTGGGGAGGGGTGCACAACTGTAATCCTAGCATTTGTGAGGCTGAGGCAGGAGGATCAGAATGAGTTCAAAACCAACCTTGGCTACTTGTCTCAATCCTCCTCTCCACCTCCCCCTCCCCCGAAAACGTGGTGTTTGTCCTCTGAGCCACACAGCTCATATGTGGCAGAGTTTGGCCTCAAATTCTGATCTCCTAGTTCTGATGTGTCCGAGTAGCTCATGTATTCAGGCATTCTTCTATTAAAAACAAACAACAGGCAGCGGGGTGGTGGTGGCACACGCCTTTAATCCCAGCACTCGGGGGTTGGGGGGTGGGCAGAGGCAGGCGGATCTCTGTGAGCTCTGTGAGTCCGAGCCCAGCTTTGTCTGCAACAGCTGGTTCCAGGACAGGCTCCAAAGCTACAGAGAAACCCTGTCTCGAAAAACCAAAGAAAGAAACAATAGGCAAAAGCCCACTGAAGCTGGTCAATACATACCCACAATTCCAGCACTTGGAAGGCAGAGGCAGGAGAATCAGAAGTTTGAAGTCATCCTTGGTTATGTTGTGAGTTTGAGGCAGCCTGGTTACAGATTCACCAAATCCCCAGATCAATATATAAGCTCCTGCTAGCTCTTTTGGAGGAATGTAGATGAATTATTTAGAACTATTTGGATCAGAAACAACAACAAAAACTTAAGAGAAACTGACATAAGCAGAAACCAAAATTTTTGGCTCACCCAGGATCAATCCAGGAGCTAAGCGAGGTGGGCTCTATGGGGCCAAAGCGTCAGAGAGTTGTGGGCGGAACTTCCCAGAGCGCTCTGCTCCGCAGACGGAAAACCATGGACCCTGCCCAGCAAGAACTCTCAGAGAACCTTTTGATGTCCTTTTTTCTAGACTGCCTAGCTTGACTCAGCAGGCTAGGGAAAGAACAACTTAGATAAAAGTGGGGAATGAAATAAGGAGATCGTTTGGAGAGCATCCAAATCGGAAGCATCCGCAGCAGGACACCTGGAGATGAGACTGACCCCTCTTGCCCTCTCCTTCCTACACCTCCCCTTTCCCCTGGAGTCTGGGGATTTCTCCTGTCCGCTTCATGTCTCCAGAGCCCCATGCTGGAGTGCCACACTCCAGGGGTCTCTTCCCTGCTGTTTAGATGGATGAGTAAATTCATGAGTCAGGTTGACAGGGTAGCTCTCTCCCTCCATGGGTATGTCAGTTTTCTTCCTTGGCTTCTGTTTCCCTCTGTAGAGTGGGAAGAAGTGTGGGAAGGAGATTCCTTGTCCTGTGCCTCCTGTCATGATTTCAGGACCGCAGGATACTTGGAGGTAGAAAAGGAAGCCTTCTTCAAAGAGAGGGTGGAAAGAGAAACCAAATTCAAGGCCCACAGTCTGGCCCTGGGGAAGGTGAATTCACATTGACCTGAGGACTCTACTTGTGGAATTTCATAGATCATTCTCCCTTTACAATTTGGAATTGAAATCTCCTGTTCCTTACAAAGATATTAAGAAGAAATACCCCTTCCCATCTATTACTGCCCTTCCTTCCTTCCTTCCTTCCTTCCTTCCTTCCTTTCTTCCTTCCTTCCTTTCTTTCTTTCTTTTTTCAAAGGAGTTGTATCAGCTTGCATTCCCATCAACAATGCAGAAACTGCCATTTCTTAAAAGGTGGAAATTTTGGACTGGGCATTGGTGGTTCAGGTCTTTAATCCCAGCACTCAGGGAGGCAGAGGCAGGCAGATCTCTGTGAGTTGGAGGCGAGCCTGGTCTACAGAGTGAGTTCCAGGACAGGTTCCAAAGGTACACAGAGAAATTCTGTCTTGAAAAATCACCACCACCACCACCAAAAAAAGTTGGAAATTTTGGTCTGGGATGATACAAAGCCTGGAGTTTGATCCCCAGCACTGCACAAACCTTCCTTCCTTCCTTCCTTCCTTCCTTCCTTCCTTCCTTCCTTCCTTCCTTCCTTTCTTTTTTGAGACAAGGTTTCTCCTTGTAGCTGTGAATGTACTGGAACTCTCTCTGTAAATCCTGCTGGCCTCGAACTTGCAGATTTGCCTGCCTCAGTCTCCTGAGCTCTGGGATTAAAGGCGTGCGCCACCACTGTCAAACAAAAAGTTTCTTATTCCACTGGAAAAAGACTTTTTGAAAATACCATATGAGTTTTTGCATATAGATGTGAGTTACAACAAAGGGGTTCGTGAGTGTGGTCCAGGGTTTGGGATACACTAACAGATCATTTGCACACACACACATACACCTGGAAAGTGGGACATAATTTGGCCACATTATAGATGGGGAAACAGGTTCAAAAAGTTCAAATTCAAGGTCACAGTTAGTGTTAGTTTGTCCGGGTTCCAAAGGCTCAGCAAGAGTGTCCCTGGGGTCGTTCTTTGGCCTGATCACCAGCTTTGACATTGAGGCTTTGATGTTTAGAACTTCATAATGTGCATGCATCGGTTTGGGCACTGGGGAGGATGGAGAGAGGAAATACCCACTTTCTCAGGCCCCTTTTCTCCTGTCCTTGGTCTTGGTCCTGTTCCTTGGCCGGATCTCCTTATGTTGTGGGCCAAGGAATCCCCATGGCTGGCGTGGGGTGTTAACAGTTTCGGAGTTTCCCTCTCCCAGGGGGGTGTTGACAGTTTCCTAGGAAACTCTGGAAACCTTCACCGCCTCCAAGACACAAAGGCGTGGAAGCAGAATGGAGAGACTGAAGGCATTGTCATAGGTGGTAGGTGGAAATCTGGAATCAAGACATAGAGTTCAACGCCTATCAATCCTCTTTCGGGCCCTTCCCCCATGCTCATGGGCTTTGTGGGGAGCCAGAACCCCTCAACTCAGGCTGGGAGAAGGGCGTCCCGGCAGTCCCGAGGCCTGCGGTCTGGTGGGGGTGGGGTATGTGACTCTGACTGAGGGACCTCAGGGTCACCGTGCCTGACTTTCCCTCTGACTGCCAGAACCCGAAGCGCCCCTCCCCCGCCCCGGTTCCACTCTGCTCAGTTTTTTACGCCCGCGCGGGAGCGCGCCCCGGCTGCGCCGCGCCAGTGCACGGGAGCGCGCTCCTCGGCGCGGGAGCGCGCCCCGGGGAGAGCCCGAGCAAGATGGAGGCCACGCAGAGGACGCCGCCTGGGCCGAGGCATCCACTGCCTGGAGCACCGAGCCCCGGCGCTTGAGCCCTACCGGTCCCGGATCAACCATCCCGACCCGGCCCAGGTTGGTCCTCCCGCATCCCTTCTCCGCAGCCGCAGCCTCCGCGCGCGTCTGGCCTGCGTGCAGGGCAGCCACCCCCCAGCTCCGGCCCTACCGGGGCCCAGCCGCTCCCCCGCGCTCCGGCCCGGCCCCTGCCTGCTGCCCCTCCCCTCCAGGCCCAGACTACCCCCTGGTCTCGGGCTCCCTGTCTCCTTGGCCTGAAAAGCCACTCTCCCCGGCCCTGGCCCGCCAATCCTAGACTACCTCCCCCCCACCTCCCCGCAGCCGACATTCAGCCCCGGCTTCTAAGGAGCACCCCCCCACACACACACACACTCCCCATCACTCGTGCAGACCCTTCAGTGTCAGCCCCTGATTCCACGCTAGCCTCATCCTGATTCCAACACTTAGCCCTGGTTACCAGTTCCTGGGCCCTGCCTGGCACTACTGTAACCTTCCTCATGCCCTCAGTACCAGCCCCTGACAACCTCTTCTCCCCTTCCTTATGGAAAAGCGTCTGTCAGCTTCCAGATCCCCTTCAGACACCCAATCCCAGACCCGCTACCCCTAATAACAGTCCCAGTATGCCCTCCCCAGCTCTCTCTGTTAGGTGCCTGTTAATGCTCCAGTATTGATCTCCATCTTTCATTAGATCTCCCCACGGTCCCCTCTTATCCCATCACCAGTTCCCAAGCCCCCTCTCCAACTCCCCCACCAGCTCTTTCTGGTACCCCCCTACTTCCAACTCCCATGTCCTCCTCTCAGCCCCCAACTTTCTCATACTCCTCTTCCTAGGCCCCCCAGTACGAAACCTTAGCTAGTCCTTCAAGTCGCCTCCCCAACACTGTCATGACCCCCTCCTAGCTACCCAGCCAGCCCCCAGGTCCCCAGCTCCGCCCCAGGCCCCGCCCTTGCGAGTTCCTTGACTCAGGGCTGCTTCTGCGTGCGTCCCCAGCTCCCGCCCCGCAGCCCGGTGGTCCGTCCCGGGCCGGCGGCCCCCTACCAGCATCCGCCGCCGGCCCCGCCCCCGGGCACCATGCTGCCCTCGCAGGAGGCCTCCAAGCTCTACCATGAGCACTACATGCGGAACTCGCGGGCCATCGGCGTGCTGTGGGCTATCTTCACCATCTGCTTCGCCATCATCAACGTGGTGGTCTTCATCCAGCCCTACTGGGTAGGAGACAGCGTGAGCACCCCCAAGCCTGGCTACTTCGGCCTCTTCCACTACTGCGTGGGCAGCGGGTTAGCGGGCCGCGAGCTCACCTGCCGGGGCTCTTTCACCGACTTCAGCACCATCCCGTCCAGCGCCTTCAAGGCGGCCGCCTTCTTCGTGTTGCTTTCCATGGTGCTGATTCTCGGCTGCATCACCTGCTTCGCCCTTTTCTTCTTCTGCAACACCGCCACCGTCTACAAGATCTGCGCCTGGATGCAACTCTTGGCAGGTAGGGGAGGAGTGGGCGCGGGACCCTCGGCAAAGACGCTACAGACAGGAACTCTTTCTTGGAAGAGTCAGAGCTATATTCTTCTGCTCTGTTTTGAGACTCTTAGAGGACATCTATTGAGGAGAATATTCAACAGCAGAGCTACCTTAGGCAGGGGGCAAATCCTTAGAAATGGTCTTTGGGTCTGTCTGCTTGGAAGCGCAGGGGCTGGGACAACTGATGGATTAGCGTGTTTCGGAAGGTCTCTGTTGGCTGTCTTTGAGAAAAAAGATCCCCCCGCCCCCCGCCATGAGAGCTTGCTGTAAGTGTAGTCAATTTCTGTTTTGCTGGGGGGAAAACATTAATTGGGGGCTCAAGATACTTGACTTGAATTTTGAACTCACTGGCATTATTGACTTTTTTTGAGGTTTTGTTTCCTCATCTGTGAAACAGTACAGAGGAATAATGAAGGGGTCTTTGGTAAACGTTAAAGACCTGTGCTGAGAGTGGAGGAGCTGTCTGTGGTGTTGGTACTGGGAGCTGTTATGTGGAAAGCTTGCAGCACGAACCCCCGAGAGAAGGTCTCCTTCTCCCTGACCCTTGTTCAGGCAGGGTTCTGTGTCACATTCAATGGTGATGAGTTCTTGAAGTCTCTAAAGTGTTTGATTGGGATGGTCGTCTTTCCCTAAGGAAAGGCCTTTTGGGAACAAGATATGCTGAGACAGTTTCCTCTGATCCATTAGAGTTCTGCGTCCCCGCCCACTCTTCGATCGCAGTCACATTTTGAAAACTCAGCAACCTGGGCATTTGCCTAATTGCAGAGAAGGAGGAGAGAGTTGGGCTGGGCGAAGAGGAGCCTGGGGATAGCAGGGTGGGAAGGAAGATGGGTGGAGGCCAGGAAAACGTCTGGAGCCTCCCAGGGACGGAAAAGAAGGTTTGATAATGGTGCATTAGAGACGGTTCTTCACAGTTAGCACTTGGGAACATTCAACAAGTGGTCAGCCCTTCAAAGAAGCCCCCAAAGGAAAGGTTATAGCAACTTGCTGGCAATGCCACTGCAGGAAGCATCATAGTGACTTGGCTCCACAGTGCGGTGTGTGTTCACTTGAGTCTTTAAGCTGAAAAGACATCTCTATCTTTTCAATGAGGACTGTGGGTTTTCAAAACAGCTGGAAGTCACTCAGGGTCAACTGCTAAGAATACAATAGTGGTCAAATTAGAAAATTTGACTTGTCACTTGGGTGGAAAGCCAGGGGTGAGGTCAAAATCCTGAGGCTAGTTTGCTTCCCTAGGAGGACTTTTTACAAAGGTAAGGAGGAATTCCTACCCCTACTCGGGGAGGTCTACAATCTGAAAAGGGCTGGTTGAAAGAAAGTGCTATATACTCAGATAAGGATATTCTTTTTTTTAAAGGTGTATTTTTGTTTTTAATTATGTGTATGAGTGTGTGGTGGTAGTGGTGGTGGTGGTTGATGGTGGTGGTGGTGGTTGATGGTGGTGGATGATGGTTGTGGTTGATGGTGGTGGTGGTGGTGGATGATGGTGGTGGTGGTGGTTGATGGTGGTGGTGGATGATGATGGTGGTGGTGATAGTGGTGATAGTGGTGGATGATGGTGATGGTAGTAGTGGTTGATGGTGGTGGTGGTGGATGATGATGGTGGTGATAGTGGTGATAGTGGTGGATGATGGTGATGGTGGTAGTGGTTGATGATGGTGGTGGTGGATGATGGTGGTGGTGGTGGTGGTGGATGATGGTGGTGGTGGTAGATAATGATGGTGGTGGTGGTGGTTGATGGTGGTGGTGGTGGATGATGGTGGTGGTGGTGGTGGATGATGGTGGTAGTGGGTGATGGTGGTGGTAGTTGATGGTGTTGGTGGTGGTTGATAGTGGTGGTGGATGGTGGTGGTGGTGGTGGTGATGGTTGATGGTGGTTGTGGTGGTGGTTGTGATGGTTGATGGTGGTTGATGGTGGTGGTGGTGGTTGATGGTGGTGGTGGTGGATGATGGTGGTGGTGATGGTGGTGATAGTGGTGGATGATGGTAGATGATGGTGGTGGTGGTAGTGGTTGATGATGGTGGTAGTGGATGATGATGGTGATGGTGGATGATGATGGTGGTGGTGGTAGTTGTGATGGTGGTGGTTGTGATGGTGGTGGTGGATGATGGTGGTGGTGGATGATGGTGGTGGTGGATGATGGTAGTGGTTGTGATGGTGGTAGTGTGCACTCAAAGGCAGTTGAATGTGGAGGCAAGAAGAGGGCATTGAATACTTTGGAGTTGGAGTTACACGTAGTTGTAAACTATGAGTACTGGGAGCTGAACTCTGGCCCTCTGTAGAAATAGCTAGTATCCGTAACCACTGAGTGGTCTACCCAGTTCTCAGAAGTAGATCCTTCTAAATGTGGTTCTTTAAGAACCTTTGAAAAGAACAAGAAAGAGAAACGAAAGGAACGGGGATGCCATTCCACACTTTCTAGTGGGGCCCAGAGCTGACAATGTGTCATTCTATTTTCTCTTGAAGACAAGCTGGAGAGAATATATGCTCAGCTTGAACCCCAACTCATCAGCTTTATTGTGGAGTCTGCAGAGGGGTTGCTGACCTCTTGGCTCGTAAATTCTCTGTGAACCATGTGGGATTTTATCTTGGGATTTGATGGGCAGTCCAACAGTGCAATCACTAAAATTTGGTGATCTTAGAAATCACCACCTTCAAATTTCACCTCCACTTCCCCCTGGTTCAGAGAGGCAACTGACCTACCTCTATGTGAGAGACTTACTCAAAGTCACCCCTGACATGGGAGTGAATTCAGTCTATGGTCACTTTTTATTTTTTAATTTGTGATTCCTGGTCCAGGGCATTTTCCTTTCCTTGAGGTCCGAGGGAGCAATTGGCAGAGTTGAGAACTAGATTGCATTTTACTTAGAGATTTCTGAGTTTTCCAGACAAGTGACTGGTTCTCATTGCTTAATGAAGTGGCTCTAGAAACAGGCCAGCTCTGGGCTACTAGTCGTGGGCTAAAAGTGTTCAGCTTTTTACTTTTTATTGGCATTTACTTGTTTGTTTGTTTATGTCTATGTCTATGTGCACACACACACATGCATATACACAAGCACAGGTGTGATTACACTGTAGCACATGCATGGGGGTCAGAGGACATCCTGAGGATTCAGTTCCCCCTTCTCATGGGGCCTCAGATGGGCTTTGTGTTGGTGAAGTCGGGTGGCAAGTACTTTTATACATTGAACCATCTTGCCAACCCTCTCCTTATATCTTAAATAAGCCTTTTTTGTTTAATCTCCGTTTTCCCATCTGGGACTGAGGACTGTCACTTGGTTGGTTGGAAGTGTACTTTTCAGTCTGTAAGCCTCCTGAAGACAACTCTGACGTCGACCACCCACTTAGAAAGCGAAACACCAGTCATGCCCAGAGTGACAGCTCAGAAGCCTTGTTTGTCATACAGGAATTAGAGCTTTCGTCTCTTGATTTTTGCTCCTTTGGACAAACTGCAAGCCTTTTGAAGAACACCTTATTGACAGACTATAGAGAGATGTCCTTCCTTGCTTCCTTCCCCCTTCCTCCCTCCCCCATCTCTTTCTCTTTCTTTCTTTTGAGACAGAGTCTTACTACTTAGCCTAGACTGTCCTGAAATTCAATTATGTGGACCAGGCTGGCCTCAAACTCGCAGAGACTTGCCTATCTTGCCATCCAAGTGCTTGGATTAAAGATGTGAGCCGTTGTGCCTGGCTACGTTTTGTTTTCATGTCTCACAGGTTATGCGATCATCCTGCAGTCAATGCTACAAAGCTGGGGGTCTCAGTCGCTGTTCTATTGCTGTGAAGAGACACCATGATTGAGGCAACTCTTTTTTTGTTTGTTTGTTTGTTTGTTTTGATTTTTTGAGACTGGGTTTCTCTGTAGCTTTGGAGTCTGTCCTGGAACTCGAAACTCTTATAAAAGAAAACATTTAATTGAGGACTTGCTTACAGTTTCAGAGGTTAGTTCATTATCATCATGGTGGGGAGCATGGTAGCAGGCATGGCAGGGAAGGTGCTGAAGAAGTAGTTGAGGGCTACATCCTGATCTGTAGGCAGAGAGAGAGAGAGAGAGAGAGAGAGAGAGAGAGAGAGAGAGAGAGAGAGAGAGAGACTGAATTTGGCATGGGCTTTTGAAACTTCAAAGCCCACCCCCAATGACACACTTAACCCCCAGCAAGGTCATACCTTCTAACTCTTCTAATCCTTTAAAATAACTTCCTGGACTAAATATTCAGGTACGTGAGCCTGTCAGGGCCATTCTTATTCAAAACACCACAATGGGGTACACACGCCATCCCTGATGATGTTAGTGTTGCATTAGCAAATTAAAACTCAGACTTCCTCTAGGATTAGCTTGACTAAGAAAAAGCCAGAATTAGAAGTCTCCAAGTCTCTCTTATTGTCTTCTGTCTGTGGCTACTGACAGGTCTGCAGTCTGTTGTGTGTGTGTGTGATCTGTCTGGCCTTGTTGCCATTACCTGTGTCTGTCCTGTGTTTCTGTGTGTGCCTGAATCTGCGTCTGTGTGTCTGTCCCTTGCAGAGGACTTCACTCTGTTTTTATTGAATTCACAGAAAACATGGTATGGGAAAGAAATGAGAAGTTCTTTAGAGAAATCTTAGCAGAATTTTAGAAGGAAAAGAGTTGCTTTTGATGCTCAAGAATAGCACAAAACACTGCAAGCAATGTAATCAAGCTGAATCCACACGTGGCTTCCAACACTTATAAGATACGTATTATATAATGTTGCTTTCAACCTGTTGGCTGCTATCAGCAAATGATTAACAAAACACATACATACATACATACATACATACATACATATGTACGTATGTACATAAATACATTATTCTGGGTCAGGAGCATGTAAGAGTACACAATTTGAGATTAAAGCTACGTATTAGCTTAGGTTGTAAACGATGCTTGTACAGGAAACCCAAGGCATAGTAAGGTTCCCTTAAAGGCAGTTTCACCATAAACCTAAGCACATAGTAGGAGGGTAGGTTAAGTACATAGTAGGATAGTACGTTAAGTACATAGTCTTAAATAATCTCAAGACATATTATTGACTCAGCTGCAAAGTCCAGGAAAAAACTCAGTACCTTTGGAGTTCAGAGATATTTTCAGAAAAATATGTCACCACATCTGAGCACAAGGATCTTTTTTTAAAAATTTATGTGTACAGATATTTGCCTGCATATGTGACTGTGCATCATATGTATGTCTGGTGTCCACAGTGATCAGAAGCATGTCAGATCCTCTGAAACTGGAATTACAGATGATTGTGAGCTACCACGTGGGTGCTGGGAATTGAACCCAGGTTCTCTGGTCGAACAGTCAATGCTGTTAAACTCTGGGTCTCCTCTCCAGCCCGACCCCAAGGATCTTAAGCCTATGAAGTCAATCCCTGCTCAAAGAAAGCTTGGGTCATGATATTGGTCAGCAGCCTTGGAGTGCTTGGCAACAGAAACTCAGCTCATACCATCATAAACAAAATGAAATAGTGTTGAGTTTATTGTCTCACATGATTTGAAAATCTGGAGTTTTTGGCTTGAGGGTGTATCCGTATACTCAGGTCACGTCTGAGGCACCCACCTCCTTTTGTTTTTTCCTCCGCGCTGGTTCAGTTTAATCCCACTTGCTCTGAAGGGTAAGAAATAAAGCTACCAGCGGCTCTGACTTTACATAGTTCAAGGTTAGCAATGGCTTTGGGAAAGTGAATGCCAGCTGCAAGGTGTGGTGGCAGACATCTTTAAACCCAGCATTTAGGAGGCAGAGGCAGAAGCAAAGGCAAGAGGATCTCTGTGAGTTCAAAGGCAGCCTGGCCCTTGAACAGTGAGTTCTAGGACAGTCAGGGCTATATAGAGCAACCCTGCCTCAAAAAGCAAAAACTAAACAAAAACAAAGAAAGAAAGATGCCAGCGTAAGTTCCAGGGCTGATTCCTAGCAGCCCAACTTCTCCCAGGAAGATGCCTTCTAATGAATCACAGTGACTTTGTCTAAGACTCGCATGTGCCCATCCCTGTAGCAAACACATGAACCAATAGTGAGAAAGGTGGGTCCCCACGGAGACTGGAAAAGAGGGATCATGAGTAAGATTCTTTATTTTATTTTTATTTTTTGTTTGTTTGTTTGGTTGGTTTTTCTTTTTCTTTTTCTTTTTTTTTTTAATTTTTTTGAGACAGGGTTTTTCTCTGTAACTTTGGAGCCTGTCCTGGTACTCGCTCTGTCGACAAGGCTGGCCTTGAACTCACAGAGATCCTCCTGCCTCTGCCTCGCAAGTGTTGGAATTCAAGGCGTGCGCCACCACTGACTGGCTTTTTATTTTTTTTAAAACAATCTTTTTTTTTTTTTTAAATCATTTTACATACCAATCCCAGATCCCCCTCCCCTCCTCCCACTCCTCCCACCTTCTTCCCACTCAACCCCCTCTCTTCACTCCTCAGAGAGGGTGAGGCCTCTCGCGGGGTACAACAAAGTCTTGGAGACTGAATTTCGTTCATCAGGCTTTGGGGCTACTGAGCTGTCTCTGGCCAGGTTCTAACTAGGTGTTTCTGCACTGCTGCCTTGTCCTGTCCTTTTTCCGTCACAATAACTTGTCTAGTTTCACACTTCTGGGACAGAGGGGGAGCTGAGACTCAATGTGAGTCCTGATGAATCCAAAACCTTCTGTCACTGAACTGGACCAAGGGAAGTGAATCCTCGGTGATGAGTTAGAGTTGTGAGCAGTGTCAGAAGTGGGGCGAGGAGAGCCACGGGAAACAGACAGGAGACCCAACAGAAGCCTGACGTGTGAGGACTTAGCCTGGAGTGGTGGCACATCCTGGTACAGCTGAGGACAGCGATGATGAGTTTGGGGGAAGTTTGGGCTACACAGTGAGACCCTATCTAAAGCAAAGCAGAAGAGCTGGGACTCTACTCTGTCTTCGTGACTGCCTGTCTGTCATGCACAGGCCTTGGCTTCAAGGCCTCAGATTTAACAGAATAGAGCATTTGGCTGATACTTCTCAGTTGTGTGGTCTTGGTCAAGTGGATTTATCTCTCTGAATTTGTTTCTTCATCTGCAACATAGTTATTATTGTACCTGCTCCCAAGAGAATGATAGAAATGTGTAGGTTGGTGCCTCTCTTCTTCTTCTTCTTCTTCTTCTTCTTCTTCTTCTTCTTCTTCTTCTTCTTCTTCTTCTTCTTCTTCTTCTTCTTCTTCTTCTTCTTCTTCTAAATCCTTTATTTTTTCAAGACAGGGTTTCTCTGTGTAGCCCTAGCTATGCTGGAACTCACTCTGTAGACCAGGCTGGCCTCAAGCTCACAGAGACTCGCTTGCCAAGTACTGGGATTAAAGGTGTGTACCCCCACTGCCTGGCTCTCTACAATTTTCTTTATTGTTTTGGAGGGGAGTGGGGAACGGTGGTTTTTAACGTGGCCCCCAGTGTGGAGCAGGTACTTTTGGTCGTCTGAGACAAACCGTTTGTTTGTCAAGACTCTGACGCTTCGTTTGAACTCTCTGCAGTGGCCGTGAGTCTTGAAGAGTCATCAGCTGACAGTAGTTTGGGGGACTGGCTTGCCTAACTCCTCCATTTTATGAATGAAGGAAGAGGCCCAAAGAGAACAAACACCTGAACGGTCACAGAGACAGGAACCTAGGCCTCTCCTCTGTTTCCAGGAAGACGATGAACCTGGCCCTGGTTCACCTAGTCATGAGTATGTGCACATGCCAGGCCATGGTTCACCAGGTCGTGAGTGTGTGCACATATCAGGCCTTGCCTGGTATGTGGAGACTGACGGGGTGGGTGGGGGTGGAAGCAGAGTGTCAGCTAGTGCCATGCAGAGGTAAGCAGCTTCTAACTGTGTCTGTCACCACGGTCTCAGGATCTATGGCCAGAGGCCATAGGAGTTGCCATAACAGAAACTCAGAACATGTACTCATGTCCCCGATCGTGTCCTTGGACTTTGGTTTAGGTTGCTTTTGGGAATGAATAACTTCATTATTTATATAAGTTCTTGCTATGTATCCCAAGTTGAATTTTAGTTTGCAATGATCCTCTTGTCTCAGCATGTCTAGTGGTAGGAATACAAGCCCACTGTGACCACATCTGGATAGGTTTTAGATTTTATTCATACAGTAAAATTAGTTGTTTAGTTACACTGAATAGAAATTGATACATTAAAGTGTACATGGAAGGGATTCTCTCCCTCTCTCACTTTCTCTTCCTCTTCTTCCCTGGCTTCCTTCATGTTTGTCTCCCTCCCATTCTCCCTGTCACACTAACCCTTTCCTGAAGACCCCCTGTGTACATCACTGTGCTGGGCTCTGGGAACACAGGGTAACAAACCTTGCTCAGCATCTAAGAGCTCAAAACAGGAAAGGGATCTTCAAGCCTCTGGCACACACAAAGTGACTGGATCAGAGGTGTGCTCTAGGGTATCCAGAGAGGGAGTCCCACAGCTAAGGGCAGACGTGCAGACAGGCAGAATACTTGTACACATAACATACTAAAATAAAGAAATTAAATTTTTTTTTTTAGATTTGGTTCTCTTGTTTGCTCTATTTATTTTTAAAGTTAGCTCATAAAGCAGAGTTTCACTTGGGTACATTAAGAAATGAGTCACTGTAGTTTGTTCTTATTCACCCCTCCCTCGTTATTCCTGCTTTCCCTCCTCCCCAGCCTCCCCTCCAAAATTATTCCTTCTGTTTTCTTTTCTATTATTATTATTTTTAATTGATTTCATTGAGATCTACATTTTTTCCTCTGCTCCCCTCCCTGCCTCTCCCTTCCTCTTCAACCCTCTCCTGTGGTCCCCATGCTCCCAATTTACTCAGAAGATCTTGTCTCTTTCTACTTCCCGTGTAGCTTACATCCATGTGTGTCTTTCTTAGGGTCCTCTTTGTTGTCTAGGTTTTCTGTGATTGTGAATTGTAGGCTGGTTTTCTTTGCTTTATGTTTAAAAAACACTTATGATATGAGTGAGTACATATGATAATTGTCTTTTCTGGGTCTGGGTTACTTCACTCAAAATGCTCCATCCATTTGTCTGCAAATTTAAGATGTCATTATTTTTCTCTGCTGTGTAGTACTCCATTGTGTAAATGTACCACATCTTCTTTATGCATTCTTTGGTCAAGGGGTGTTTATGTTGTTTCCAGGTTCCAGGTTCTGGCTATGACAAACAATGTTGCTATGAACATAGTTGAGCACATGTTCTTGTGGTACGATTGAGCATCCTTTGGATATATACACAAAAGTGCCATTACTGTGTCTTGAGGAGGGTTGTTTCCAAATTGTCTGAGAAATCGCCACTGATATCCAAAGGGGCAGTGCCAGCTTGCACTCCCACCAACAATGCAGGAGTGTTCCCTTTACTCTGCAACCTGTCCATCGTAAGTTGTCATCAGTGTTTTTGATCTTGTCCATTCTTACAGGGGTAAGATGAAATCTCAGAGTTGTTTTGATTTGCATGACTAAGGATGTTGAGCATTTCTTTAAGTGTCTTTCAGCCATTTTAGATTCCTCTGTTGAGCGTTCTCTGTTTAGGCTGTACTCCATTTTTTTTTTAAATTGGGTTATTTGTTCTTTTGATGACCAATTTCTTGAGTTCTTTGTATATTTTGGAGATCAGACCTCTGTTTGATGTGAAGTTAGTGAAGATCTTTTCCCATTCTGTAGGCTGTCATTTTGTCTTGTTGACCATGTTCTTTGCTTTTCAGGAGCTTTTCGGTTTCAGGAGGTCCCATTTATTAATTGCTTCTCTCAGTGTCTATGCTGCTGGGATTCTATTTAGGAAGTGGTCTCCTGTGCCAATGCATTCAAGTGTACTTCCCACTTTCTCTTCTATAAGGTTCAGTGTGGCTGGCTTTATGTTAAGGCCTTTGGTCCATTTGAACTTGAGTTTTGTGCATGGTGGTAGATATGGATCTATTTTCATTCTTCTACATGTTGATATCCAGTTATGCCAGCACAATTTGTTAAATATGCTTTCTTTTTTCCATTTTATATTATTTGCTTCTTTACCAAAAATCAGGTGTTCGTAGGTGTGTGGATTAATATCTGGGTCTTCAATTCAGTTCCATTGGTCCTCCTGTCTGTTTTTATGCCAATACCAGGCTGTTTTCAGTACTGTAGCTCTGTAGTAGAGTTTGAAGTCAGGTATTGTGATGCCTCCAGATGTTCTTTTATTTTATATGATTGTTTTGGTTATCCTGGGTTTTTTGCTTTTCCATATGAAGTTGAGTACCGTTCTTTCGAGTTCTGTGAAGAATTTTACTGAGATTTTGCTGGGTATTGCATTGAATCTGTAGATTGCTTTTGGTAAGACTGCCATTTTTACTATGTTAATTCTACCTACCCAAGAGCATGGGAGATTTTTCCATTTTCTGATGTCTTCTTCAATTTCTTTCTTCAAAGATTTAAAGTTCTTGTCATACAAATCTTCCATCTGTTTGGTTAGAGTTACCCTGAGATATTTTATGCTATTAATGACTATTGTGAAGGGTGATGCTTCTCTGATTTCTTCCCCAACCCCTTTTTCATATATGCAGGAAGGCTACTGATTTTTTTTAGTTAATCTTGTATCCTGCTACATTACTGAAAGTGTTTATGAGTTGTAGAAGTTCCTTGGAGAATTTTTGGGATCACTATGTAAACTATCATATCATCAGCAAATAGTGAGAGTTTGACTTCTTCTTTTCCAATTTGTATCCCCTTGATCTCCCTTTGGTGTCTTATTGCTCTAGCTAGGACTTCAAGAACTATATTGAATAGATATGGAGAGTGGACACCCTTGTCTTGTTCCTGATTTCAGTGGAATCGCTGGGAGTTTCTCTCCACTTAGTTTGATGTTGACTGCTGGCTTGCTGTATATTGCCTTTATTATGTTTAGGTATGTTCCTTGTATCCCTGCTCTCTCCAAGACCTTTATCATGAAGGTTAAAAAAAATTCTTTCATTTTAGAAAAGTTGGGTGTTTATCACTCAGTTTCTGACACCACATAACCAGTGCCTTGGGCACCGGTAGCCTTGAGCTGTTGTTGCTACGCCTCCCCAACATGGGGCGCTGTTCCTGCAATCTGTAAACCAAAATAACACACACACATCCCGTGCAAATTATTTCTACCCATCCCCAAGACTTTCATGGATTGTTTGGAAAGCTTAACACACATAGCAGAGAACCTGAAAGGTAAGGAGGCCTGAGGTCACACTCACCTGATTCCTACCATCCTTTTTTTCCCTGCCAGAAGTGACCATTGTTGAGTGTCTTCTCTGGAGAATTCCATAAATGTACAACCAAAGGCAAATTTTTTAAGAAAAGCATACAAAACATGAATGTCTAGCAGGTAAGTATCAATCGCTGCAGAACAGATTACCCCACACAACAGCAGTAGAACTGGGGGCAGGCAAGTGTCTCAGTGGGTAGAGGTCCTTGCTGCCACCAAGCCGGGGGACCTGAGTTCAATGCCAGGAACTCACAGAGAGGAAGGAGAGCACTGATTCCTTTAAGTTGTCCTCTGGTCCTCTAGCCTCCGCTCATGCACAGTGGCATGCACATCCCCCGCACCCATAAACAAACAGATCTGGGGCTCTGAATCCCACAAATCAGAGTGGAGCTAGGGGCAGGGAGTTCTGCCTGAGCATCCTTTGTGAGGCTACAGCCACATGGTAGAAGGAGAGAACCAGCCTCTTCAAGTGGTCCTCTGACCTACACACGCACTGTGGAGTACTGCAGCACACACACACACACCAAAGTAAGTTTAAAAAATTAAAATATAGTCAATAATATAGGCAGGGTGTAGTAGAGCACAGCTTTACTACAACACCCAAGAGGCAAAGGCAAATAGACCTCTGTAGATCTGGGGGCAGCCTGAACTATGTAAGACTCTGTCTCAAAAATAAGTAACTAAATAAAAGTTAGCTCTTTGTGACCAGAGTTGCAGATTTTGTTCTGTCTTTATCTTTTGACTTTGTCTGTAGATTCCTCCCATGCAGTAAGATTGTTGTTGTTGTTGTTGTTAACACAAGCAAAATATTGATGCTCCCTTTCAGCTTCCGGGTTAGTGTTATTCTTCTAGAGGCCCTAAGTAAACTGCTCTGAGATTAAAGTAGTTGATGATGATAAATACATGAAATGGGGAGAAGATGAAATCAAGAAGCTTTCAGAAAAATAATAACCTAGTCAGGCAGTGGTGGTGCACACCTTTAATCTCAGTACTTGGGAGACAGAGGCAGGAGGATGTCTGAATTTGAGGCCAGCCTGGTCTACAAAATGAGTTCCAGGACAACCAGGACTAAACAGAGAAACCTTGTCTCAAAAGAAGAAGAGGAAGAGAAAAAGGAAAAAGGAGGAGGAGGAGAAGAATGACCCAGCCTTAGTCCTCTGCCCCTGCCAGCCCCGCCCTCCCGCATCTGTTTGCTTATCCCCTACTTAAGTGACACAGTGAACGTCTTGGGCCAGAAGGTTGTGCCCAGCACATCTGTAGTAGGTGCCAAGTAAGGGCCTACTGCTTTGTTGTTTGTTTTTAGTACTTTTTATTTTTTATACAGCATCTTGCTATGTAGCCCAGATGAACTGAAACTTGTGGCAATCCTCCTGTCTCAGCCTTTCAAGTGCTGGGAGTACAGGCATGAGCCACCATGCACCCACAAGTGTTCAGTCGAGTGGACGAGTGAAAGATGACATGTAAGTCCTCGCTCTATTACCCACTTCAGAGGGAGCAGTACCTTGTGCTGACTTATGATTATATCATCAATTATGAGTCCTTAGGGATTTTACATCATTTCTAGTTTCCTTTCATGTTAAACGAGCAGACTCATAGTGTCTTAGCTGGCTTTGGACTGCAGAAACAGGATGTTACACGGGTAAACTTATAATGAGCAGAAGTTTATTTATTTATTTTGGCTTGTTACAACAGACTTTTGCTATGTAGCCCAGGTTGGCCACAAACTCATAGGCATCCTCCTGTTTCTGCCTCCTGAGTTCTGGGATCATGTGGCATGAAGTGACATACCCAGTTGTGTTTGTGTGTCTTTGTTTATTTATGACAATCTCATGTGTCCCAGGCTGGCCTCAGACATTGTATGAGCTTTCAACTCATGCTTTTCCTGCCAGTGATTCCCTTCAAGGGTTAGGATTACAGGTGTGTGCTACTATGCTTGTATAACAAGAATGTCCCTCCTTTCTTTTCCTGGATATCTTGGCTGTACTCACAAGACACCCTTTTCAAAAGTGTGTGTTATGATTTATGGCAGTGTGGGTGACCCTGGCAGGTCCCACTGAGGGTGGGAGAGGCTGTGGCAGGTGGGAGACAGACAGAGAACTCGGGTATAGAGTTTATTTAGTGGGTATTGGGAGGGTATAAGGGTAGGAGGGTTATGGAGAAGAGAGAGAAAAAGAATAAGAATAAGAGGAGGAGGAGGAGAAGGGAGAGGCAGAGGCTGCCTGTTTAGAAGAAGAATGGATGGAAAAAGAGAGGTGGCACAAGATCAGCTTGCCTTGGCGAGAAGGGGGAGATTGGGAATGGGCAGAGCTTGTCTCTTAAAGGGATAGGGTACCCCGGTGACAGGGCAGGTCAGCATAATTATAATTATAATATTGTGTGCATGTGAAAAAAACATTATGTCTGTGTATGGTGCTAGGGATTGATACCAGAGCCTCACACATGCTAGGCAAGTATGCTCTACCATTGAGTGTACCCAGCTGGTTAATGGTACTTAAGGCTGGTAAGTACAAGGCTGAGGGCCTGGCATCTGGTAAGGGCTTGCTTGCTGCTCCATAACATGCAGAAGGCGTTACAGGGTTGGGAGCAGAAGGGACTGAATTCTTATATGGGGATCAACTCCTGGACACCTCTGAAAGGTCCCCCTGACAACATTGCATATTAGTTTTGTAATCCATGGACCCTGGGGGACATGTTTAGGCAGAAACAAATAGATACCACTCTGCAGAGCCATTGAAAGGTTGTTATAGGCACAGTGAGTCCCTGGCTCAGTAAATGCTCGTGGTTGTTAATCATTGTTGTGTGACCAATGTCAAGTCATTTTGCCACCAAAGTTCTATCTGTGCTAGAAGAGGGAAGGGGAAGTGTAAGGTAGAAGGGGTTGGAGGAGGAACTTCACAAGAACCTTGGGAGTTCAGCCTTGGTGTCGCGTCTGCCTTATCAGCAATGAAGACGCAACAACACCGGACTCTTCTTAACTGCGGTTTATTCAGGCCCTTAAAATAATCTTCTCATCCTTTTGTTACCTCTTGCAACCTCTCGCCCCGGGAAAAGCCAGTCTGCAGCTTAAATAACCTCTGGGTAGCCAACCCCAGCAAGCCACATGGGAAACGCAGATAGGTCCAGAAACGCGGAAGCAAGCCAGATCTTAGCGTTAGCCATATATGGAGTTGTTACACATCTGAGAGCATTCACAGTTGGAAAGGTGGAAGGCAGGAATCAGCGCCACCTGTAAGGAGCGGCATCACGTGGCTCTCTACACCTTGGAGGTTGGGTCTCATTTACAGGTCTTGGCAATCACTTTTGGGAGTGTGAGTGAGCAGGGCCGGGCATGGGTTTAGGAAGATGACAGCGGTGGTGACTGCTGGGAAGGTGCAATGAATTAAGGCTTCCTGGGGGCCTGGGAGCTGAGAAGATGAATGTGAAAGTGATTGTTCTGGAAAGATGTGAGGCTGTGGAAGAGTGAGGAGCCCATTTGGGAGACCATTGGGGGTTTTTGTGGGCTGAGGGTCAGGCAGGTGCTGAACTTGCTTTGTGCATGGCTGAGGCTCTGAAGAAGCATCCTCAGAGGATACAGGAGGAGGACCATGTTTGTGGCAGGGCAAGACGAGCTCCTCTGGGGGAAGTGTTGAATTTGGGGGCCCTGGAGAATATGCAAGGGAGAGTCCGAGGATGACCAGATGTTTTGCTCTGGAGTCAAAAAGAGAGAGGTCCATTGTGGAGCTGAAGATCTGAGGTATCATCCCATGAACCTGAGCATGAATAAAAGAGCCCCAGGGAAAGGTGAGGAAAGAGAAGAGGGATCATCTCAGAGCACCATCCATCACAGGACAGGCAGCAGAGGACAAGCAGCAAGTGAGAAGCTGAGGAAGATACATAGAAGGAGGCCGTCCTGAAGGGAGGCGCTGGCACCACCTGGGATGAGGTGAGAAGAGCTGAGGCTGGTGACTGTCCAGGCCAGCGGATACCTGGCAAGTCCTCTGCCTCTGTACATCTCCCATCTTGGAAGCTTGTACTGCACAAAACTCCTTCAAAGTGAAGAAGAAAGCTGAGCATGGACATTTGCCTGTCTTCTTTGCTACTCTGAGGGCTAAAGCAGAAAGATCTGACTTCAAGACAAGGAAATCTGAGGAGCTTTCTTTAAAGTATACCTGTCTTACAAAGTTATGTGTATGTGAAGAGGGACGCTAAAACAGAAATCCCACACTAGCTCAGAATTGAGTATAATAAAAGGTTATTTATTTAGGGGTAGACTCACAGATCAAATCCTCTGCTTGAACAGGGAATAGCAACTGATTCCAGCAGCCAGAAAAAGAGTCTGATACATGCTTTACATCAGCGTATATAGTATAAGAGGCCACGCCCAAGTGGGCAGGTAACTTAAAGGCTACTGGCTATAGGAATTCCTACAGCACCTCCCCCTTTGTTTAAATAAGAGAGTTCTATGCCTAATGCAAAATTATATACAATAAGAACAAATATATCAAGCAAGAAACATGTGATAAATGTTTCAATAATTATCCTATCCTAAGGAGTTTAAGTCTTGTATAATAAATAACTTGACCAAGTCATAAGAGGAAAGTAACTACAACTATCTAGTCTTCAACCCCATTGAAGACCCAAGAAGGGAAATAATATTACTTGAGTAAGCAGGAAGTGTAATCAAGCAACTTCCAAAATGTGCAAAAAATAACAGAGACAACTGGCTACCTGGGCAATCACCCAAAGTCTCATTTGCAATGTTGAAGCAACCAACTTTGGCTAAGGCCTAGACAGACCATTTTCAGTGGCAAGAAATTTCTCAAAAACCGTCTTACCCTGTCTTGGCAAGATTTGACAGTCTTTTTTCTTGTATCCTGTTTGTCCTCTCTGGACATTGTGTATTTTGTCAGTGGTCGATGCATGGGCAGTTCCTTGCCCAAAGGCCAGTTTTGCCAAGGAGAAAACATGCTCCAAGTGGAGTGTCCTTGGTGCTCAACATTCTCTTGGGAATAGATCGGTGCTGCCAGGAGCAACCGTGTCTCACTTCAACAGAACCCTAAGTTATTTAAATGTCATATTCTACAGCTCTTTGAAGTGGTTGAATATTACCTATCTATTCAGAATACAATCTCTATGTATCTAAAGAACCTGATTAGTCTAACTATAAGTATGACAAACATGGATGACTATTGACCTATAATTCTTAATACCTATATAACTTAAAGACTAAGACTTCATATTAGAATATTAAACAACTTTAAACAACTGTGCAACAAATGAGGACAATGATCTCAAAATGTAAACAATGTATAAGTATCTTGATCAGAGGTAGAAATGTATATTGCAATATGATCAATATATCCTAAAATTGTATCAATATGCAAAATGTCTTAAGCAGAGGTAGAAGCATGCATGCATACAATATGACAAAATAACTTTGCCTAGGTCTACAAATATTGTAGATGAAAATAGAAACATATTCAATATAATTTAATTCAATATAAATTAAGTTTGTATCTATACCAATGTAAATAATAACTCACAAGTATTTACTCCATTATTCACTATTATTATTACTGTGAGTAAGCTCACACTAATCTATTATCCCATTCAATTCCCCCTCTTTTTTCAAAGTTCTTCCTGAGCCTACATAATTTTCCCCTAACCCCCAACCCTATAACAGTCATAATCAACCCCTAAATGATGTTCCCAACCCCGAAGACAAACTTTGTTGGGAGAGGGAATGTTGTCTTCTAGAATTACTTCCAGCTGTCATGGAGGCAATGTACTTTCTTTGGGATCCTGTGAGAGTAAAATGATGGTTAAATTGCAAGATTACTGTCTGGTATAATTGCAAATAGTCTCTGAGTATTTGGTAGGGTTTTTCTGAGTTTCCTATTAGGAGTTCTGGCCAGAACAGTCTAAAAAGTGCACCATTTCAGCTAACCAAGTTGGAACCATCTTGAGCAGCTGGTACCCCAAAACAGGTCTTATAGTAGTGCTATCAGCATCATGACATCATATCAACCAGTGGAGTTGTTGTTGTGGGGCCCCATCTCCTTCCTGGAAACTTCAAAGATTACTGTTGGAAAATTAATTGTTCATTGTGGAAAACTTAGACATTATTTATACAGACAATATATACTCAATGAAGGATACAATAGAGACAAAAATAGGTATGAAGAAATCTAAATTTTTTCTAAATTCTTTTTCCTTTCTGTCCTATACCAAACGGCTCCTGACATGAGATAGAAATTCTGAAATTTTCTTTTAACAACATTCTTCAATTTAAAGAAGGACAGAGCCATCGCCCAACTCCAAAGCCAGCTCTATATATTCATAAATGTATATATTTTTATTACCTGTCCTTATAAGTCGTATTTCTTTTTCTTGATGATCTTTGTTGGACAGTTATTTTTCCTCCTGTCAACATCCAAACATCCAGGGTCTCTTGAATTTTTGAAGATGTGTATTTTCCTGTAAAAACAAGAGCAGAACCCTGCCCCAACCATTATGAGGTTTCCTTCCCACCTGATTGGTTGTCACCTCTGTGGATGAGCTGTCATTTGTCAAGAGATTTCTCTTTTTCAAACAGAATCTTTATTAATTTTGATGGTATCCATAACTTTTCTTCTACTGTTGAAACAAGAGCAAAACCCCTTTCCCAACATAGCACATCTCCTGGCTTTCATTGTGAGGTCAAAACATCCTTGAAAAACACCAGCTGATTTAATTTAGAAGACTTTTTTTTTTGTTTTTCAAGACAGGGTTTCTCTGTGGCTTTGGAGCCTGTCCTGGAACTAGCTCTTGTAGACCAGGTTGGCCTCAAACTCACAGAGATCCGCCTGCCTCTGCCTCCCACGTGCTGGAATTAAAGGCATGTGCCACCACCTCCTGGCCAGAAGACTTTTCTATTATCCAATGTTTCTCTGCTGCTGTTGTTCCTTTCTCATTAGCATTAAGAAAATTCAAGGTCAATAAAGAATTATGTAATCTATTTCTGAGTGTATTTTTCATCCCTTTCTGTTTAATGTGTCCTTTATAGTTTGATTTGATCTTTCTATAACTGCCTAACCTGTAGGATTATGTGGTATACCTGTAATATGCTTAATATTATAATAAACAAAAAACTGTTTCATTTTCTTAGAGACATATGTTGGACCATTATCTGTCTTTATTTGTGTAGATATACCCATGATGTCCGTAACTTCTAAAAAAAAATGTGTGATTACTGAATCAGCCTTTTCTGAGCTCAAAGCAGTTGCCCATTGAAAACCTGAATAAGTGTCAATGGTGTGGTGTACATATTTTAACTTTTCAAATTCTGTAAAGTGGAACAAATCCATCTGCCAGATCTCATTCATTTGAGTACCCTTTGGGTTACTCCCTGCAGGCAGCGGTATTTGGTTATAGAAAGAGCAAATAGTACATCTCTTTATAATCTCCTTAGCTTGTTGCCATGTAATATAAAACTCTTTCTTTAAACCTTTGCCACTGTCATGATGTTTCTTATGGTATTCTGAGGCCTTCAGCACACTTCCAATCAATAATCAATCAATTTCTGCATTACCTTGTGCTAGAGGATCTAGCAGGCCCGTATGGGATCAGGTGTGTGTTATATATATGGAACAAAGTCTATTTCTGATTATATCTTGAACCTGTATGAATAATGAAATCAATTCTGCATCATCTGGTATAAAGTCAACATTTTCAATATGCAAGACAATCTTTCTGCATATTGAAAATCAGTAACTATATTGAGGGGTTCTTTAAAATCCCTTAGTACCATGAGAATAGCATATAATTCTGCCATTTGGACAGAATTATAAGGTCTTTGTTCCACCTTACTTACATCTTCTGATTTGTAACCTACTTTCCTGGTTTATTTGAATCAGTATAGAATTACAGGCTCCAGTTATTGGTGCATCATGTACAATTCAGGGAAGAATCCAAGTAGTTATCTTTATAAGGTTAAGCCTATCACTTTTGGGATAATTGCTATTAATTTCTCCCAAAAAATTAGCCAAGCTCTTTGTCATGGTTTATTGTCTTCCCATAATTTTTTAATTTCATCAACAGTAAAAGGTGCTATAATCTCTGCTGGGTCTATGCCTGCTAATTGTTGAAGTCTCAATTTTCCTTTTATAATTAATTAAGAGACTTTTTCCACATAAGTTTTTAATTTTTTACTTGGTTGATGTGGTAAAAATATCCATTCTAAGCATTAAATTCTTTGCATTAAAATTCCTGAAGAGGAAACTCTGGAATGCAATATAACTAAATTGCAATGAAGATTTGGATTCATCCTATCCACATGTGCCTCCTGTAATTTTTCTTCAACAACAATCAATTCCTTTTCTGCCTCAGCTGTTAATTATCTTGGACTATTCAATCTTTATCACCATCTAAGGTTTTGTTTAAATGAATTATTAGATCAGGTGTTATCCCAATGTTGGGGGCCAGCCTCAACAAAATACCTTTCTTCCAGAGTGGAGTCGTGGGAATTAGAAATATAGTAAAGAGTACAAAGACACAAACAAAAATAATAAAACTCAGAAACACATAGGATAGTATCAGGAGGGAATTTCAGTGAGTACTGAAAATTCGTCCATGTTTAATTTTGCAACAGTTTCTGCTGAGGCAGAAAATGAATTGATTGTTGTTGAAGAAAAATTACAGAAGGCACGTGTGGATAGGATAAATCCAAATCTTTGAACCCCTGATTTCAAAAGGTTGGAGCAGAACAAAAGGAATGTCTTAACATACAGATTGAAAGTCATGGGGTACATTCAGCGCTCATGCCCTTGACTCTTGCCCTAGACCAAACACTCTGTAGGCAAACTACTCCCTGGGTGGAATCCCAAGTTATTTCCATAAAGGGCACTAGAACCTAGTTAGATCCTTAGACTTTTGTTTTAGGTAGGAACCAACTACTTCCCTATTTCAGGAGCACAAGGTCTGGTAACTAGCCACACCTGTTTACAGTAGCCTTGAGAGAGCAGAACTCTGATTTACAACTAGGTGGGACTTTTGTTTGAGTTAGAAGCACAATAATTTCAAACTAAAAACAAGCCCCAAAACTCTCTGACCTTTGGCCTCTTTGGGCCTCCACACCTAACAGTTGGTCATAGATTGGAAATATCCCCTAACAATCTTAGAAAGTCATTAAGAACCTGCAATCAGTCTCTCCTAATTTGTGCCTTTTGTGTTCTAATTTTTGGTAAACCTACTTTATAACCTAAGTAATTGACAAGATCTCCTCTCTGTATTTTTTTCGGGAGCAATTTTTAATCCCCATTTTGCAAAACTTTCTTTACTTCTTCAAACATTCTTTCTAAGTATCTATGTTTGAATCCTTACCACCTGATTGGGAGATGGTCCACTGATATCTCCTAGTAGGTTGAGAATTAAGTAGGTACTGTGAAGGCAAATTTTCTCTGTCCTTATCTTGTAAAGTTATAGTGAAGAAGCAATCTTTCAAATCAATAACTATAAGAGTCCATCCTTTTGGTAATAGAGGAGGCAGAGGAATCCCAGATTGGAGAGGGTCCATAATTTGAATTACCTTGTTGACAGCTCTTAGATCTGTCACCATTCTCCATTTACCAGATTTCTTTTTAACAGCAAATACAGGAGAATTCCAAGGACTGGTTGATTCTTTAATATGATGCGCATCTAGTTGCTTCTGTACCAGCTATTCTGAAGCCTACAGTTTGTCTTCTGTTAATGGCCACTGTTTAACCCATATTGATTCCTCAGTTAACCATTTGAAAGGTAGGGCTTTTAGTACCTCTAAAGGTTTGCTAATTGCTTTGTGTTCTTGTACAGCCTGAATGGCTGGTGACCTTTGTGTATAGTACCTTATAAATATCGTTCCCATAATTATGAGTTCCTAGGACTGTAGAAATGTTAATCTGGGTATTCCATTGCTGCAGCTGGTCACAACCCCATAAATTTACTACAATATTAGCCGCATATGGCCTCAGCTTCCTTCTCTAACCTTTTAGCCCTATGCATTCAACCCATCTCGTGCTTTGTTTAACTTGAGATAGGGTTCTAATTTCTAGTAATTGAACATCTTCCTCTTGAAGAGGCCAATTTGGATGCCAAGATTCTGAAGTTTGATAGACACCCGTGTCTATCAAACCCACAATTACAATGCCATTTATATGCACTCTTAGCTTTGATCTTTGATCATTTATAGAAGTCTGCCAGAATATACATTTCTTATTTCCTGTCGGAATTTTTGATTTACCCTCCATGTTTATGCCATCATCTATAACAGTATGGTCTTTTACAAAAGGCTCTGGATTTTTAAAATTTTCCTGGTGAGACATGTTCTCCACAGTGATTGGGAATGACTGGGCCACTTTTGTCTTGGGGGCATACAAGAGGCCCCTCAAAGAGTTTCCCAATGGTATTGGGTTGCCTTGTTTGTCTTTTGTTGATCTGCATTCATTGGTCCAATGTTGGCCTTTGCCACACCTTTTACATATACCTGAAGCCAGAGTCCTCCTATTCTTGCAATTCCCAGAGATGTTATTCCTAGGAATTCCTTGTCTACAATCCCTTCTTAGATGTCCTAGTCTACCACTATTAAAACATTTGGCATATTGATGTCTCCTCATATCTTTGGAAATTGCTTCTCCTACCCAAGATTCAGTATTATAATTAAATGTCTCAATATTCATTATATGAAGGATCCATTCATCCATTGGTGCTGATCTAACCTTTAAAGGCCCAAGTATCTTTTTGAATTCTGAATTGGCATTTTTCAAAATCCAGAGATTCAATAAGTACTCATCTAGCATCTAGGTCTGTTACTCCTATTTGTACAGGCTTAGTTAATCTTATTAAAAAGTCACCGAAGAGTTCTCTCTGGCCCTGTTTAACCCTGGTATATGATTCAATTCATTTTGCTGCTTCTTGAAACCTGTTCCAAGCTTTTAAGGTTGCTTTGTGGCATAGGAACAAGATTTGTTCACTGTAAAGAGCTTGAACCTGTGAGTCAGCATAATTGCCCTCACCAAGAATTTGTTCTTGGGAAGTCTCAAGTCCTTTTGCTTTTCCCTGTTGTTCTAAAATTTTCACCTCTCCTCTGAAATAGCATTTAAACATCAATTGAGACCTGTCATCCAGGACTGCTGACACTAACTGAAGCCAGTCATGTGGCATTGCTTTAATGCTAGAAGCACATGTCTTTATCATCTCTCTAACAAATGAAGAATGCAAGTCATAAGTTACAACAGCTTGCTTAATTTCTTTTAGAGCATTCATTCCTATAGGTATCCATCTACCTTCTTTGGATCCTTTTGGGCCTTTAGACCTTGATGCTTTGTCAGAGTAGATTACAGGGTAGAAAACTAAAACCCTGGGTAAGTCATCTCTGACAGCTACTGGTGATATTTAGTCCTGGCCTTTGCCTTCTTTCCCTGCTCATCAGCTCCAAAAATTTCCTCAATCGTTTCAGATCTTTTTATACCGTCTTTTGTAAAGCCCGAATCTTCTGGCCTGTACATATTTCTAGTGATTTTACTGAGGCATCTAGCACATGTGATTTCAAGGTCTGAAGTTTTTCCTTTAAAGCTAACACCTCATCCTTGGACATTATTTGGATAGCATGCAGAGTGCCATCCTGGACAGATACTCTATCTGCTAACCTATCATAACTTTTAAACAAATTTTGATTGTCAAATTCAACAGTATGAATTCTTTTTCAGTATCCTTCGACATGGATTCAATTTTGTCTGTCAAATTAATGGTACCCTTTTCAATAGTATTAATTTTTTCAGGTAACTTTTGACTTTCAACGGCATTAATCCTGTCAGCCAGTTGTTTATTATTAGTCTGTAAAGATGATATCATTTTTAAAAGTGCCTCATTCATGACTCTGTTATCAAACTATTTTCTTTTTTAAAAAAACATTTATTTATTATGTATACAGTATCCTCAGTGCTCTGCCTGCAGGCCAGAAGAGGGCACCAGATCTCATTACAGATGATTGTAAGCCACCATGTGGTTGCTGGGAATTGAACTCAGGACCTTTGGAAGAGCAGGTGGTGCTCTTAACCACTGAGCCATCTCTCCAGCCCCCTCAAACTATTTTCTTAAGGATATAATATGAAGAAAAAAAAACTGAGTCCCAATATCCAATAAATGGATGTATCATAAACCATATAAACCTGTATATGTGTTGCTTGTGCATGTGTGTGGGTGTGTGTGTTTGTGTGCAGGTGAGTGTGAAGACTAAGGACAACTGTAAGTGTTATTCCTCAGGAGCTATCCACCTATTCTCTTGAGACTAGTTATCTCATTGAGACCTGGGGCTCTCCAATTAGCCTAGGCTAGCTCACCATAGGTCCCCAGGAATCTGCCTACCTTCACTTCCCTGGAGCTTGGATTACAAATACAACACCACCAGACTTTGTTTGTGTGTCTGTTTTTTGACACAGGGTTTCTTGCATATCCCTGGCTGTCCTGGAACTTGCTTTGTAGACCAACTTGACCTGAAACTGAGAGATCCACCTGTCTCTGCCTCCTGAGCACTAGGATTAAAGCCATGTGTCACCACTGCCCATCTTAAGTTTTTTAAAAGATTCATTTTTATTATTTTATTTATAAAATAAAAATAAGTAAATCTCTTTAAACAATATATAACTAGGGCAACACATAGGAAAGAGTGATAGACACGGTAGGTATGAGTCTAGCAGTATCAGCGATCATGCTGGGTATTAGTGTCCTAGGTGCATAAATAAAAACCTCACCTGTGTGTGTGGTCTATCAAGTAACCCACTTCACCTACAAAGAAACATGAATTAACAGTAAATAGATGAACTGGGCTTGGTCTTGCATGTCTGCAGTAACAGCAGTTGGGAAGTAGAAGCAGTGGGGTTAGGAGTTCAGGGCTCTCCTTGACTACACAGTGATTTTGTGTCCAGCCTGGGCTATATGAGACCTTGTTTTCAAATACAACAATGATGAAAAGAGAAGAAATCCAACTGCCATAAAAATCACTCAGAACATGACCGACTCAGCAGGATCTCCAGCCACTTGATCCAGAATTGGCTGGATGCTCAGGCAGTCAATGGCCACAGGGAACACATTTTTCATGGGCTCAAATGGGACTTTCACCAAGACAGTCCACATTCTGGACCCCAAGTCACAGCTTTGCAATTATAAAACTAGAAGCCACAGTGCCTGCTCTCAGAACTGACATAAGCTTGAAATAAGGGGAAAATAGTTGGAGGACTGGACATTTGGATATCAGAGATCATTTTCTAGTTTTTTGAAAGACAGGGTCTTGCTGTGTAGTACAGGCTGGCATCATGAAACTTGCTAAGTAGACCAGGCTGGCCTCAAACTCACAGAGATGTCCACCACTTCTAAAGTAGCATGTAGACTAATAAATAGATCCAAGAACAAATCACAAAAATTGTGAAAATTTTTAGTTACATAAAAATACAAGATTTGTGACCAGAATTGCAAAGAGGGAAAGTTGTGGCATCTACTGTATAGACTGGAAAAGAAGCAAAGGTGTATCCATATTGCAGTGCTGGGGATTGAATCAGGGACTTGCCCTTCTTTTTCTTAAACATAGACATCCTTATTTTTTACTTTTAATTAACCAATTATTTTTATTTTATGTATATTGGTGTTTGCCTGCATGTATGTTTGTGTGAGGGCACGGGAGACCCTGGAACAAGAGTTTCAGACAGTTATGAGGTGCCACGTGGGTGCTGGGAATTGAACCCATGTCCTCTGGAAGAGCAGCCGGTGCTCTTAACCAATGAACCATCTCTTCAGCTCTGGGACTTGCCCTTCTAAGCAACTCTATCACTGAGCTACATGCTTAATCTAAAACAAAATTTTAAGCCAGTAATTTAAGCCTCTATATCAAGAAACTAGAAACAGTTTAGTAAATTGAATTAGTAATAGTCTATGGCGTGGATATACTATAATTCACATAACAAGCTCCCTTGTAATAGGTATATTCACACCTGTGCTGTAAAAATGGCTGTGTTGTCAAACCATTGCATGCATTTGTTTTCTGTACATGTACAGGGGAAAGGCATGTACAAAAGTGGGGATGAAGAGAAGGGGTCTAAGGGAAAAATGTCCAGCCTCCCTTGCAGCTAGATGTAGCCACAAAAAAAACCCAATTATATATTATTATATATGCCATAACTAGGTTTTTGTGCATGATTGAAATATCCTAAATAATTGTAGCTTAATAATCTAAGCTTCTAGTCTTTCTTTTTAAAGAAAGTTTTGTCTTTATTTGTGTGTGCTTGTGCAAACGTGTGTGTGTGTGTGTGTGTGTGTGTGTGTGTGTGTGTTGCCCACAAAACTGGAGTTAAAGACAGTTCTGGTCCTCTGAATAATCAGCAAGCACTCTTAACACTGAGCCATCTCTTCACCTTGATTCTAGACTCGTAGGTAAAACAAATGTTCAAAAATTAGGTAACCCAGAACCAGCACAAGAGCAACTGGAGTTGTTAGTGACTTTCACTCTCTGCTCCACCACTCCTGGGTTGTGATTCTTATCTTCATTGTTAAAAAATGATTGCAAGATCCCTTGCTCTTACATTCATTCATATTCCATGATTCAGAATAGAGAAAAGTGGAAGAAAAAGAGAGGAAAGGCATATTCAAGGGGCTGGAGAGGAGGTTCAGTGGTTAAGAGCACTGGCTGCTCTTGCAGAGGACATGGGTTCAGTTCCCAGCACCCACACAGCAGCTCACAACCATCTATTCCTGGGAATCCAATGACCTCTTCTTACCTCCAAGGGTACTAGATACACAAATGGTGCACATATGTACATGCAGACAAAACACATATACATTAAATTAATTAATTAAAATATTTTAAATGCACTCAGGAAGTAGAGGCAGGAGGATTTCTGTGAGTTTAAGGCCAGCCTTGTCTACAAAGAGAGTTCCAGGACATCAGGGACTACACAGAGAAAAACAAACAAATAATTGTAAATGAGTTTATTCAAAGATGTAATTAAGTATCTCTCTGGGCTTGAATGCAGGCTTCACCACTTCCCAGCTAAGTGACATACAATCAGAGGCTGAGTTCCTCCGGGCCTCAGTTCTCTCATCTGTAGGCTGGGGTCATGTTTTTGTCAACCTCACAGATTAAAAAAAATTATTATTATTGTGCGTACCCATGATGAGTATTGTAAATGGAAGACTGCTCCTTTGTTCACGGCCACCCAGACCCAAATAATAACAGAAACCATATTAATTACAACACTGTTTGGCCTATTACCTCAAGATTTTTATTAAGTAACTCTTACATCTTAAATTAATCCATCTGTATTAATCTGCGTCTACCATAAGGTTCTGGCGCTTCTTTCTCCTTTGGCAGCTACATGGCGTCTCTTTGACTCCTTCTACTCTCTATCTTTATCACTGTTTGGATTTTCTGCCTGGCTTTATTTTACCCTGGCATAGGTTGAAGCAGCTTCTTTATTAACAAATGATAAGACATATTCACAGTATACACAGGAGAATCCCACATCATCTCTGCTTTTCTGTCTAAATAAAAAGGAAGGTTTTGACTTTAACACAGTTACATTACATATAACAAAACAGGTATCAAGCAAGAATTACAGTTACAATATTTAGTCCATTTACATTTGGCAAATTAAAGAAACTACTCTATCTGTCCTACCTTTGTGAGTCTAAAGTTTCATATCTAATTTCTCTTTTATCATAACTGAGGAAAATTATAACTATAACTATCTGTCTTCAACTCTGCAAAGACTCCAGAAGGATATAATATTACCTAAGTAAACAGGAAGTGCATTGTAAGCAACTCCCAAAACTCTAGAATTGACAGAGACATCTCGCTACCAAAGTTCTTCTGCAACATTGGGACATCCACCTTCAGCCCACAGGCCCATAGCATCTGTCAGACTTTTCCATGAAGCAGGAAGTTTGAAAGACTGCTTTGCCTATATTGGTAGTTTGTCAGTCACTTTCTTTTGTATCCTGCAGAGTGTTTGGCAAACTCTTTCATGAAGCAGGAACCCTAAAGGACTGTCTCACCTTCTTTAGGCAAGTTCAGTAGTCATTTTCTGTGAACATGTCCTGCATGTCCATTCATACAGCATACCGTCAAACAGTCCAGGCAAGAGCAGTTTCTTGCCCAAATGACTATCTTTGTCACATTGAAGGCAAATTTCATAATGAGTTTCTTCAATGTCCATCAGCCTCTCTGAAATAATTGGTGCTGCCAAAAGCAGACATGTCTCACTGTCAAGAAAAGTCTAAGTTCTTAAAACATTTGAAATGTCATATTCTGTAAGTCTTTGAAAGGTTTGAAGACTACCTATCCATCTGAAATATATCTCTGTACATCTAGAAAACCTAACTAACATGACTACAAGTTTAACTATGAGAGATGACTATCTATTAATCTATATGTCTTAATTATACATTACATTTTTAAATGAGCCATACAAACACAATACCTTAAACAAGAACAGAAACACATATACACAATGTAATAAATCAACCTTAAATTTGTATCAATAGTCCAAGATCCATACCAACACCAAGCATTCATCTATATATCATATCTTCCTTTAAATGAAAACAAACATTTATAAACCATCATTTTGGGAATTTGGGCATAGTTTTCTCTAAACTGCTTCCTGCTGTTTTGGGGTTAAATATTTTTAGGTTTCACAGAGACCTTTCGGGGGGGTCTTGTTCTATCAAACCATAGATACGTTGGTTTAGCTTAGCAGCACATACAATGAAATGTCTCTCTGTAGTTAAGTCAAAAAATTGAAAGAAAACACAATAATACACATAATCTAGACTCGCTGTGAATTTTTCATCCTTATGTGACTTTTTTATTACTTTTACTTCTTTAATGTATGTCAGTCTGTACTCTTTATATTACTTTTACTGTCTCTTTAAAGACTTTGTTTTATTTTTTAAAAACTACTTCTTTTTATAATTGTCTATACTCTTTTTCATCTCTCTCCTATGTACATTTGTCCAACACTGTGATCCATTCAGGAGTATTTTTTTTTTGTTTGAATCTGTCTTTATTGCGTATCTGTAGTCATTTTTTTCTCATCAGGAGCACCTTTTTTTTTTCTTTTAAAAGCTAAGCGGGCATGGCTAGGGTCGGCTCCACAGCCTTGCCTGTTGCTCTTGGTGTGGCAGATCCTTCTGTCTATGTGTTGCTTTGATTGGTTAATGAATAAAGAAACTGCTTTGGACCTAGAGCAGGGCAGAACTTAGGTAGGTGGGGAAGACAGAACTGAGTGCCAGGAGGAAGAAGGCGGAGTCAGAGAGATGCCACGGATACTCCAGAGTCAGTCATGCTGAATCTTTGCTGGCAAGCCACTGCCACATGGTGATATACAGATTAATAGAAATGGGTTAAATTAATATAAGAGTTAGCCACTTAGAAGCTAGAGCTAATGGGCCAAGCAGTGTTTTAATTAATATAGTTTCTGTGTGGTTATTTTGGTTCTGGGCATCTGGGATGAACAAGCACCCTTCCTCCAACAGGCTCTGTCCCATCCAACATGGTAGAGGTATGTTCACTATTTCTGTGAGCCATGCTCACTGCCCCAGCTCCAGGGACGCAGCAGGCCTATTTTATCATCGAGCGACCAGTAGCACGCTCTCACAAACCCCATTTAGGTACAGGACCTCCCAAAAAGTCAGAGCCATTCATGCTACCAACACGAACTAGGAAGCCTTCCCTTAAACGAGCCGTGCAGTTTTTGCTGTTAATGTTGAGTCAGGAAGCCTTCTCTTAAAGGAGCTGCGTCACTCCTTGTAGCCAGCAAACAGAGTCTATTTGAAAAAAAAAATGCAGCTACCAAGAGGCTGTGCTTGGCTCCCATCTGTATGGATCTAGAAGCCCTCGGGTTTTTTGTTGTTGTTGTTGTTGTTGTTTGTTTGTTTGTTTTGTTTTTTTTCCCTTAAGCTTTCTTTTTTTAGGCCTTATGTGGATCCATACCCCAGACAGTGAGCACCGTTTTGTTAACAGAGACTGCTCATTTGTTTCCCGGCCACCCAGACCCAAATAATCACACAGAAACTGTATTAATTACAAGACTATTTTGTCTATTAGCTCAATGTTCATATTAAGTAACACTTTCATCTTAAATTAACCCATTTCTATTAATCTATGTATCACCACTGTGAATTACTTGTAAGGTTCCAAGATGTCTTTTTCCTTGGGGAATCTTTCTCCTTTGGCAGCTACATGGCGTCTCCTTGACTCCGCCTACTCTTTCTATAGATCTCTGTTTGCATTTCCTGTCTGACTTTATTCTGCCCTGCCATAGGCCAAAGCAGCTTCTTTATTAACCAATAGTAATAAAGCATATTCACATCATACAGAGGGAAACCACATATCACAGGCTGCAATGTGCAGGTCAGAGAGCAACTCTGCAGAGTCAGTGTCCTCTTCTACCTTTACTAGGGTTCTGGGGATCAGTCTCGGGTCATCAGGCATGCACAGTAAACACCTTTACCTATGGAACTATCTTTCAGGCCTTTAATTTTTTTGTAGGATTAAATGAGATGATGAAAAACGTAGTAGCTTAGCACACTGGCATATGGTTCAATACTCAATGCTGTCTATTTATCTTTGGACATAGGTCTTGTTAGGTAGTCTAGGCTAGCCTCATGCTCATAACCCTCCCTCATTTTCCCCAGTGCTAGGATTATAAGTGTGGGCCCTCATACCCACACCTTCAATTGCTGTTGTTAAAAACAACTCATTATTACTATTTATTGTTGTTGTTATTATTGTTACAGTACTGGGCACTGAGATCAGGGCCTTATGAGTGCACTTTACCATTGAGCTACACTCCATGATGATATTATCAATCTTAATTTTTCATAATGCCTCCTGGCTGCCTACACAGGTTAATAGTAGACTGTAGGGTCAATGAATGAGGATGCTGTATCCCAGAACCCCTGCCTCTACACCAGTGATTTTCAGTAAGCAATCATTACTCTCAGAGGATGCTGGCCAATATTTGGATTGATTTTAAAACAACAGTACGTATTTTCCTTTGAGATCTGGTGGGTGGAGATTAGGGATGAAGCTAAGCATCTCAGGGTAGACAGAGCAGCCCTGCCATGAAGTTTCTAGGCTGAAGGTAGAGAACTCTTGTGGTACACTATGCCCTGCATGTGAGTGTCAGCCAGGTTGAGAACTCTTGTGGCATGCTACATCCTGCCCCTGGGTATCAGACTTGGGAGCAGCTGGCACTTCAGTCAACCCCCGACTCCCAAAAGGTGCAGCCCACAGACCACAGTCTTGAAATCCTCATTGAGCAGGTGGGTAAGCCTGCCTTGTCTGTGGTGTGCTATTCCCTGAAGGTTGAGATTCTTGGGCAAGGATAACCTATTTTGGTCACTGCCCTTCCTCCAGACAAAGAAAAACCATCTCAGCCTGGCTTTTCTCAAGTGGTTTGACTTCTTGTTCTCTCCCATTGCTCGAGAAGTCACCAAAGCCCCAAAGCCACCATCTAATGCTCTGCCGAGCCAAGAAGGCAGGGAGGTTGTCTCAGCATCCTCCTGCTGCTCCTGATGCTCTGGCCTCTGCCCCCAGTCTGATCCTTTGAGACAGTCCTTCACATATATGGCAATCAGTGGGATGGCTTGATTGTATGCTTCCCTTCATGCTGAAGATAGACATCATGCCTGCCTCTGCCTGTGACACACTGTTTCTGTGGTCCCAGTGTGGGCTTAAGGATATCAGAAATTTACTTGTGAAAGGTTCAAGGAGAGAGAGAGAGAGAGAGAGAGAGAGAGAGAGAGAGAGAGAGAACAGGGTAAGGAGGATAGATACAGAGATAAAAGGAAATAGAAGTAATAGAGAGATCAAATGTTAACTAAAAGGAAGAGAGGAGAGTTGAAGCAGACTGGAGAACCATAAGGGAGGAATGGGGGAGAAAGAGAAGAAAAAAATGGAGACAAGGGCAGAAAAAAAAGAGGGAATGAGGGACCAGCTGAGATGAAGCGAGAAAGAAGTGTGTGTGTGTGTGTGTAAGAGAGAGAGAGAAAATGATAACCCAAAAGCACAGGAAAGAAAATCTCACTGAGGTCTCAGTGCCCGTGCGTTGGGAAGGGGGAGGAAGCTGGAGCTGGGATACAGGAGCGGTTTCCATGGAGATGAGGATGCACCAGGAGTGAGCAAAAACAGACTACAGTGAGGCCAGCCACTCTGGCACCTAGGGAGAGGAGGGCTGGGAAGCAACTGAAGGGAGGGTGTGTATGTCTGTCCCCTGTCAGCTTCCTTTTGCTGGAGAATCTGAGCCCAGGGATGGAGAGACAAACACGGGCATATAGGGAGACAGACATTAAAGTCTCCTCCTCCTCTTCCTTCTCTTTTTCCTCCTCTTTCTCCTCCTCCCTTCCAATCAATGACAGAGCACCAAAGGGCTTAGTCTCATGCCTACTTTTTGGTTTCAACAATGTCTAACACCAGAATTTCAATGCCCATGGGGGCCTGAAGCTTCCATGGTTAATCTCCAGCTCCTGTTGTCCCCTGGGGAGTGCGGGGTCTGCTCTTGGTTTTTTATCTGTATGCCTAGGTGTATCTTCAGACTATTTAATTCTCTAGCTCTCCTGGCTTGGTTCTGCTGCAGGGCAGAGTATTTCCTCTATGCCCATCAAGGGGGTGGGATTATTGTCTTGGAAACTGAAGGCAGCTCCAGTAGAACGAGAGGTTGATGACAGTGTTGTTGGGGACATTACATCAGACATGGAGGATGGGTGTGGGATGGAATCCAAGTTTCAGAACTCTGGGGAGGGAGGAGCCTGGTGCTTAGGGAGCACTCCCTTGTACTGGAGCTGGGGGAAGGGGTGTCAAGGCTCTTGCCTCTCTCCCACTGTGGGGACTGGATGGGCCACATAGAGTGACAGAACTGAGAACAACCAAACCTTGTCAACGCTGTCATCTAATAACCAGGTCGAGCCTGGAAGTGTCAAGGGTCACACAACTCAAACAGCTCTGCACAAGCTACAGACACGGGGGAGGGGGGACTGAGCAGACCAAGCCTTCCCAGTTGCTTACTGAACCTGAAGCCTCTGATTGGCCTGCTATGGGGCCTGTGCTGCTCTCCTAGTCAATCACTATTACCAAAGGAATGCAGTGAGATGATTGGCTCAGACTTGATCCACCCCCTCCCTACCTAGGCTGGTGAGAGCTTGGTAGAGTAACCCAAGTGAGTGAATTGGACAAGGGAGCCATTTAACATGGCCATCTTGACCCACCCTTTCTACTTTTATTTGTCTCACCTGAAACCTATTGCATTATTTCCTCATTTGTGTGATTATTATTTTTGTTATGACTAAAGCTTTTGTTTTGTTTGTTTGTGTGTTTTTTTCTGAGATGGTGTCATTTTGGCTAAACTGGCTTTATAACTGTATAGCTAATGATGGCCCTGAATTATTTTATTTTATGTGTGTATTTTGCCTGCTTGTTTGTATGTGCACCCCATGTGTGCAGTTCCTATGGTGGCCAGAAGAGGGCGTCAGAGTTTCTGGAATTGAAGTAACAGACAATTGCTCACTGCCTAGCAGGTGCTGGAAACTGAACCCGGATTCTCTGCAAGAGCAGCCAGCGCTTGTTAGGACGAGTTCTGATATCAGCAGTAACATTATGTGGGAGTTGCTGTGCAAAGCACTTTGAGACTCCCTGTTATCTTTACCATCATTTGATGGTACTCTTAACCACCCCCGATTTACAGATTTGTCGACTGAAGCACAAAGACAAAGGAAATGAGGCCCACAAATCTTGCAGAGAGCTGGGCCAGCGTTTGAGTCCTTAACATTGTGCTACAACCCTCCTCTCTCCCATGCAAGCTTCAAGAGACACAGACCTGGGTGCCTCCCTGAGCTCTGCTCTGATGCCCAGCACACAATAAGACCCTCAGCAATGAATGACCGAGTTAGCACCTTGCTAAATGTCCCTAGAGCACCATGGCTCCCATTCTACAGAAGGACTAGCCGAGGACCTCCCATCTCCCAGACACAGCTGGAGGGAGAAAAACTATGGGGAAACCCTACTGTCACCCTTTGCTGCCTGAAGAGCGTCTTTGAATGAATGCAAAGTGATTGTCAGTGAACCACTGTTGAATGAATAACAAAAGAAAAACCAAACCAAAGCCGGGCTCACAAAAACTGAAGTGCTGAGGATGGGTAAGAATAAGAGGAACCCAGAGGATGTCAGGGGATGTGGCCTGGCTTTGGTATTTTCTTATTCCTTGAAGGTGGGGTTAGGCAGGAGAGGTCAAGGGTCCCAGTTACTGTATTTTCAGGTGGAGAAAGAGTTACCAAGTGATCAGATTGCTAGATGGGACTGGGGGAATTCTTAGGACTCAGCCCCCTCCCACCTCCTCGCTTCTAGGAAGTAATAATACCTTCTCTTTCCTCCTTTCCTCCTGACCCGACCTCGGTGTGGGCCCGCTCCCCATGCCCAGCTCTGTGCCTCGTGTTGGGCTGCATGATCTTCCCCGATGGCTGGGACGCCGAGACCATCCGGGACATGTGCGGGGCCAAGACGGGGAAGTATTCCCTGGGGGACTGTTCGGTGCGCTGGGCGTACATTCTGGCCATCATCGGGATCCTCAACGCGCTCATCCTGTCCTTCCTCGCCTTCGTGCTGGGCAACCGGCAGACTGACCTGCTGCAGGAGGAGCTCAAACAGGAGAACAAAGGTAAGTGTCCGGACCTGAGGGTAAGGCCTGCTGGGGGCGGGGCAGGTCAATTGTAGATGAACATTTAAGTGAAGCAAAAATTACACCCAGAGAGCTGGAGAGATGGCTTGGCTGTGAAGAGCACTCGCTGCTCTTCCAGAAGAGCCAGGCTGATTCTCACCCACATGAGGCCACATGACCGTCTTCAACTCCAGTTTTCCACCCTCTTCAGGACTCCTCTGGTTCTGCACACAGGATACACATACATGCACTCAAGCAAAAACACCCATACACTTAAAATAAAAAATTAAAAAATGATTTAAAAAGTCACACATAGGGATGGTTCAACACGTAAACTGCTACCAAACTTAATGACCTGGGTTCGATCCCCAGGACCTACACAGTGGTAGGCAACTCCTGAAAACTGTTCTCCAGCTTAGACACACACAGCCACCCTGAAGATAGAGAACAGGAATTGAAGTTCGGCGGTTGTGGGCATCATCCCATGCCCCGTGGGTGTGACTGCGAAGTGGCAGAGAGGTGTGTTTTATTACGCCCTATAATATGTGTTTATAATATATTTAATAATTTATAAAACTTAATATATTCAAATGTATAATCAATATATTTATTAAAGACAGAGAGCTAATGGGGCTGGAGAGATAGCTCAGTAGTTAAAGGCACTGGCAACTCTTCCAGAGGACTTGCGTTTGGTTCCCAGCACCCGTGTTGTGGCTCCAGCTGCTGGGGGGCCAGTGCCCTCTTCTGGCTGCCATAGGCATCTGTCTGATCACATGTGGCTTACACTAGCACATACACACACATAAGTAAAATTTAATAACAATTTTTTAAAAAGAAATGATAAATACAGACTAAAGGGGTGGTTGGTTACTAGATTGGGTCTGGAAGGAGAGGAATCTGGGCCATGAGATCAGAGCTTATAGTGTATGCAAATTACCAGTGGTCACAGCTTTGATATGGAATGGTGGCCATTCACAAATTCATTACACCATGTTATATACTTGGTGTGTATTAATGCACCAGTATTATAGATTGGTGTATATTGTGCATGTTGATGACAATAATACAACAGAGACACAATTCAGGGCCATTGAGACGGATTGCTATGAAACCCTCATAACCCAAATTTCATGCCCAGGACCGACTCCCACTGACCTCCACACCCCCTCACTCTTACACAAACACAAATAATAAATTTCACTTAATTAAAAAGAGCGCACAAGCTGAATGATGGTTTATTTAATTCTTCTTCCTGTAGGGAGGGTCCAAGGTTTCCTGCTGTTGCTGTGATGTCTTTGTTCTGCCTTCACACACTCATGTCCAAGTGTGCTCTTGGGGTCTCCAGAAGTGAAATGTAATGACAGTACCAGACAGTCAAAGGGCTGAAGCCAAGCAGGGTCTGCTGACGCTGATGCCAGCCTACCCCTAGTGCTGAGAGTGAACGTTTGTGTGTGTATGGGCACACAGTCCTTAGACTGAGATCCAGAGTAGTGGCTTCCACAGTCCAGTCTATGTGTAGCAAAGCCATTCACTATAGTCATTGCTTGCAGATTCGGCTCACCATACAATGGGATTAAATGAGATAGTATACGCTGCCGCGTATCCACTCGTCTGGCGGGGCCCCGCTGCTGTGCTTGAAGTCTTGAGTGTTGAGCGCAGATTATAGTGAAACCAGGTTGCTTCACCTTAAGCTTCAGTTTCCCGCGCTTCATAAAGCCAGGGTGCTAAGAACAGATCTGTCTCTCAGGATGGGCTTGTGAGGGGAAAGTTTGTGCCTGCAAAGTGGTCAGTAAGGGCTGGCACTTTGCTCAAGGCTGTCAGACCTCACAGGCCTCTGCAGGCAGACATTATGACTGCTGTTTTACAGAGGACATAAACCCTCCAGTGGATGGGCGTGTGGAGAGTTGGGGAGCTTGCCCAAAGTCCTCTAAGTATAGTCAGGACCTGAATGCAGGTCCAAGTCCAGAACCAAAGCTCGTCCCAGCAGTCACACTACCCATCTCAGCCCCAGCGAGACTAGGGCCTTCCTGTCCCCTTTTCATTACCTAGGACTGACTGTAAGAGCTCCCACAGATCCCTCCCACCGGTTAGTTTCTTTGGTCTTGGTTTGAGGTCAGGACCTGCCCCCTGGTGGTAATTCCAAGAAGTGCAAGGCCAACCTATTTGTAGCCTCTCTGAAGCTATCTGGGTATTGATAGGTGTAACCAGCAGCGAATGGGTCCACCCAGTGTCTCTCTCCTGTCTCCTGATGGCTCTCTCACAAGATCATTTATTTTAAGACATGGCCTTTTGGGGTAGACTAGAATACCATAGAACTCATTGTGTAGCCCAGGCTGTCCCCAGCCTGTGGCAAGTCATTGCAGCTCACTCTTAAACGAGATCTGGGAGGTCAATCATAGTGGTGTACACCTGTAATCTTCATACCTGGAGGCAGAGACAGGAGAATCAGGAGGCCAACGCTAGCCTCTACTACCCTGTAAATTCCAAGCCAGCCTAGGTTATAGACAGCATTCCCCTCCCCCCACCCCGCCGGAAAATCCCTATGCGAGTGATAAGGAAGTGACCTGTTTCCTTCAATGCCAAGAAGTCTCCAGCCTTCATTGGTGCATGAAGTTGGACTCTAGCGCTCAGTTCTGAGCCAAAGGAAAAGCTAAACTGCGCCACCACCAGTTCCTGGGTGCCAATTACTTGCATGGCGTCTCTTTGGAACCTTTAGAATGACTCTGTGAAGTCAGAGGTTGAATGGGGTGCTGGCTTCCCCGCCAGCCAACAACTTGGTTGTAGTTATTCTTTGCCCACTGCTGTTTTGGGGAGTGGCCGCGGGGACAGCTGTGACCTGACAGTCTCTAACATTCTCCCTTCTCTCCCTCAGATTTTGTAGGCACTACAGTGAGTTCGGTGTTGCGGCCAGGAGGTGACGTCTCCGGATGGGGAGTCCTGCCATGCCCTGTTGCTCATACACAGGGACCCTGAAAGCCAGGACTGTAGCCCAGGAGTTGGCCCGATCTCGGCATCTTTCGTCTGCTGCCCTCTCGTTCCTGCGGTCAAGCTCCAGACCCCAATCTCTGACTGCAGACAACTCCAGCCTTTGAAGAGAGGCAGGGGTGGGGTGGCAGCCTGGCGGAAGGCAGGGGCCCTTGATATCCTGAAAGAGCCTGATTCTGGTCCTGCCTCCAAAGGGAGCCTGGCTCTCCCTCTCTGGTCCTTCGGTTTCCTTCTCTCCTGTGTAGACTAGCTGGAGGTCCCTGAGGACCCCCGGGGAAGGAAGCGCTGCAGGACGGGCTCCTCAGACCCCTTCAGTCTGGAAGGCTGCCTGCTGCATCCTTGCCTCCCCAGTCCTGGTCTCCTAAAGAGACTCCTTCAAGACACTGCCCCAGGAGGGCCAGACTTTTTCCTACTTTATTTTTATTTGCTGATGATGGTCCCACCACATCTGCCACAAAGCTCCAGGTGCCACCAGCCCCACCCACGGGGCCTCTTCTGACTCCCTCATTCAAGCCTGCACCCAGCTCTCAAAGGAATCGAAGCCGTGCTGAGGGAGAAAAGATAGGGTCTTCCTTCCCACTGCTGGTAATCCCTCATCACCTCAGAGTCTGAGGGGAGACACAGGCTCTGGAGGCTGTGGGAGGAGACAACTGGTCACCGTAGCTGGAGTTTGCCAGTTTCCCAGCCTGGGAATGGCCTGACCTCTTCTCTACCAGAGTAGCTCATCAGTGACTGAGCCCTTGACTCTGGCCTGTTTTGTACAGCATAGACTTCTCGGGCCCATTGTCAGGGTCGGTGGCTGTGGAGAGGGGCCCAGAGGTGGAGTTAGGGGCTCCTCTCTCCTTCTCTCGCTTCCTACACCTCGGACATCTGCCAAAGGCAGGGACAGTCTTGCGTCTTTGATACTTTTCTGCCTAACTTGAACTTGCAGGTCACCTCTGAACAGGGTACCCTTGTCCCCATCCCAGGCCCTGTTACCCTGTCCCTGACTCTTTCTCCTACTTGCCCACTCTCGCCTTGCAATATGCCCAGGGTCTGCAACCTCATGGGCATTGCTTGGAACTGAGGTGTGTGTGTGTGTGTGTGTGTGTGTGTGTGTGTGAGTGTGTGTGCGCGTGTGTGAGTGTGTGTGCGCGTACACACATGCCTATGTACGTGCATGCATGTGTGTGTGTTAGGGAGGGGCAGATGTGAAGATCTCCCTTCTTCTCTCACCATAGGGGCTCCTCCCTCCTCCCATTAGCAGAGAGAAAATGAGGGAGATTCCTGGTGTTTTTTGGACCATCCTTGGTTACCTTATAGACCTGGTGGCAGAGCCATCTCGTCACTGGCAAGCCTTCCATCCCCAGTGGAGGGGTGGCAGACTAGCTTCTTCTAGCAAAATGCCTCCTAGGGCATGGCCTGCTGCGTGGTCCCTGTATTGAGGAGTGTGTGGCCCCTATGGGTTCCACAAGGGGCTTATCACTTCCGTGTGTCACGTGGGCCTCAGCCAGAGTTGGAAGGGTGGCTAGTCCACATATTTGCTGTCCTTGTGTTCATTTGCATAGGACTTGGAGCTGAGAGTTGGGATTCCTGGGCAAGACCCACGACCCAAGGCAAGACTCATTCAGACCTTAACTGGAATCTGATGCTGGCTTCTGGAAGGATTTCTGATCCCTGGCATTTTCCAGACCCCATCTCTACCTTTCTTCCAGGACAGACACCTCCTCCCGAGCTTCGGCGACTGCCCTTGTGTTCTCACACACACACACACTTGTTCCCACCCAGTCCCTTCCTGGAGCCCCAGCACTGGAGGCGTCTTCTGCAGGTGGCCAGGAGACTGGGAATGGATGGGGTGGGGCTTGTATGAAGGAGAAGGGAGCAGGAGTCAGTTCCTCAGATTCAAACCAGAAGATAGGGGGGCAAGGTAGTGACAGCTGGGGCCAGGAGTGGGTGACAGATTGGGAACTAGGCAGGGAGGAAGCAGGAGCACAGCCTGGGAAGCAAAGATGAGATGGGAGACAGGCATGGCGAGGGAGGGGCTGTGTGGTGCAGAAGGAGGGTGGGTGAAGAGGAACAGGAAGTGGGAGATGGAGGTGTGGTTCGCAGTGGGCAAGAATAAAATGTAGAGAAGAGGGTCGTCGGGAGGAGAGGGAAGAAGAAATGCTGGGGGTGGGGCCAGGAGGGCAGCCATGTGGGTGCTTGAAGACTGTTCCCCTAAGGATACCTGCTCTCCGAGCCTCCCCTCCCCCCCAGCGCGCGCTTTGGTGGACAGGCTAGAAAAGACTCCATGGAGGTCAAGGGACTGGAGGTCTGTGGTCCAAGCAGCTCTGTTCCTTTGTGGAGGAGAGAGAGAGAGACTGTATGTGTCTGTGTGTGCAAGCGCACGCGTGTGCGCGTGTATGTGTGTGTGTGTGTGTGTGTGTGTGTGTGCGCGCGCGCACATGCGCAAGCAGGCCAGGTTGTGTCAGCAGTAGGGTAACCACACAGGGGAGGAAGGAAACTAATTCCTTTTGGGGAGCCGTCTAACAGTGTTCCCATCCATACCGTAGCCAACCGGCTACTGCCCAGCAATTTGAGATCCATTGTGGAGTTTCAGGTTGGTGGGCTGAAGTCTGCAGGAGCCCCAGGGTAGCACGGGGAAAGGAGAGGTAGTAGTGCGGACCAAATTGTGGTCTTGAAGACTGAGAAGCGGTAGGGACAGGGAGAATGGATGCTTCATCCAAGAGCTCAGGTGGGGCTCTGGCAGATCCGGCAGTTGGAGCGGCACAGTTAGGGCAGGTGAGCCGGTGTTAGCCTTTGGGAAGGGACAGGCTAGGAAGGTCGACATCTCTGCTTCTGATCACCAACTAAGAGCTTCCTGACTTTACGTCATTAAAAGTCTTCTTCGCTCCTGGCAGAGTGAAGAAAGCAGCCATAACCTCGAGGTGGTCCGGTCTCTGGTCCAAAACACTGGTTAGACTGGTCCTTGGGGCTGTGACAAGTAGAACTCACCTCTCAGAGGACCACAGTATGGAGGAGAGCCTTCTGAGGGCGTGAGGGTGTGGGGAAGATGAACATCTTTCTGGGACCCACGAGAGCCAAGATGACGGCTGGCAGCTGGAGCTCTGGGGAAGGAGCCCAGGACTAAAGAGTCCCCCTGGAGCACAGAGGGCACTAGCCTTTCTCCAGCTCCTGATGTGGAAAAGGGAAACCCTCTTTTTGGAGGGGCTGGGTTCCTTCTAGTACAAGAAGTTTCTGTGGTTCTTGCCTGGCTCAATCAGAGCTAGGGTAGGACTGGAGCTTTCCTGAGAAAGTGAGCAGGAGTGGCCAGCCCCCCCTCCGACTTCGACAGCCCTCCGAGGCCCTGTGCTGGGTGTTAGGATAGATTGGTGTTGTCTACACCCCATTAGTAAGTTCTGTCTTGAATGTGTCCTTGATGTTCATTGTCCAACTTGGTAACATTTCTTTTGGTCCTGACCCCTTCTGCTGCTGCTGGATCTGAGCTTCAGTGCAGGTGGAATGATGTTCAAATAAAGACACAATTTATATCACCCATGCTGGCTGCTGCTCCTGAATCAAGACCCAGGGCCTCATGAGTGGGATACAGCCCAACGTTTTGTATCAATGGCTGCAAATTCATGGAGCACCAGTGCTCACTGTGACTTAATGACAGTTTCTGTCACAACAGCATTAAAAAAGTTGGACCTAGTGGAGCATGCCTGTAATCTCATCACTCGGAAGACTGGGGCAGGAGGATTGTAAAATCAAGGCCACACCAGGCTCCGTGAGGAGATCTAGTCTCAAGAAAGAAAAAAAAAGTCTGGGCATTTCCAGAACATGGCCCGAGGTGCCAGGAGGAGTCTGGCCACCATGTCTGTCCGTCTGTGCTCACTCCCATCCTCCAGAGTCCCCCCATAGTGGTTGGGGTGGGGGTGGAGGGATATCTCAGCAGCGACAAGCGCTCACTTGTAGAGGACCTGGGTTCAATTCCCAGCGCCTGCAACTCTTGCTCCAGGAGAGCTGATGCCCTCTTCTTGTCTCCATGGACACTGTGTGTACTTAACATCAGCGCACACATACATGCAGACAAAACACCCTTGCATGTAAAGTTAAAATTTAAAAAAATTAAAAGCCAGGATTGTGGCACAGGCCATTAATAAACCCAGCACACAGGAGGCAGAGGCAGGTGGGTCTCTGTGAATTTGGCACTAGCCTGGTCTATATAACAAGTTCCACACCAGCCTGGGCTACATAGTGAGAGCATGTCAAAACGAGAGAGAGAGAGAGAGAGAGAGAGAGAGAGAGAGAGAGAAAGAAAAGAAGAGGGAGGGAAAAGGAGGGAGAGGAGGAAGGAAAAAAATTAAAAAAGGAAAACCCAATACATTAATTATCTTCTGGTCCAGGGGGCTGTTGGTGCTCCAGTCATTTGATCTATAAGCCGTTTGAAGCCGCCTGGAAATGCCACAGGACTGAGTCACCGGCACACATAGCTGAACGAGGTTGGGAACGTTAGTTGGGCACGCTACCATAGAACTGGGGTTCTGCAACAAGGCAAAGAGGCAGTGGCAGCCTGTGTACACTCCTGGTGGTACAGCCTTGGTTCTGTCCTCAGGACCTGCAGCAACCAAGGCTCCACTTTGGTTGTGTGCCTGTGGGGACTTGCAGAAGTCAGACTAGCTCTTTCTAGAACCACACAAGGTTCTAGAAAGACAAGGGAAAAGTGATGAGAGCTGCAGCGCTCACCATGTTGCAGGAAATGGTGAGGCGATTAGGGAATGAAAGCCATTAGGCACGGTGAACCACACATCGTAACAAGCACCCTAAAAGTGCATCTGGATATGCAGATGAACATACCAAAATACGGTGGACTCTGCTAAATGCCAGGTATTTGAGGGTGCTCTGAGGGGAGGCACCATATATGACTTCTGATGGAATGAGTGGATTTGGGTGATGTTCTGTTGTGTGGGAACAAGAGCCGGACAGGCCACAGTGGGAGAGAAGGCAGCTTGAGAGACAGGTGGGCAGGGTGTATCCCTGAGAGACTGAAAGCATTGCTGGAAAGTTGAAGCATGGCCTGTGAGGTGTGGAGGGGTCAGATATAAGCCTGGGGGTTAAGCTCAGACTCACGAACAGTGGGAGATTGCTTAATTATTGGGGGGGGGGCAAATAGATCAGGATCTACCTGAGTATCCCTGGCTGACCTGAAACTCACTATGTGGGCCAGGCTGACCTGGAACTTGGAGATCCGCTTGCCTCTGCCTCCCAAGTACAAAAATTAAAGGTGTGCACCAGCACCCCTGGTAAGCATTGCTTGTTTGTGAGACAGGGTTCTGGTGTGTAGCCAGGGCTAGGCTGAACTCAAAGTAGTCTTCCCACCTCAGCTCCTAAATGCTGGGATTATAGATGAACGCCAATGTATTCGTTACTTTCCTACTGCTGTGTAAAGGACTGGGCTCAAGACAACTTGCACAAGAGTGCATTTGGGGCTTATGGCTCCAGAGGGTTGGAGTCCACGCTGGTGGGGCAGAAGAAGCAGGTAGCAGGAGTCCAGAACTGTATCTATGGACGTAGATCTTGAATTGCAAGCTGCACACAAAACACAAGAGACCTGGCGTGAATTGTTTGAAACCTTCACCACACCCCCTGTAACCTCTCCAAACAGCCACCAACTGGGGACCAAGTACTCAAATACCTAAGACTTACAGGGGACGCCCCACCCAAGCCACCGCAGCCACCATGTCTGGTTCACCGCAGTGTTTTCAGCAGGGCTCACATTTCAGCGAGGTCACTTTGGTTGTGGTGATCATGAATGGATCCAAAGGAGATAGTTTGGGAGGCTAGAGAGCTGGCTCAGTGGTGAGCAGAGAACTGGTTGCGCTTCCAGAGGACCCAGGTTCAAGCCTCAGTACACACAGCTGCTCATAACTAACCACCTGTAACTCCAGTCCCAGGGGCTGTGATGCCCTCTGCTGGCCTCCAAGAACACAGACACACACGGTGCACAGATACTCATGCAGACGAAACTCTCACACCCATAAAACAAAATAATAAATTAAAAAGTAAAATTTAAAATGTTTTTTAAAATAAAAAATTTGGGGGTTCTAGAGAGTGGCTCAGTAGTTAAGAACACTAATTGCTCTTCCAGAAGACCTGGGTACAATGCCTAGTACCCACATGGCAGCTCACAGTTCTGTAGGTTCTAGGGGTCTGACAACCACACACAGACATACACAAAACACACATGCACATAAAATAAAAACAGATAAGTTTTTTTTTTAAATAGTAAAAGTAAATTTTTAAAGAGAAAGCATGTTTTGGCTTGAGAGATGACTCTGGGTAAGGCATCCTGGTGACCTGTGTTGGAGCCCTAGGACTAACATAGCAGGAGAGAAGCAACTCCCAGAAGTTGTCATGTGATCTCCACATGCGCACTGTGGCACACGCCCCGAATAAACAAACAAATAAATAAATGTAATTTTTAAATTATAATTTTTTCTTTTGATTTTTTTAAAGATTTATTTATTATGTATACAGCATTCTGCTTCCATGCATGCCTGCACACCAGAAGAGGGCACCAGATCTCATTATAGATGGCCGTGAGCCGCCATGTGGTTGCTGAGAATTGAACTCAGGACCTCTGGAAAATCAGTCAGTATTCTTAACCTCTGAGCCATCTCTCCAGCCATTCTTTTGACTTTTCAAGATAGGGTTTCTCTATGTAGTTTTGGTGCCTGTCCTGGAACTCACTCTTGTAGATCAGGCTGGCCTCAAACTCATAGAGATCTGCCTACCTCTGTCTCCCGAGTGCTGGGATTAAAGGCATGCGCCACCATCACCCAGCTAAAAATATAATTTCTTTATTGAGTCCTTGGGATTTCACCCCAATTTGGATGCATCTTAATTCTGTTCACTTCCCAGTCCCTCTATATCGTTCTCTCAGCTCTTCAGTGCCCCATCAAAAGAAAATTAAAAAAATTCAAAGCAAAAAAAAAAAAAAAAGCAAGCAAGCAAACAAACAAAAAGAAAACCAACCAAACAAAAACCTACTTTTTTTTTCTCCTCTATCTTTCCCACCTCTCCAACACTTCTTCATTCATCTTGGTGGCTTTGGTGTCACACAATGTACCCTTTTGTCCAATCAGCTTTACTTGCAAATGTTCATTGCAATGAGTTCTGGTTCAAGGATGAAATGCTTCACGGCTTTGCATGTCATTCTTGTACAGGGGCCATGCTCTTCTTCTCTGTGTTGCTTGAAGTGTGGTACATGTGTTGTCAAAGCTAGCATGAAAAACACAATTTAAAGAGGAGAAAGTTTGGACAAGAGGGGACTGGAAACCTGGTCTGGAGCGAGGTCAGGGCAGCAGATCTGCAAGAAGGTGTACATTCAATACTTGGGACTTAGAGCACGTGGAAACTGCTTTGGAGATAAAAGATACAGTGTCATTAAGGAAGACAGTGAACTCAAAAAAAATTTTTTGGGAGGGGGGTTTGTGGGACTAGAAAAATTTGCTAAGAAGTCAAGAGAGGTATACGATCAGTTTGTATGTGAGAGGCCATGGTGGAGCTTTCCTGAAAGAGGTGGACCATGGACGGTAGCATCCCCAGTCATACACGCAATCTGAACTGTAGATGGGCCTGCCCAGTGTGAGTCCACGGTGTGAGAGCAGCTCCGGGGAGGCCGGAAGAGGCCTGTCAGAAGGGCCAGTCAGAAGAGCTATGCATAGGGGGAGGGCGGAAGACTGCCAGCTCTCAAGAGCTGGTACTATGAAAACCAAGGATGAGCACAGAGGTCCAGCATTTAGGGACTGAAAAAAATGTGCCCCCGAAGTTTGGGGATGAGGAGGCCACCAGTGAAGTTGGTAGGAGCATTGGGAAACAGTCCAAGTGAGGTTTGTTCTGAGCAAGAATATTGGGTGATGGAGAGAGGGTTATCCAGCTTCTGGCAGAGAGGGAGAAATGAGGGGCTAGGAGTCCTTCAGGGCCTGCTAAGTCGACCCATGACCTAGCAGAGGAGGAAGACCAGCATGTTACCCAGAGGGAGGTGATAGAGTCTAAATACGTGCACATTTCCAAAGCTCACAGCTGTGGCCAAGAGGGGAGTGTGGGAGACAGGAGTGCAAAAGGGACCAGTTCTGTAGGGGTAGGAGCCAGCCCAGAGTGCAAAGGTGGGGTGGAAAGCGGCCATTAGGGGCTAGGGTAGGAGCTCTGGCCAGACGGAGTTTATTCTCTCAGTGAACCAAGAGGCTGGATGACGTGGAAGTCTGAAATGGATGCTGAAGTCACTAAGTATGAAGTCAAGGCCTGGCAGGTGGCCATGACTCTGCCACAGGCCCCAAAGGAGGGAAGGTTGAAAAGGGCATAGGTTTGCCCTGAGAGTTGGGTGAGTGTTGGAAAAGGAGCACCTAGAAGGCCCATTGGTGAGGAAAATGGACAGACTAAGGGACTGACAATTTACAGGAGACTGTGAGGACAGAACCCAAACCTTCACCTGAATAGTCCCAGGAAGACTGTGAGAACCCTGGGTACACTGTTCCCTCCAATTTCGGGGAAATGTGGCATAAGTCAGAGTGGAGGGCAAGGCTCCACAAAGCAGCCCGAAACTTTGAGGTTGGTCAGAGTGAAAAGATAACGGTAGTGAAAGGGTCTAGATCTCGACCTTCCTAATGCTGGGACCCTTTAACACAGCCCCTCATGTTGTAATGACCTCCAACCGTAAAACTATTTTTGTTGCTACTTCAAAACTGTAATTTTGTTAGCTGTGAATTGTAATATAAACATCTATGTCTTCTAATGGTCTTATGCAACCCCCGTGAAAAAGTCAGATGACCCCCAAAGGAATCTTTTTTAAATATTTATTTATTTATTTATTATGTATACAGTATTCTGTCTACTTGTATGCCTACAGGCCAGAAGAAGGCACCAGACATCATTACAGATGGTTGTGAGCCACCATGTGGTTGCTGGGAATTGAACTCTGGATCTTTGGAAGAGTAGGCAATGCTCTTAACCACTGAGCCATCTCTCCAGCACCCAATCTCCAAAGGAATCTTGACCCACAGGTTGAGAATTCTGGTCTGGAGGATGTAGTAAAGGACCCAGAACCTCAGGAGGGAGATTTTAATCTTGTAGACAATATACAATTGTTGAGAAATTTTCAGTGAGAACATTGATACAGTCAGATGAGGGGAACTAAGCAGTTATTGAAATGACCTGCAAGGATGAAGAGGTGCATATCTGCAATCCCATCTCTACTCCAAGGGAGGTAAAGGCAGGAGAATCATGAGTTCAGGGGTCATCCCTGGAGAGTGAGAAGGAAGCCAGCCTCAACTACATGAGACCTCCACCTCCCCACATACACACACACACACACACACACACACACACACGTCTTCAATGGAAATGAGATCCTAATAAAATGTGTTTCATTCAGTAAGCTAATGGGTGAGGTGAAGGAGCTGAGTTTTGTCTGTAAAGGAAAAGGGTGTTCTGAAACACTTGAAAGGTTGTGAGAGAAGGGCAGAAGTAGCTGCAGGGCAATCATAGTGTTGGGAGCCAGGATGTCACATCACTCGTTAATTTTGAGAGGTCAGTCCTGTGATGAGACCCTTGAAGTTGGGCAAGATGATGTTGGCTGCTGGTATCCCAACAGATGGCACCTGGAGGAGCCCAGATGCAGGTTCAACCAGATGCAATCCAAATGCCGATTCGACCTGGGTGCATCAGCATATCTTCAAATTCATTTACTCACTCAACTGAGCACTCAGTGAAAGTCCACCCTGGCTAGGCACCTAGGCCCTAGGTAAACAGAAACACACCACTTGTGGGTTTATCAACCATTTCAGGCCTGTTTCTAATGGCCTGTTTTTGTTTAAGCATTACAGAAATACAGCTTAAACCAAGCATGCCACCTTCAGAACACCATTGCAGAGAATTCTGCCAGACATCCCAGAAATCCTTCATGTGCTGCTATTTCTTCAGTGTTACATTAGCGTAACTTGTATACTAATTGCTTCCCAAATGTTTTCTGTTTGTGTTGCAAGTGAACCTCTCAAAAATACAGCATTGTCTTTTACAGATAACTATCTTCCTCTACTTATTTAGGATTAAGTAGAATTCACAGTGGAATTTGGCTTTTTATGTTTTTAAAAATATTCATTTATAATGTGTGTGTGTATACCTGTGTGAGTTTGTGTGCACAAACTGTGTGTGAGTCCCAGGAGGTTGGAAGAGGGCACCAGATCCCCTGGGACTGGAGTTATAGGCATTCTGAGCCACCATGTGGGTTCTGGAAACACCTGGGTCCTTAGTGAGTGCTCTGAAATGCTGAGCCATCTCTCGAGGCCTGGCTTATGTGGTTCTGTTGATTCCCATCAGGTAGCGCTATGTTGTTCTACTGTGCCTGGAGGTCTCTGTGCAGATCAGATATAAGTGAACTGGTATAAGTGATCTTTCTGCCTCTGTGCTGTGGGAGCTCCTTCAGCTCCTTCAGCCGATAGCCTTTAAGATACCAGCCCACTTGGTATCTTATAATACACTATATTATAATCTTATTATAGTCTTATATTACTTATTATAGTCTTATTATAATCTTATTATACACTATAAACGCAGCTGTGAAGCCTGTCCTTGCTCTCTTGTTTTCTATGGTCACTTCTGGATGGTAGATTCAGTTCCTGTTTCCCGTTCGTGCATAGGACTGTGATTTAGGACAGTGATCCATGAGTCTCTCTTAAATAAATAGCCCTTCATTATAGGTAAATCTGAACAAGTGTAGGATTATTTTGTAACTTCCATCATCATCTTGAAAGACCCCCGAGGGATGTCTTCCTTTCGAGAGAGGCCCCCAGACCCACAAATCAGACGAAACCACACTTACGGATGCAAACAGCAAGAGGTTTATTCGAATACACAGGTACCTGGGGCGACAAGGTCTCTCGGAAGACTTGCGTGCCCCCAGGTTGGAGTGAGGGGTTCTTATAGGAGAGCAAAAGCGCGGGTACAGAAGCGAAAAGCGTGGTTACGGGGATTCATTCCATTGGTCAATTCAAATAAGGCTAAGAATGTGCGCTGAGTGGCAAATTCTTGACCTTTCACCTAAATACCAAGGAGGGGGTTGTCCAGGGGCTTCCTGTTTTTCCTGCTTTCCTAGCTGGAGACCCGATGGCCGATGGCCGGCTGTAATTACCCTGACTCACATCCTGTCACAGGACAAAAGGCCTCCCCCCTTTACTCTAATGCCTTCCATTCCAACATCCAGGGTGGTATTCTTTTCTTTTTTTCCTTTTCAATCTGGCACCCGAACGTGGGGACCAGTCCACACTTTTTGGGATTGATTTACCAGCTGCATGGTTCATTAGGCATTGACTCTCCCATCAGCATCTCTAGCTGGCCCTCAGACGCAGCAGGCTGCTGCTCAGTGCTCCCTGGCTCATGCATGACCCACAAGCTGCCTCTCTGTGCATTACACACCAGCCCACATGCTGCCTGCACAGCGATCCCCATGGTACACACAGTCCGCAACTCGCACTGATGGAAAACTTTGGGTTTTTCTTTTTATCCTGGGCCCCAACTCTCAGAATCATTTGATCGCCTTAATAACTGCTCTTAATTTGTTAAACAAAGACTTTTTCAGGACCCGAGTAAGTAACATGTGCTGTTTGCTGCTAGTGTCTCTTGGCCACATGGCTGCAACTGTGACACCTGCTGGCCAATAATGGTTATTACACCTACTCCAATTCATTTTCATTGTCTTACGACAAGTAAGATCTGTAAAACTACAAAAAATGACTGATAGCATCCAGAAGTTCAATAATTATTTTGCTTATATTGTGGAAGGTATTCTGCAAGACTTGCGTGATTTTCCTTCTACATCCTTTTTTTGATTCTAGAAATTAGTTTTGTTTTTTAATATTATCTCATTAAAAATGGCTCAATACTGTGGAGATGGATAGCATCAATTTAATCAAATTATCTGAAAGAATGTGTGCTGTTGAATTTAACTATTTGAATCTGTTGAAAAGTTATGATAGATTAATGGATAAAATATCTCTCTAGGAAGGTAATATGCACACAATCAAAATTATGTCAAAGGATGAGATGTTATCCTTTCTGGACAAGTTTCATATCTTGGAATCCTCAATGAAGGCATTAGAACAGAACACTGGACAGGAGATTCAGACTTTAAAAAAAGCAGTAGTGAGAAGATTTGAAAAGATTGAGGAATTTATTGAAATTGATGAGCAGGGACATAAGGTACAAGGACAGGATGTAGCCTCATCAGTATGTGCCAGACCCTGGGATGAGTTACACAGAGTTTCAAGTACATATCCAGTAATTTCCTCGAAAAGACCATCTGGCACAAAGTACTCTAAGGTAGTCAAAGATTATACATGGGAACTAATACGTATGAGCAATCTAAAAGAAATAAAACTAGGAAGAGTTTCTTATGGGCTACATTCACCATTTGTCAGGAATCTGGTGAAAATGGTGAAAGCACTACAGCAACCCCACACGATTGTTTTCAATAAATCTCAGTGGTCCTAGAAAATGAACCTGAGCGGCTTTGGAAGTGTTATTGGAGAGAAGAGGCAAAAATTGTAGAACAACAGGGAAAAGCAAAAGGATTTGAGACTTCCCAAGATCAAATTCTTTTTTTTTTGTTGTTTGTTTGTTTATAAAAATTTCCATTTCCTCCCCTCCTCCCCATACCCTCCCATTCCCCCCCCTCCCCCTCCCCCACTCCCCCCCCCCCCCCCCCCCCCCCGCAACTCCCTCTCCTTCTCCCTCTCCAGTCCAAAGAGCAGTCAGGGTTTCCTGCACTGTGGGAAGTTCAAGTTCCTCCCCCCTCCCTCCAGGCCTAGGAAGGTGAGCGTCCAAACAGACTAGAATCCCAAACAGCCAGTATATGCAGACGAAACAAGACCCGGTGCCATTGTCAATGGCTTCTCAGTCAGCCCCCATGTCAGCCACAGAGAATCCAGTTTGATCACATGCTCGTTCAGTCCCTGTCCAGCTGGCCTTGGTGAGCTCTCATTCGATCAGTACCCTTGTATCAGTGGGTGAACGTACCCCTCGCGGTCCTGACTTCCTTTTTCATGTTCTTCCTCCTTCTGCTCTTCATTTGGACCTTGGGGGGCTCAGTCCGGTGCTCCAATGTGGGTCTCCATCTGTATCGCCATCCATCGTCGGATGAAGGTTCCCTCTGGTCCTGCCTAGCTTGCTCACGTTTTCCCTCCTTCTGCTTCTCATTTGGATCTAGGGAGTTAAGTTCAGTGTTCCAATGTGTGTCTCTGTCTCTGTCTCCATCCATCGCCAGATGAAGGTTCTATGGTGATATGCAAAATATTCATCAGTATGGTTATGGGCCAAGGCCAGTTCAGGCACTCTCTCCCCTGCTGCCCAGGGAAGAATCTGGGGACCTCTCCTTGGGCCTGAGAACCCCTCCAGAAACAAGTCTCTTTCCAACCCTAAAATGGCTCCCTTAGTTGAGATATATACTTGCCTGCTCCCATATCCATCCTTCCTCCCCCCATCTCATTCCCCCACGCTAACCCCAATCCTTCCCCTCTCCCTTCTCTCTAACCATCACCCCTTACTTCCACCCCCCACCCCCTCACCCCGTGCACCCAAGTTTGCCTTGCAATCTTGACTACTTCCTATATCCAGGAGGATAACTATATGATTTTCTTCAGGTTCACCTTCTTATTTAGCTTCTCTAGGATCACGAATTATAGGCTCAAAGACCTTTAACTATGGCTAGAATCCACTTATGAGTGAGTACATACCATATTCCTCTTTTTGGGTCTGGGTTACCTCACTCAGTAAAGCGTTTTCTATTTCCATCCATTTGCATGCGAAATTCAAGATGTCATTGTTTTTTACCGCTGAGTAAAACGCTAATGTGTATATGTCCCACACCTTCTTTAGCCATTCTTCTATTGAGGGGCACCTAGGTTATTTCCATGTTCTGGCTATTACAAATAGTGCTGCTATGAACATAGTTGAACAAATGCTTTTGTAGTATGTTAGGGCATCTCTTGGGTATATTCCCAAGAGTGGAATTGCTGGGTCCTGAGGGAGGTTGACTCCCAGTTTCCTGAGAAACCGCCACACTGATTTCCACAGTGGCTGCACAAGTTTGGATTCCCACCAGTAATGGATGAGTGTTCCCCTCACTCCACATCCTCTCCAGCATAGGCTATCATTGGTGTTTTTAAGTTTAGCTATTCTGACAGGTGTAAGATGGTATCTCAAAGTTGTTTTGATTTGAATTTCCCTGATCTCTAAGGAGGTTTAGCATGACCTTAAGTGTCTTTTGGCCATTCAAAGTTCATCTGTTGTGAATTCTCTGTTCAGTTCAGTACCTCATTTTTTAATTGGGTTAATTAGAGTTTTAGTACCAAGATCAAATTCTTGGCAAGGGTCATTCATTTTCTGATCTTCAGGAACAGGCTTGCTATGATGAAGGCACCTTGTCCTTATGTAACACAGCAGCTTTAAATGCTTGGGACAGAATTCAGGAACTAGGAAATAGGATTGAATCATATACCAGGGTTAAACGGGCCAGAGAGAACCCTTTAGTGACTTCTTACAAAGGCTGACTAAACTATACAATTAGGAGTGACAGATCCTGAAGCTAGACATATACTTACTGAATCTTTGGCTTTTGAAAATGTCAACTTAGAATATAAGAAGATCCTTGGGCCTTCAAAGGTCAGATCAGCACCCATAGATGAATGGATCTTGCATACAATGAATGTTGAAACATTTGATTATACTACTGAGGTATGGGTAGGAGAAGCGATTTCCAGTGCTATGAGGAGGCACCAAAATGCCAAATGTTTTAATTGTGGTAGAAAAGGACATCTTAGAAGGGACTTTAGACAAGGAATTCCTAGGAATAATGTCTCCTACAGGTATGACAAGATTGGAGGACTCAGCCTTCTGATGTATGTAGGAGGTGTGGAAAGGTCAACATTGGACTAATGAATGTAGGTTGACAAGAGAAAGACAAAGCAACCTGATACCATTGGGAAACTCCTTGGGGGGCCTCTCACAGACCCCCATGTCAAAAAAGGTCCAGTTATTCTCAGTCACTGTGGAGAACATGTCTCACCAGGAAAATTAAATAATCCAGTGCCTACTGTAAAAAAACATACTGTATAGCACAAACACTGAGAGAAATAATTAATAAATGGTATCTACTGAAACTGAAAAGCTTCTGTAAAGCAAATGACATGGTCAACAAGACAAAATGACAGCCTACAGAATGGGAAAAGATCTTCACTAACCCCATATCAGTCAGAGGTCTGATCTTCAATATATACAAAGAACTCAAGAAATTGGTCACCAAAAGAACAAATAATTTAATAAAAAAATGGAGTACATACCTAAACAGAGAATTCTCAACAGAGGAATCTAAAATGGCTGAAAGACACTTAAAGAAATGTTCAACATCCTTAGTAATCAGAGAAATGCAAATCAAAACAACTCTGAGATTCCATCTTACACCTGTAAGAATGGCCAAGAACAAAACCACTGATGACAACTTATGCTGGACAGGTTGTGTGGTAAAAAAAAAAAACCACTTCTGCATTGTTGGTGGGAGTGCAAGCTGCACAGCCCCTTTGGATATCAGTGTGGTGATTTCTCAGAAAATTAGGAAACAACCTTTCTCAAGACCCAGTAATGGATGAGTGTTCCCCTTACTCTACATCCTCTCCAGCATAGGCTATCATTAGTGTTTTTGATTTTAGTGCAAACTTGTGCAACCACTTTGGAAATCAGTGTGGCATTTTCTCGGGAAATTGGGAATCAACCTACCTCAGGATCCAGCAATACCACTCTTGGGGATATACCCAAGAGGTGCCCAATCATACTACAAAAGCATTTGTTCAACTATGTTCATAGCAGCATTATTTGTAATAGCCAGAACCTGGAAACAACCTAGATGCCTCTCAATGGAAGAATGAATAAAGAAAGTATGGAATATATACACATTAGAGTACTACTTAGTGGTAAAAAACAGTGACACCTTGAATTTTACATGCAGATGGATGGAAATAGAAAACACTATCCTGAGTGAGATAACCCAGACCCAAAAAGATGAATATGGTATGTACTCACTCATTAGTGGACTCTAGCCATAAACAAAGGACATTCAGCCTATAGTTCACAAGCCTAGAGAAGCCAAATAACAAGGTGAACCCAGAGAAAAGCATAGATAGATCCTCCTGGAAATTGGAAGCAAACAAGATTGCTGGGCAAAAGTTGGAGCATGGGGATGGGGGGAGGGGTAGAGTTGGGGGAAGTGGAGAGGGGGAGAGAGAAGGGAGAAGGGAAAGACTGGGGAGAGCTTGGGGGAGTGGGAGGGTGGAGATGAAGGAAGGGCGGATATATATTTTTGAATGGAAAAAAAGAAGAAATAAAGGTGAAAGTTTTCAAAATAGAAAAAAAAGACATAGTAATACCACTTTTGGATATGTATCCAAAGGATGATAAAACGTGTCACAAGGACATGTGCTCAACTACATTCATAGCAACATTGTTTGTCATAGCCAGAACCAGGAAACAACCTAAATGTCCCTTGACCAAAGAATGAATAAGGAAAACGTGGTACATTTACACAATGGAGTACTACACAGCAGAAAAACAAATAAGGACATCTTAAATTTTGCAGGCAAATGGATGGAGCTAGAAAACATTATTTTGAGTGAAGTAACCCAGACCCAGAAAGACAAATATCACATGTACTCACTCATAAGTGTTTTTTAAACATAAAGCAAATAAAACCAGCCTACAAATCACAATCCCAGAGAACCTAGACAACAATGCAGACCCTAAGAGAGACATACATAGACCTAATCTGCATGGGAAGTAGAAAAAGACAAGATCTCCTAAGTAAATTGGGAGCATGGGAACCTTGGGAGAGAGTTGAAGGGTAGGGGAGAGGCAGGGAGGGGAGCAGAGAAAAATGCAGAGCTCAATAAAAATCAACAAAAACCCCATACTGTACTGGATGATGGAATAGACATGGAAGATGAATTAAAAACTCAAGTAGGAAATAGGAAATATATATTTTGGCAGACTTCTATAAATGATCAAAGACCAAAGCTAGGAGTGCGTATAAACGACATTGTAATTGAGGGGTTACTAGACACAAGTATGAATGTGAGTATCATTACACCAGAATCTTGACATCCAGATTGGTCTCTTCAAGAGGCAGATATTCAATTCCTAGGAATTGAAACCCTAGCTCAAGTAAAACAAAACATGAAGTGGGTCGAATGCAAAGGGCCAGAAGGACAGAAAGGAATGCTGAGGCCATATGTAGCTAATATTGCAATGAATTTATGGGGTCATGATCTATTGCAGCAATGGAATACACAGGTTAACATTTCTGCAGTCCCCAAAACTCATATTTCTGGGAAGGTTATTATAAGGTACTATAAACAAAAATCACCAGCCATTCAGGCTGTACAAGAACACAAAGCAAATAGCAAGACTTCAGAGGTACTAACAGCCTTGCCTTTAAAATGGTTAACTGAGACACCCATATGGGTTAAACAATGGCCTTTAATGAAAGACAAACTGCAGGCTTTAGAACAGCTGGTACAGGAGCAACTTGATGCTTGCCATATTGAAGAATCAATCAGTCCTTGGAATTCTCCTGTATTTGCTGTTAAAAAGAAATCTGGTAAATGGAGAATAGTGACAGATCTAAGAACTGTCAACAAGGTAATTCAACCTATGGGCCCTCTACAATCAGGAATTCCTTTGCCTTCTCTATTACCAAAAGGACGGTCTTTTATAGTTATTGATTTGAAAGATTGTTTCTTCCCTATACCTTTACAAGAAAAGGACAGAGAAAAATTTGCCTTCACAATGCCTACTTATAATAATTCTCAGCCTACTAGGAGATATCAGTGGACCATCTCCCACAGGGAATGCTCAATAGCTCCACCCTATGCCAATACTTTGTAATATTTGGAAACAATATGTAAAAAAATTTCTAAATCTGTAATTTACCGTTACATGGATGACATTTTGCTATCTGATTCAAACAGAGATACTTTAGAAAGAATGTTTGAAGATGTAAAGAAAGTTTTGCCAAAATGGGGATTAAAAATTGCTCCTGAAAAAATACAGAGAGGAGATTCTGTCAATTACCTAGGTTATAAAGTAGGTTTACAGAAAATTAGGATACAAAAGGCACAAATTAGGAAAGATCAATTGCAGACTCTTAATGACTTTCAAAGATTGTTAGGTGACATTTCCAGTCTATGACCAGGTATTGGGATAACACCTCATCTGATAGTTCCTTTAAGCAAAACCTTAGGTGGTGACAAAGATTTAAATAGTACCAGAGAATTAAAAGCTGAAGCAGAAAAGGAATTGATTGTTGTTGTTGAAAAATTACAGGAGGCACATGTGGATAGCGTGAATCCAAATCTTAATTTCATTTTAGTCATATTGCCTTCCAGCGTTTCCCCTTCAGGAATCTTAATGCAAAGGGAAGATATTGTCTGAGAATGGATATTTTTACCACATCAACCAAGTAAAAAATTAAAAATTTATGTGAAAAAGTCTCTGAATTGATTATAAAAGCAAAATTGAGACTTTGTCAACTAGCAGGTATAGATCCAGAAGAGATTATACTTTCTTTTACTGTTGATGAAATTAAAAAGTTATGAGAAGACAATAAACCATGGCAAAGAGTTTGTGCTATTTTTTGGAGAAATTAATAGTAATTATTCCAAAAGTGATAGAATTAATCTTATAAAGAGAACTACTTGGATTCTACCCCAAATTGTATGCGATGTACCAATAACTGAAGCCTGTACATTTCATACTGATGCAAATAAGTCAGAAAATGCAGGTTACAAATCAGGAGAATTAAGTAAGGTGGAACAAAGCCCTTACAATTTTGTCCAAAAGGTAGGATTATATATTATTTTCATGGTACTAAGGGACTTTGAAGAACCTTTCAATATAGTTACTGAATTACTATATGTAGAAAGAGTTGTCTTACACACTGAAACTGCTGAATTTATACCAGATAATACAGAATTGACTTCATTATTCATACAGATTCAAGATGTAATCAGGAATAGATTTTGTCCTCTCTCTCTCTCTCTCTCTCTCTCTCTCTCTCTCTCTCTCTCTCTCTCTCCCTCCCTTTCTTTTTTCAAGTAAATTCATAGTTGGACTTGGGTGATTAGTCAGACTCTGATAAGTGTGTGTTTCACATTTTTTAAAATTTTGGCTGTATGCATGTTTGTGCACCATGTGCATCATGTGCATATCTGACATCCACAGAGGCCAGAAGAGAGCGTCCTATCCCCTGGAACTGGAGTTACTGAGGGTTATGAGCTGTCATGTGGATCCAGGTCCTCTGGAAGAGCAGCCAGTGCTCTTAACTGCTGAGCCATCTTTCCAGCTCATTTTATTTCCATTCACATTTTAATGACTTCTTCATAGATATTTTTCCTTGGTCAAAACATTATATACGTTGTGTTGCTGTTGATGCTCATTGCTTAAATCTTTAGTTCACTGGGGCCGCAAAACACTGATGGTCCAATTCTCTCCTTCTAGTTTATTTTGGGGAATATTTCCATAAAGGAAAGCTTACACATACTTGTAAGTGTTGAGATCTTCTTTATATCAGTTTTTTAAAAACAAAAGGCCAGAAGATGACTGGAGAGACTGCTCAGTGGTTAGTAGCACTCCGTCACTGCTGTTCCAAAGGATTTGATCTCAGTCCCCAGATCCCACATGCCACCTCACAATGGCCCGAAACTATAGTTCCAGGGGGTCTGATGTCTTCTATTGGCTTTTGTGGACTTCTGCACACATGTGGTGCATATACTTTACCCAGGCTTACACACAAAAATAAAAAACAAGTAAATCCTAAAAAATAGGGTGTAGTCTTCCTAGTATCTTCCAAAATGAATAGCTGTTTTTGTGTCATTATGAATACATGGATTTAAATATGTCTAATTGTCCATTCCATTGTATGTAAATCATTGCTCGGGGCACCCTACCTTTGATGAACAAACACCTCTCTATGTGGGTGAGAGTCCTTCAAACCTGATTCTAATTATCTTTGATGTCCTTGGATCATTGGTGTGTTCCAGGGTAATCCTGCACATTTTCCCTTCAAACTTGTAATTGGCCATTTCTCTAAAACAACTAGAAATCGTTTCTGCCCTGGCCACTCCTCAGTCAAGACATCCACTCTGTAGATAGACATGGGATTTCTCCCACTAACAATATAACCCAGTGCTGACACAGGCTCTGCCTAAATCTCTACTTTATCATACATGTCTCTCTTTGTCCGACACCGAGAATCCTGCCTTTCGATGTCACTATTTTGTTTAGCTCTATCTCATATTAAGTTCCTTAGACACATCATCAGCAAGACAACTAGAAGCATCTGGTATTTCCTTGTTATTGCAGGTAACAAGCTTTTATGGCTATATCTGTACTTAGTCTAATGGATGTTCATTAGCCATTTTGTGTGGTAGCAGTAACACAGTAAATTAGATTTAAGTTACTGTCTGCCAGATTCAACTTTGATGTCTCTCAAGAGTTTGGTCAGCAACAACTGAAATAGAACCCTAAGGAATTGTTCCTGACAACAAAATTCCTCAAGTTCTTTGCATCTCCACTCTTAACCTTTTTTGATCCAGGGTGTTCCTATCTAACCCAGGCTGGCCTACAATTCTCCATGTATTCCAGGATGACCTGAGACTCATCATCCTTTCTTGTGTGCTTCCCAGCATACCATCACAGCCTGCTTAACTGTTGCATATTGATTACACTAGACAGAAAGTTCAGTTGGTAAAAGTCTTATTCTGTAATTAGACTGTGGCAATGCTCCTGCCTCTGCTTCCTGAGTGCTGGCATTGCAGGCATGAATCATCATATCCAGCTTTTCTTTTTCCTTTGCCTTAAGTATTCTTGTCAAAAAGGCTAAAAGGTCAGCAGAGGGTATAGTCCAGTGAGTGGTAGAGGCTTGCCTTGCATACACATGCTGTGTTTGATCCCCATCACCGCAAGAAAGCATCAACCAAACCCAAAGATATCCTATCCTCCTGGGTGAAAAAAAGCCTCAAAAAGTTGATATGGTATAACTTTCATTCCATAGTAAAGTATGAGACAAATATCCATGAACACACACCCCCTGACTACTTACAGATTTTTCCTTTTCTTTACAATCCAACAGTTTGAACCAGAGAGATGACTTAGTGGGTAAATGCACCTGAGGCTAAGCCTGGTGGCTTGAGTTTGAGCTCCAGGGCCCAAATTTTGGGAGGAGAAAATCAACTCCCACAAGTTGTTCTCTGACCTCCATACTGGGGCCATGACATCCATGCATATACATACTTAAGCAAATATAACACAAAATAAAATCTAGTATCTTAATTAGGATATCTTTTTTCCCGTTTGTTTTTGAGATACAAACTCAGTCTATAGTCTAGGCTGATCTCAAATTCACAGGATCCTTCCACCTCAGGCTTACAAGTGCTGGTGTAAGGCACTATGTCTGCCCTTGGTTATTGGGGTTAAACTTACCAAGTATGTGTTCCACTCTGCTTTCAGTTGCTGTGATAGAACAGCATGACCAAAGGCAACTCAGGAGAAAAGGGTTTATTTCAGCTTACATTTTACAGGTCATCATCTGGAGAAGCCAGAGCAGGAACTGAGGCAGGAACCTGGAGGCAGGAACTCAGGCAGAGACAATGGAGGAAAGCTGTATACTGGCTTACTTAGCTAGTTTTCTTATACAATTTAGGCCCAGGGGACCAGGAATGGTACTGCCCTCAGTGGACTCCCATATCAATCAGCAAAAATGTCCCATAGACAATGATGCCCACAGGTCAGTCTGATGGAGGTTACTCCTCTTCCCTGGTAATGCTAGTGTGTTATGTGGACAAAAACCAATCACAGACATAATTTGTAACTTCAATGACCTTAGGACAGTTTTCTCCAGCCTTGTTAGTGCTTCTGTTGAAATTCCTAGGGCATTTGTGTTAACTGTCTCCAGCATTTGTCATTCAAAAAAACCAGCTTTATTTAAAGCAATTTTAAATTCAGGTAAAGTTGATGGAGAATGGTATTCACATTTCTTTCCCATGCAAAGCCACTACCCCCAAACAGAATTCTACACAGAATCACACAGTTGATATGTCACACTGACATTTCATTGTTACGTGAAGTCCAGAGTTTACAGTAGGCTTCCGTGTTATACATTTCATGAATTTTGAAAATACAATAACACATATTCACTTGTGCACTCTTCAGAAGAATCAATTTACCTCCCTCAAGCTTGCAAAGGAATGCCTTCTCTATTGCCTAAAAGTTTCTTACAGTTATTGATTTAAAAAAGTCAGAGAAAAATTTGCCTTCACAGTGTCTAAGAGACTGTGATTCTCAGCCTGCTAAGATATAATGGAGGAATCTCCCACGGGGAATGTAAAATATCCCCACTCTGTGCCAATATTTTATAAGTCAATCATTGGAAATAATATGTGAGCAATTTCCTCAATTTATATTTTATCATTACATGGACAACATTTTACTATTTGATTCAAATGTAGATACTTTAGAAAGAATGTTTGAAGAAGTAAAGAAAATTTTGCCTTGTTGAGGATTACAAATTGCTCCTGAAAAAATACAAAGAGGAGATCCTATTAATTATTTAGGCTATAAAATAGGTTTACAAAAAATTAGACCCCCCAAAGGTACAAATCAGGAGAGATGGATTGCAGACCATTAATGACTTCCTAAGATTGATAGGAGGTATTTTTCATCTATGGTCCACTATTGGGATAAAACATGATGAACTGATTCATTTAAACAAAACCTTAGATGGTGATAAAGATTTAAATAGTCCTAGGAAATTATCAGCTGAAACTAAGGGAGAATTGACTTTGGTAGAGAAGAAATTACAGGAAGTACATGTGGATTGTATGGATCCTAATCATAACTACATTCTGGTCATATGACCTTCAAACATTCCCCTACGGGAATTTTAATACAGTGACAAGATATTATCTTAGAATGTACCTTTGTCCCTACATAAACTGAGTTAAAAAATAAAAAAAAAACATGTGGAAAAGGTCTCTGAGTTAATTCTAAAAAGAAAATTGATACTTCATCAATTATCAGGAATAGATGCAGAATAAATTATAGGACCTTATTTATTTATTTATTTATTTATTTCATATACAGTATTCAGCCTGCATGAATTCCTACACACCAGTAGAGGGCACCAGATCTCATTATAGACGGTCGTCAGCCACCATGTGGTTACTGGGAATTGAACTCAGAACCTGTGGAAGAACAGCCAGTGCTCTTAACCTCTGAGCCATCTCTCCAGTCCAAAATTATAGTACCTTTAAGTAATGATAAAATTACAAATTACTGGAAGAAGGTGAACACGGGCAAAGGTTTTGTAGTAATATTTTGGGAGAAGTTAACAACTATCCCCAAATCAAGAGAATTCAACTTATAAAGAGAAGTGACTGGATCCTTCTTTGCATTGTATGGGACACACCAATAACTGGAACCCCTACATTCTATACTGATTCAAATAAATCAGGAAAGGCAGGTTACAAATCAGAAAATTTATGGAAAGTAGTAGATCAAAGCCCTTATTATTCTTTTGAAAAGTCAGAATTAGATGCTATTCTCATGGTACTAGAGGATTTTAAAGACCCTCTCAGCATAGTTACTGACTCACAATAAGCAGAGAGTTGTTTTGCGTATTGAAACCACTGAATTTATGCCAGATGATAAAGAATTGACTTTATTATTTATTCAGATCCAAGATACAATCAGGAAAAGGAATTATCCCATATATATAACACACAGCTGATCCCATATGGGTCTGCCTGGTCCTCTAGCACAAGGCAATGAAGAAATTGATTGATTATTGATTGGAAATGTGCTGAATTTCATAAAATTTCATAAAAAACATCATGTTAATAGTAAGGGTTAAAAAAGACTTTTCCATCACATGGTAATAAGCCAAGGAAATTATAAGGACATGTCCTACTTGTTCTTTATACAACCAAACACTACTACCTTCAGGAAGTAACCCAAAGGGTACTCAAAGGAGTAAAATCTGACAGATGGATGTGCTCCATTTTGTAGAATTTGGAAAACTAAAATATGTACATCACACCATTGATATCTATTCAGGTTTTCAATAGACATCTGCTTTGAGTTAGGAAAAGGCTGATTTGGTAATCACACATTTGCTCAAAGTTATGGGCATTATGGGTGTACCTCCAACATATGTCCCTAAGAAAATAAGTTTTTTGCTTATTATACTATAAAACATATTACAGGTATATTACACAATACTACAGGGCAGGCAGTTATAGAAAGATCAAATCATACTCTAAAGGATGTGTTAAATAAACAGAAAGTGATGATAAAGACCCCAGAAATAGATTGCATAATGCTTTATTAACTTTGAATTTTCTATATGCTAATGAGAAAGGAACAACAGCTGTGGAGAGAAATTGGATAGTAGAAAAAACTAAATAATTAAATCAGCTGATATACTTTAAAGATGTACTGACCTCAGGATGGAAACCAGGACATGTGTTACATTGGGGAAGGAGTTTTGCTTTTGTTTCCAAAGAAGAAAAAAAAGCTATGGATTCCATCAAAATTGGTAAAGATTAGATCTGAACAAGAGACATCTTTTAATTAGAAGAGATGATAGTTCATCAAACAGCAAGGCCACTTAATCTAAACTAACCTATAAAACTAACAAATGCTTTTCATTTGATCAGATATATCTTACCAAAAGAGAATCTCCCTAAAATTAGGGTTAGGAAAGGGTTTGATTTTGTCTTTTCAGGAGAATAAAAGTATCCAGCTAAGAAATCTGAAGACCACTGGACAAATGAGACATCTGAAGAAAAAGGACAAATCATCCAGAAAAAAAAGTTTAAAGAAAAGGAGTAAATTGGCCTATTGGTATATCACATTTCCAACAGGGTAAAATTTCATAAATCTTCCCAAATATTTGTTTCTGCTATTTTCTACAGACATATAAGGCAAATGACTTTTTGTAGTCCCAGTCCAATTAAAGATTAAAGCTTTCTTTGAAGTCTGAGTGTGACTCTCTACTCCTCTAAACCCAAGCATGCTTATTAAAGTGAAATCCAAAACCTCTGTCTCATGTCAGAAGAACCACCTAATATGAAACAGAAGAGAAACAAAAATTTAAGGACTATTTTATTGCTACTAATTTCATAGCCTTTCAGTTTTATATTGACTCTTTAACAGCTTTTATTAAGGTATAGAATTTATAAGAGATCTATATCTATAGATCTATCTATATCTATATATTTTTTTGCCATGATATTAGTGGTCATATAGAGTACTAACTTATTCTCAAAAATGGTTTCATCTACTTTCCTGTCAGGTTTGAATCTCTATCAGTTTTTTGCAGTGAACCATGAGCATGCCTAACAGTGACCTTTAAAGTCTCCATTAGATGAATGGGGCCCCACAATGACGATTCCTCCAGGACTATGGTAACACCACTAAGCTGAAAGACACCATCTAAAGATCAGCTTTTGGACTACAAACTACTCTGAAGAACTTTGAGGTAGGTAATTTAGACGATCCAGCCTAACCGACTACTCTAGCCAGGATTTGGATCAAGCCCTGCCCTTTCCCATTATGCCTGTATATATTGTAGATAGTTATTGTACTTATTATATATAGTTTTTCTTATATTAGTTATAACCCTCTTTTTCGTTTTAGACAAAAAATGGGAAATGTGGTTATATTTCATTTGCATTTCAATAAATAAAGCTTGCCTGAAGAACAGCTGTACAAGTCAGTCATACAGGCCAGGCAGTGGTGGCACACACCTTTAATCCCAGGAAGACAGAGGCAGATCTCTGTGAGTTCAAGGCCACCCTGGGCTACACAAGATTGAATCCAATCTTGTGGAAGGTGATTCCAACACTTAGGATCACATGCCTTTATTCCCAGCATTAGAGAGGTGGAGACAGGAGTGATATGGTTGGGCAGAGAGAGGAATACAAAGGGGAACTCACTAGAGTATGGAATCTGAGGTTGGTGGAGAGCATTGCTGGATAACCCCTTTATTTGAACCTTGGTAGAGGTATGATCTCTCTAGTGGCTTGATTGCTTTACTTTTCTTCATCTTGAACCTTGATATCTGTTTCTGGGTTTTTAGCATTCATGCTACATTCCAGTGTCTGGCCTGACTCCCATACATACTCATGACAAATATTACAATGAACATAAAACCACTTGGTGATTTGTTGGGATTTTTTTCCTGTTTTTTTTTTTTGTTTGCTTGTTTCTATTTTAGTTTTTTTTAAAGTTTTATTTATTTTATTTTATTTATTTATTATGTCTACAACATTCTGTCTGTGTGTATGTCTGCAGGCCAGAATAGGGCACCAGAGCTCATTACAGATGGTGGTGAGCCACCATGTGGTTGCTGGGAACTGAACTCAGGACCTTTGGAAGAGCAGACAATGCTCTTAACCGCTGAACCATCTCTCCAGTCCCCTCTATTTAGTTTTTTTAAGATAGGATTTTTCTGTGTAACAACAGCCCTAGCTATCTGAAACTCACTTTATAGACCAGGCTGGCCTTGAATTCACAGAATTCCACCTGCCTCTGCCTCAAGTGCTGGAATTAAAGGCGTGCACTTTCACACCTGCTAAAACCATACAACTTAATTTCCTCTCACCTGAGGCAGAATTAGGTGGTGAATGGTGACAGGTTTTCTAGATATTCTTAGGTTATCTTCTCCAAGATGCAGTAGGAATCCAACTTTAGGATTTAGAAATAGGGTTTCTACTGCTGTAAAGAGACATCATGACCATGGCAACTTTTTTTTTTTTAAGATTTATTGATTAATTACGTATACAGCATCTGCCTGCGTGTATCATTGCAGGCCAGAAGAAGGCACCAGATCTCATTACAAATGGTTATGAGCAACCATGTGGTTGCTGGGAATTGAACTCGAGACCTCTGGAAAAACAGTCAGTGCTCTTAACCTCTGATCCATCTCTCAGCTCAACCATGGCAACTCTAATAACAGAAAACATTTAATTGGGGTGGCTTGCTTACAGTTCAGAGGTTCAGTCCATTATCATCATGGCGGGTCATGGTGACATGCAGGTAGACATGGTGCTGGAGAAGTAGCTGAGAGTCCTACATCTTATAGGCAACAGGTCTGAGACACTGGGTGTGGCTTGAACATATATGAGATCTCAAAGTCCACCTCCACCATAACACATTTCCTCCAACATTACCTACTCCAATAAGGCCACATGTCCTAAAGTGCTACACCCTTTGGGGGCCATCTTCTTTCAAACCACCGCATTCCATTCTTTCGCTGACTGGGGGATCAGCCTCTTGCAGCATAGGGTTCAAAGGGAAGTTCACCGAGAGAGCACACTGCGACTTTTTTTTATCTGAGAGGGTAAGGGGAAAGACACATACTTTCTTGATGGTTTCCTCCTTCATTCTGTAGTCTTCATTCTGTGTTCTATATTCTCTTTTCTTATCTCTATCCAGAAATATCCCTTCCGTCTCTCTTGATATTCTCCTTCTAACTCTATCTTTATTCTTTCCCTTATAGCTTATACTCTCCAGCAAAATCTTTCAGAAAATATAATAATTACAATGTGGTTATATTCCATTTTTCAAGTGAATGATTACAATGAGTACAAGTAAAAAATAGCATGTTACCCATATTCCTTACATGATTAAACATTTTACATATTATAGGTAAAAAATAAACTATCCCAAGAACCCATATACATTCACACCCAAGACATTTGTTATAGATTAACAGAATGCAAACAAGCAAAGTAATCTTCTCAGTCAAGTCTTTTACTGACAGGCTGTTTTTTGTGGTTACAAAGAAAGGACAATCACTTTATTACTTATTTTGAAAGGAAATCTGAAAGGAATCACAAACCTAAACTTTTATACATGAAAAACAGTTCTACTTTAAATCTTTAGGGTGCATACCCACTCATTGATTTTTTTTTTATATCAGGAGATTGAGGGCAAAAGTGAGTGGGTGCAAGGAATTAATCATCTTTGACCACCAACCAATCCTAGCAAGGAAAATACGTCAGCTAGTATTAATCAGGCGGTTTTATGTTTCTGACCCTAACCTAATGAATCTATAACTAAGCTATCTGCCCTTGTGAACTTTTTCATCTCAATCCTATTATCAAAACATCTAACCTAACCTGAAGTTATTCTAAGGCTTTGTCTTAACTATGATGCACACCAAACCTGAGTATGTATCTTTCAACATTAAGGTTAAAAGAATTTGAGCCAGTCTGGCTCCTGGGACTCAGCTGTTTCCCTTCATCATTAACCTCCACTGTGATCTATGCAGTTCTTTAGTTGAAACTCATAGGCCCTAGCTGTGTGGCATTTTCGTGTACATGTTTTTAATCATCAAAACTCTATTTAAACTAATATTATTATCAATTAGTCAGTACAGTTTAAGAAGAAATCTTCATAATAATCCACAGGTAAAAATGCCCAGTAAAATGGGATGTTTCCATGAGATAAACATACATTACAGGCAATGGGGATCTTCTCATACCCACTCACACTATGCCTAATACCAGAGAAAGATGGCAGCAGCAACATGTAACTGCACAGCAGAAGCAAAAGACACTCTGTGGTCTCATTGCCTTGCTTATCTATGATTCACCCATTAGGGGGATTTGCTGCCTGGTGGGCTGACACCAGAACTTAAACTGCCACCTGCTGCTCCTCTGACACAGTGAAACCCTGGCCCCCCAAACACTGTACAAAACCATAATACAAAATGAATTTAGTCCAACTCCAAAGTACCTATACTCTATCAGTCTCAACAATGTTTAAGAGTCCAAAGTTCAAAGTCTCTTCTGAGATTCACAAAATCCCTTAACTGTAATCCCCTATAAAAAACCAAAACCAAACAGTAGATCACATATCTCCAACACATAATGACACAGAATATACATTACCATTCCCAAAGTAGAGAAGGGAGCATAGTGAGGAAATACTGGCCCAAAACAAGACCAAAAACCAGCTGTACAAACTCCAAATTCTGCATCTCCTTGTCTGATGTCAAAATGCTCTTCAGTGCCAGGTGGTGGTGGCACACACCTTTAATCCCAGCACTCGGGAGGCAGAGGCAGGCGGATCTCTGTGAGTTCGAGGCCATCCTGGGCGACAGAGTGAGTTCCAGGACAGGCTCCAAAGCTACAGAGAAACCTTGCCTAAAAAAACAAAAAAACAAAACAAAACAAAAACCCAACCAACCAAACAACAACAACAACAAAAAACCTTAAAAAACAAACAAACAAGACTACTCTTCGGATCTCAAACATCATTAGATTTGTTGATGGCAACACACTTCACACTTCTTTCTCTTGGGCTGGTTCCACTCCCCGTTAGTAGCTCTCCTCAGCAGGTATTCCATAACTCTGGCATCTCCAATATCTTGGGGTCTCCAAGGTTAATACAGGCTTCAACTTAACAGCTTTACACAATGTCCTCTCTAGACCTACATTTAGGGTTACCACAGACACAGGCCTGGTCTCAGAGGCTTTCCTTAGTGATAGAGGCAAATTCCATAACTCCTTTCTTCTATCCTTAACTCCAGAACCTGTGGCCAAACCTGCCAAGTTTTGCTGCTTATTGGGGCTGGAACATGACCCGCTTGTTCATTCACATATTTACCAACTTTCTGGTTTTGATGGTTTCCTTCACTGCCTAAGCTTGGCTGTTCTGGGACTTGTTCTGGAGAACAGGCTGGCCTCAAATTCAGAGATCCATCTCTGTCTTCTGAGTGCTGGAATTAAAGGCATGCACCATCACACCTGGTGCTAAGCTTTTAATTCCTTTTCACTAGTTAGAATCTTAGGTGGTTGGGCTCTTACGCTGAGGTCTACATTCCCTTTATTCCATTGCTTATCTTTATCTCCTTGAATACAGGACTTAGTTCCATTACATTTTCTGGTGTGTAAATGGAGCCAGCGTGTTGGTTTCCCAGCCACCCAGACCCAAATAATTACACCAAAACTCTATTAATTACAACATTGTTTGGCTAATAGCTTAGGCGTATTCCTAGCTAGCTCTTACGTCTTAAGCTATTTTTATTAATCTGTGTATCACAAGGCTGTGGCCTACTGTAAGATTCCGGCATCCTTCTCCTTTGGCAGATACACAGTGTCTCCCTGATTCAACCTACTCTCTCTCACTATCTCTTCCAGCCTAGTTATATTCTGCCCTGATATAGGCCAAAGCAGTATCTTTATTAAGCAATGGTAATAAAGCATTCATAGCATATAGAGGGAAATTCCACATCACTTGTGCTCCCTTTCTCCTCAAATATTTTTCTTCTTTAGCTTGCTCCTTTTCATTATGTATTTTCATTAAAGTTAACACTATTATACTAGGCTTTTTTGAGGATTCCTCTACTAAGGGAATTAATCCAAAAAAACAAAACAAAACAAAACAACAACAAAAAACAAACAAACAAAAAAACCCCCACCAAAACCTCTTCACTTTAGCCTCAGGCAAACTTCTCAGGCAAAAAGCAGCCATATTCTTCCCCAAAATATCACAAGAATGATTTCTAGGTAACATACTAAAATTTTGCTCTGAAACATTTTGAGCCATTCCTCCGGAGTTCAAATCAAGCTAAGCACTTCTGTCTTCTGTGCTCCTACTGGTAAGGCCCATTAAGCAGTGTTTAAAGCATCCCACTGCTTTCTAACCCAAATTCCCCAAATCCAAATTCTTATAAATAAAATCAAGTCAGGCCTATCACAGCAATACCCTAATCTCTGGTACCAACTTCTGTCTTAGGGTTTCTATTGCTCTTTAGAGACTCCATGACCACAGTAACTCTTATAAAGGAAAACATTTAATTGGGGTGGCTTACAGTTCAGAGGTTCAGTCCATTATCATCACAGTAAGACATGATGGTGTGCAGGCAGACATAGTGCTGGAGAAGTAGCTGAGAGTCTTACATCTTGTAGGCAACAGGAAGTAGTCTGAGACATTGGGCATGGCTTGAGCATATGAGACTTCAAAGCCCACCTCCACAGTGAGATCTCTAAGACCATACCTACTCCATCAAGGCCACACCTCCTAATAGTGCTACACTCCTTTTTGGGGCCATTTTCTTTCAAACCACCACCCTTACTTTCTGAGTGCTTTACTTTACTAACGATACTGTTATCATGAGTCTTAGGGTTTCTATTGCTGCAACAAAACACCATGACCAGCTGGGTGGTGGTGGCGCAGGTCTTTAATCTCAGCACTCAGGAGGCAGAGGCAGGTGCATCTCTGTGAGTTTGAGGCCAGCCTTGTCTACAAAATGAGATTCGGGATAGCCAGGGTGTCACACAGAAAAACCTCGTTTTGAAAAATCAAAACAAACAAGCAAACAATCCACCATGAACCAAAAGCAAGTTGGGAAGGAAAGGTTTATTTGACTTAAAGGAGTCAGGTCAGGGACAAACAGAACAAGATCTTGGAGGTAGGAGTTGATGCAGAGGCCACAGAGAGGTGCTGCTTATTGGCATGCTTAGCCTACTCTTCAAGAACCAGGATCACCAGCTCAGGTATAGCATCAATCACCATGGACTGGACCCTCCCTAACTGATCACTAATTGAGAAAATGCCTGACAGTTGGATCTCATGGAGATATTTCCTCAACTGAGGACTTCCTCTCTGATGACTCTAGTTTGTGCCAAGTTGACACACAAAACCAGCAAGTACACCACGTTTGATACCTTACACACTCAGCAAAACACAATTGGTTAGAGATACTGAGCAAACTTCTGCCAACCAAACCCACTGCCAAATTCTGCTGTGTAACTGTAAAACATACCTGATTCCAGCTTCTTTTCAGCTCCAGCATTGCCATTTAACAGAAGATTGCTGTATTAATAATCAAGATTTTCTAGAGTAACAGAACTTAAAGATTGAATCTATATTTATATAGGGGAGTTATTAGATTAACTTACAGGCTGTTGTCCAGTTAATACAACAATGACTAGGTGTGAATGCAAGCTCCAAGAATTCAATAGTTGCTCAATTCACAAAGCTGAATGTTTCAGTGGATCTTTAGTATACACTGGAATCTTGAAGTAGGCTCCAATGACAATGAAGAAATGGACTTGCTAGTGAGGTGAGAGCAAGCAAGCAAAGAACAAAAGCTTCCTTCTTCCAGGTCCTTATATAGTATCCCAGCAGACTATGTGGCTCAGATTGAAGGTGTGTCTACTTGCCTCTAATTCTAGATTAAAGGCATGTCTTTTCCCAGCTCAAAAGATCAGCATTAAAGGCATGCCCTCTTATATGAAAGATCTATATTAGAAGTGGATCTTCCTACTTCAAATTAAACAAAAAATCTCTCACAGGTATGCCTTCCATTTTTATACTTCAGTTAATTCCAGATGTAGTCAAGTTGACTACCAAGAATAGCCATCACAACACCACCACACTCTTTGTTTTCTCAAGTTTCTATTAATTTTTCCCTCAACAAGATCAAGACAATCTTAAGAGTATTTTAAGAAAACAGCAACCATATAGTACACTGCTTTTCTGCTTGAAACCTTGCAAACTCTCCACATCGCTTATAATGTGGACACTTTAAAGACCTTTACATTTCAAGACCACAAATTACAGCCTACAGGCCATTATCTAACCTCCCACCTACCTCTTCTGAAGTGCCCTTTTCTGGAGTTGGGTCACATACTGTCTACAGTTGCTTTTATACAGCTCTAAAGAGCTGAGTAAAGTAGCAGACAGCATGATTCACCCCATCTCCTCCATCCTATCTCTGGATCTTCAGTTAACCCTTTCCCAGTTCTATCTCAACCAAGGTTTTCCTAATGGAGCTTACACTTCCTGAAATAACCAGCACCATCCAATGACTCCCTCATCATCACTAATGTCTTGGTTTCAGTGTCAACTAACTCCTAGGAGATTTTCCTGATTAAACAAACCAGTCTTTCAACCACTCTAGACACCTGTCCTGAAAACAATAGCACTGAGGTGTTTTCCTTTGTAATGGTGAAAAAGTTTATAACTCAAATTACCTTGTTTTTTTCAGAGGTATCCACCTCTTGACACTGCAGCATGATGCTGTGGTTTACGAGTGTATTGGGCCACATTCATAGCTGTCCTGGGATATATGCCACATGCAAGGGCTTTAGAGGATCCCAACTTTGCTGACACCAGAGCTAGGAACCAGCTGAATGCATGCCTTGTCTAACCAGAGTACTGACCTTAGGCAGATCAAGGTCGTAGAGCTGCTTCACAATCAGTTCCATCTGCTGCTTACTGGCTTCGACACTTACCATTGCAGGCTCAGTAGCAATGTGTGACTGCTTGTTTTCCTGAGGTGCTCTTCTAAGATTATTGTGGATGCTTCTGGAGTCAGTGTCTTGGACTGCTGACAGTGACAAGAGGTTTGTCTACTTGGGTTTCCAAAGCTGTTGTTGGGATTTGGAAAGGACAGGGGCTTCCGTTTTTATGCTTTTGGTGCCATCATGAAAAACAATGCAATAACATAATACTAAATATTAAAATTACACACTGGTTTACTAGAACATAAGTAGGAGAGAAAAGACCCTGCTTTTTCAGACCCATATCCATTTTATCAGCACAATACACTTCGTACCACAAATAATGTCTAGTATTGCCTTTAAATAAGTGACACCATTTACTAACTGCTGAGTAAATGACAGGACACTGTTCCAAGTCAAGTCAGCTTCCAAAGGTATGTTCTAATACTGTAGATTTCATTAACATTGGCCTGATACCAATCCCAGATGGCCCGAGGAAGACGAATTAGGACTGCTGGCTGAAATGCACTAAGAGCAACTCTTTTGGACATGGGACCACTTTGCACTTGGTCAGGTAAGGTTAAAATCAGGGAAAGTGATGTTCCAGAACTGAACAAACATATTCTCAACATTATAATGATTATGGTTAAGAATTTTATTATCAAAATTATTACATCTCTTGTGAAAGTTCAAATGTTACAGCAAGGTGTAAACACTCCACTTGAGGAAGAAGCAATGCTCCTTCCCTTCCAAGAGTCCCCCCTCCCCCCTCCCCCCCAGAGGTCTGGTCTTGACAGCACCCTGCCCACACAAAGTGGCTGGGGTCTCTGCACGTGCCAGGCAGGGTGAGGGCCGCCTGCCCGCTGGCCTCTCCCCTTGGCTAAAAGCCAAGGGGAGAATGCAAACCCCAGCCCAAATGGAGAGACATTTACATACGTTTTATATAATATACAAAGAAACCGGCATCCCAGGCAACATGATTTCCACTCCCAATGCTCTCCCAGACTGATGGGTTTGTGGGGGAAAACAAAACAGAAAAAAAAAGGAAAAAAAAAAAAGAAAAAGTACTATGCTGATGGTTCAGCATTAAAAACAAAAAACTAAAACCACAACAGAAAAATCTCCCCTCATTTGAGCAAACACCTGATTTCAATTTTGAAAAGTGAAATTTTGTAACAGTCACACACAAAGAGAGAAGACTGTGCATATGATAGTTGTAGGTCAGGGTAGAAAAGAAGGAGATGAAAGAGGCTGGGGAATGGGAAAGAAAACAGATTAGAGGTAAGGAGGGAGACTCACAGTATATCTTGTCCAAAAGAAGTACGGTCCACTGCAGCACCAGGGATCACACTGTCATACACTCGCTACCCTACCAAGGTTATAGCTGAATACAAAATTAGATAAATAAAAACACGCCAGGTATTACAGTAAACAAGTGAAAGAAATAAGCTGGCAACCATATGGAATTTAAAAAGATTGTGTACCCCACCTGGGCTGGCTCTAGGCTCCTCCAGGGGTGTACAGCAGGCACAATGCACTGATGGGGAGAAGCCAGTCTGCTCTTGTCTCTCATCCAGAACAGTGTTAGGGGTATGGGTGATTTGTTAACTCTCACCTGCCCACTCTCATGTAAGCATCCCCTAAAGAAATGTGGGGCAGACCCCACACACAATCACAGCCCTGTCGGTGCCACTCTACAACCCTATCTGCCCCATTCTTACCCTGCAGTCATGAGTGCATGCTTCTCAGTCATGGAGCAGTCCTGCTTTTAGGACGGCAACTCCTGATTAACTGGGAATAGGAAAATTAAAATTCGAAGGTTCCCCAGACCACTGGATCCTTCCTAAACGGGACCACCTCCTTCTCTGCTGACTTCACTGGGCTATTTATTATTAAGCCACTGAAATGAGGGAAGGAGTGAGATGGTAACAGCTGGGGCCCAACCCACCCCAATCTGCTCCCAAATAACCAAAAGCTGACCACTAGCTCTTCTTAGAGAGCCAGGCAAGCCTCAGAGTAGGTGGCAAGCATTCCTCTCTGCCCACTTCCTTTAAGACAAAGGTAGGGAGTACTCCTGGTGGACACACCTTGACCATGCACCTGCTCTTGGAATGGTTGTCTCACAGCAAACTACATACCTACCTTTTTTTTTTCCTTAAGTGCATAAAACCCTAACACTACTCAGATGGCTTGGGGCTTTGAGATTGGCTCTTTCCACTTTTTTCTTTTGAAAAGAAAAAAAAGTTTTGTTTTTTTTTATTGAAAAAGATGTCCTTACTGCACAAGTGACTACAGGCTACAGGCAAGGATGGGAGACATAGGCTTCAACACAAGTCATTGCACTTAGAACCGTTACTAATCGGAACACCATTTGCTTGTTAACAATGTACCCTTACAGCAGGGAGAAACTTCTTTATAGTCTCTGCTTCAGACAAGATTTACATCTTTCTCCAGGGCCGGAGGCCAGTCACGACCACAAGTCTTATTTCTTGCTGACCAGACCCATTCCTCTGGCACCTTGTACCCCTCTTCCCCAGCAATATGCTCGGCCTTGGTTCCAGAGGCAGCTGGAAGGAAGCAGCTATGGGCTCATCAAGTTCAGTTTGCCCATATCCAGAAGCCCTAGGAAAGTCCTGTCTGAGTCTTGACTCCTGACCCTTGCAGTGGCTGGAGTCGGTACTGGTGTACACCCCCACTCCCACGATGTGGGTAGTGCTGTGAATTGGAAACCGCAGATACCCTGGAGGCCTGGTAGGCAGCTGACTGCCCAGCACTGGGCAGACTGATAGTCCGTAAGTCTGATGGCAATGATGACCTAGAGTTCTGAGGAAAGGAGGTGGAACTCAGTGTTCCTGTGCTGGGCTGAGAAACCGAGTCTGAGGTTGGTGAGTCTGAGGGGCCCTGTGGGGTAGGGCTAGCAGCACTCGAAGAACAGCTCCTCCTCGGAAGATTGCTGCCAGTGCTGTTTCCAGAATGCGGCTGGCTGCTGTAATACCCTGCAGTCCCCGTAAATGGGGCCAATGAGTCTGTGGACACAGGGTGGGCAGGGCTAGGGTAGGATGCGGAAGAAAGGGATGATTCTGAAGAACCATGAGAGGGGGGGTTTCCAGGTCTCAGTGCAGTAGTTCGATAACTGTATCCTGGAGACTGGGTGGGATGTCCTCTGAAGGGGGACGAACTCTGCTGAAGGAGGCTTTGCGATTCTGTCCGTGGACTGTCACACTGCAGGAGCTTCGACGAGTAGAGAGGAAAGCAAAAGAAAACAACACAATCCCGTCAACAGTGGGTAGTGTTTACAACATTCTAGTTTTATTTTATTATTATCATTTTGGTTTTTTGAGACAGGGTTTCTCTGTGTAACCCTGGCTGTTCTAGAACTCATGCTGTGGACTAGGCTGGCTACAAACTTACAGATTCATCTGTCTCTGCCTCCCAAGTGCTGGAATTAAAGGTGTAGCCATCTGGCTACAACATTCTATTTTTATTCTTTGCATTAAAAAGTGGTTTAAGTGTATGTGCTACAACACTAATACGGAAGTCATAGGTCAAAAAGAAGCAGTCCATTCTTTCCTTACACTGTGTGGGTTCTGGGAATTAAACTTAGGCCATGAGGTTTGATCACAAGTGCCCTTACCCACTGAGCTATCTTACTAGCCCCCTGAAAATGTTTTTTAAAGGATATCAACTGTTGTCAAATGGCTGTCTTACAGAACTTGCTGACACCATGAGATGTCAGCAGCTGACAGTGTATCTTGACTAGGAATATAGCATCTAATAAGTTCCATAGGTAGCCCTGTCCCTAGAGCTCAGCAGTCTCTTGATTTACCTGGTAGCTGTATCTGGAAGGGCTGTAAACAGTTGCTCCTTTAGAGAGTGCTGAGCTCAACGGTTCTGGGCCTTCTCCATCTGCAGGGTCTGGAATGCATTATAAAAATCAATTTTAATTTCTCAGAATACATATAGACATCATCCAGTCAAATCATCAAATGTTATCAACACATGCTGCCCTCTGTGATAAAATGAGCGCAGTATGTCAGGAGGGCAAAGTAAGTGGTTAATTATGCGCTAAATTTTAAATGCCTCATCTTATTCTTGTCTCCTTCTTTCTCTTCATCCTTCATGGAGGTGGAGTTCTGGAACTTTGGAGAGATGAGAGTTACAGAAAAGTATCCCTTGGGAAAAGAGCAGACAGAGAGCAGGCAATGCTAGATCTCATGAATATTGTAACTCAAAGAGCAAGACTGAGCTGAAAACTAGCATAGAGCTTAAGCATGTCAGAAATGGACTCCCTTTATCCCAGCAGTTGTGAACTGTAGACCTTTGCTCACCTGACTCTTTCTCTGTGATGTTACTCTCCCATGTGGGAGAGGGCTCTCCCTTTTGGGCCACTCTCACACTGCTTCGGAGAACTTTAGGGATGCTTCCTCCTTCTCGGAGTCGCTCAACTGATGTTGGAACCATCCTGCAAAGGTATAGGTTTCAGAGTTAAGAGCCAAGAGTCTGAAACTAGTAACCATGACAAAGATGGTGTAGTAAAGCCTCTCTCTTTTCTTTTGAGACAGCCTCATTGGCCTGGCTTGTAGACGAGGCTGGCCTTGAACTCAGAAAATCCTCCTGCTTCTGTCTCAAAGGTATGCGCCACCATCTGGCTTGCCACAGTACTGTTTCATATCTGAAATTTTCTCCTCGAGAAGCTGTGTTCCTGAAACATATATCGTAATTTAATATAGAATTCTTAGGCTAATGAATATAATAATTTGAAACTTTGTCTCTTCTTTCCCATGCTCATTTCTTCATTTCAAGATTCCCATACTTGAGGATTCCTGGAGCTCATGGCTTAATCAGCGAACTCCAAGTTCAATGAGAGATCCTGTCTTATAAGATAAGGTGGGAAGTGGTAGAGGCAGGCACCCAGTGTTGACTGTGGGCCTCCAAATGTACCACGTCAATGTATCCTCCTCCATCCCACCTCTGAAAAAAGGAAAAATATGAGTACCCCTAGTTGGGTTACTGTAACACATATTTATAATCCCAGCACCCAGCAAGTAAAGGCAGGTGGATCAAAGAGTTCAAGGCCAGTTTGGGCTACAGAGTGAGCCCTTGCCTCAAAAAATTACAAAGGAAAACAAAACTAACCTGAATTCCTAATTCATCCAATACCCAGAACTTGTTATCAGTACTACTTAGTTTGTTTTCTTTGTTATTTCCTAAACCAGAGAAGTTCTTTCAGAGTATCTTATTGCTCTGCATATGTTATCTACATGGGACAGAGTTCTTCTGGAATTAGAGGAACTTGGAGTTGGCAAGAAAGAACTGATTCCTGGAAGTCCTCTGACCTCCATATGCATGTATGTATACATACTTGGCTGGACTGTTTACTTTTCATACAATGAGGACACGGAACCCTGTAATAAAATTGCTTATAGGTAGCCACAACTACACACTGTCTGGTGAGACTCTGAAGGGTGATGATGTGGCCTATACTAACTAGCTGAACAGGACAGAGAACAAATTTGTTGTCTGTTTCAAGTTAAGTTACATTTTAGGTAAAACTGGGAACAATCCGAATGAACATTTCCTACCTGAATTTAATTATAAAGCTAATTAAATATAAACTTACCACCTACTGCTGATGTTTTCTTGAGGTCTGCAGTGAGAGGAAGAAGTGCCCCTGGAATCTGATGGGCTTACCGCCTCCAAATGTGATGTAGAGGAATGAGATGGGGAGAATTTTTTGTGAGGGGATGAGGGGGTTCGGGCTGAGGATCCCTGCACACCATGGGCGGCAGCGTCAGAAACAGAGTTACTGCTGCCTTGCCCAGCTCCTGCAGACTTGCTTTTGCTCTGTGAAGAGTCACTTCCCCCACCAGAATTCTCCTTGGCTTCTTGTTTCCGTTTGCGGTACTCTAGCAAGGATACCTAGATGTGAAAAAAAAATATCATTAGTGTGGCTTACAGGCAACAAGGACAAGAAGAGTTCTGGGTAAAGCAGTAGCAACTCATGCAAACAAAGCAGGCATCAATTAGGACAACCTTTATTGTATTTTTAAACTATACTTATGCATGACATCTGTGCATGCTGAGTGCAGGTGTCCAAGTTGAAATACCCCTGGAGAGCCAGTACAAGCAGTTGTGAACCATCTGATATGGGTGTTGGAAACTGAACTCATAGACCCTTTGGATAAGCAGTATGGGCTCTTAACCACTAAGGGATCTTTCCAACCCCCATAAAACAATCCTTTTCAGGTATAAAAAAGATCTAATCACTGCTACAGATTCAAGTCAGCTAGAAACTGGTGAGAGGGAAAAGAATATCCTAAATGTTATTTTTGAAGAATGGCACTTAAGTAGACTGTATCCTTTAACTTTCTTCAGAGGAACCTGTGAGATCATTACCTCCTTCGTCACCATCAATGTACGAGTAGGACACAAAAATGGAATTCTTCTCTGTCTTCGAAAAAACGATTATTCATTAACTCCCTAGGAACACCCACTCCACCAAGAACAAACAAACCCACAGTAAATAAAGTACCATCAAGAGGAAAAAGCATATTTCAGGGTTCTTCATTATATTCAAAATCTGCAAACACACAATGGTATTGGGATTGGGGACTATCTGTGTTACGTATAAGGGGACAGAAGCATTTTAAAGCAAGGAGAAATGATTTCATTTATAGACTTCAGCAAGTTATCTGTTACTTGGAAACTTTTTCCCAATCCTGAAACCACATTCTAATCTTTACTCATCCCCCCCGCTGCTGTTAACAGACCCTTTTCCTGTCCACTGAGTACTGTGGTCTATCACTTATTGAACCTACTGTAGAATCTTGTTTCTTGATTAATCTATTAGTTATATTAAGGTATAGGTTAATATCCTGGGCTTTTAATTTCTTTTGTGTGTCTGTAACAAGCACATATAATGATATAATGATGGGGAAGGGGAGGTCAGAGGACATTTTTGGAGTTGGTTTTTTGAGGGAGTTTGTCTTAGTATTTCTGCCCTTGTACTGCATATGTGGACTTCTGGCTGATTCTTGTCTCTACTTTGCAACTTGCTATGAGTGCTGAGACTGGGACTATAGACTTGAACTATTCAATCTGGCTTTAAATTTTAAATCATTTGTGTGTGTGTGTATGAGTGTTTTGCCTGCATGTATATCTGTGTATTATGTACACGGATGGTACTGGCAGAGGCCAGAAGAAGAGGGTGTTGGGTTGCCCTAGGACTGAAGTAAAAGTTCACTGTAAGTCATTTGGGTACTGGGAACTGAACCTCATTCTTTGAAAGAACAGCTTGTAACTGCCAAGTCATCTCTCCAGGACTGGCTCTGGCTTTTTAAATGTGGGTTCCAGAGATCAAACTCAGGTTGTCAGGGCTATATGACTAGCACTTTTACCTGCTAACTCATTTTGCTGGTATGTATTTATTTTTTAAGGGATGAGTTGGGTTTCTTTGAAGATAGTCTCATGTTGTCCTGTATGGTCTCAAATTCCTGCCTCCCAAGTACTTAGATAGATTGTAGTCAAGTATCACCATGCCTGGTTCTATTTGGCTTTTCAAACATATATATTTTGTGAGCCAGGATCTATGTAGCCCAGGTAGGCCTTGGACTTAAGAGCTACATACCTTAGTCTTCCAGGTGCTGAGATCACAGATACATGACACCACATAAACTTATTTCAATTTAAATAAAAAAACAAAAACTCATTTACTTATTCATTAATGTGTGTAGGTCAAAGGGCAACCTGGGAGAGTGGGTTCCCTCCTTCCACTATGTATGCCTTGAGGATCAAACTCAGGATGGTCAGACTTGGCAGGAAGTGCATTTACCCACTGAGCCACCTCGCAGGCCTTTTCTTAGCTTTAAAATACTATATTATTCGCTGGGTATGGTGGGGCACACCTTTAATCACAGCACTTGGGAGGCAGAGGCAGGTGGATCCCTGTGAGTCTGAGGCCATCCTGGTCTAAAGAGTGAGTTCTAGAAGAGTTAAAGCTACACAGAGAAACTCTGCCTTGAAAAAAAAAGATCAAACCAGGTTGCTGGGCGGTGGTGGCGCACGCCTTTAATCCCAGCACTTGGGAGGCAGAGGCAGGCGATCTCTGTGAGTTCGAGGACAGCCTGGTCTATAAGAGCTAGTTCCAAGACAGGCACCAAAGCTAGAGACAACTCAAAAAACAAACAAACAAAACGAAAAATCAAACCAGCGGCTAGAGAGATGGCTCAGTGATTAAGAGGATTGGTTGCTTTCCCAGAGGTTCTGAGTTCAAATCCTAGCATCCACATGGTGGCTCACAACCATCTGTAATGGGATCTGATTCCCTCTTCTGGTACATATATAAGACAGAGCACTCATACACATAAAATAAGTAAATCTTAAAAAAAAAGAAAAGAAAAATCAAACCAAACCAAAGTAAAACAAACCTCACTCTACTCCGCTGCCAAAAACAAAACAAAACAATCCTATTTTATTGACTGCATGTATATGGTTTCAGAGGGAAAAAGGGAAATGTGGAATGCTTTAGAGCTGGATTTACTGGTGTTTGTGAGATACCCCACGTACTAAGTTCTGAACTCAGATCCTGTGACAAACCAGTAAGTGCTTTTACCTGCTGAGCCATTTCTCCAGTCACCCATTCCTTGGCTTTTTACTGATAACATTCAGTACAAAAACTTGGCACATTTATATGCTTTGGTGTTTTTGCCTTCATGTAGGTCTGTGTGAGGATGCTGGATCCCTTAGAACTACTGGAGTCACAGACAGCTGAAAACTGCCACATGGGTGCTAGGAATCAAATCTGGATTCTCTAGAAAAGCAGCCGTCCTCTTAACTGCTGAGTCATCCCTACAGTTCAATGCTATGTATTTTGTTAAGTCAGCACTATTCATGCAAGGCTTTGAGCCCCCATCACTATCTTATTCCTTATTGTGTGTCAGTGTTTCCTTTTCCTATCATATAGGCTCTTAATTTTGGGCCTAAAGTGTGAAAAATCACAAAATAACCATAAAGATAGCCTATGTAAAATTTTTATATAAAATAATCCCCAGCAACCACATGGTGGCTCACAACCATCTGTAATGAGGTCTGGTGCCCTCTTCTGACCATCAGGCATACACACAGAATATTGTATACATAATAAATAAATAAGTATTTAAAAAAAATCTTGGAGAGAAGTTAATAAATTGGATAATGAACACTACTGTAATTAAAATAAAGTCACAAGGCTCTCTTCTCTCTCTTCCTGTTTTTTGAGACAGGGTTTCTCTGTGTAGCCCTACTGTCCTCGAACTTTCAGAGATCTTCTTGTCTCTGCCAACCGAGTGCTGGGTGTGCACCACTACCGCCAGGCATCACAAGGCTCTACTTCAGTGATTATATAACCACCTTTTTCTATGAAAATGTTACACACAGGATACTCTGCATTTTTAGTACCCAACAAAAAATTATACCCAAGTCACTATGATAACCTGAAATACTGCCAAAAGCACAGACTAAAAAACAAAAGCACCCGGCAGATTTTAGGTTTTGTGATTTTGAGAATAGGCATGACTTATAAGCCTCACCCCATGACAAGCTCTCTAAGGTCTGGTCTACCCACTGAGCTCTGAATTTGGGTCCTGGTTTTCACTGGCATCACCACTACTGTCAACTGTCTGTACCCATCTGCAACCCAGTGCAGTGTCACCAACAGACTGTACAATAACATCCTCACCTAGATTTGTTGGTTTATTTGTATTCTTTGCTTGAAATGTGGATAAACCTGCCAGTTCTCAATTCCTACCTCTCAAGATAAATAAAGACTTCCTGTTCATTCTTAAACTACCCACTGCGCAGGAGATTTAAGATATGAACAACTTCTCTGGAACAACTATGACCACCATAGTTCAGGATTTATTAATGCTATTCTCTAGTGAAGCTCCATGAGCACAGAATCTAGGAGGTGATCTAGCATATTAACAGCTAGACCATGTAAACTTGGAATAACAATCAGTGTAGTACCCTGACTCCTTCATTTTTTAGCGTTGTCACCAAAGACAAGTTACTCAACTACTGCTTTAGTTTTCTCACATTCAAAATGGGAAATTCCCTAATTATACAACCACTGTACAACAAAATGAATTACTGAAAACAAAACATGATCTCTATGTAGCTCAAGTTAGCTTTGAGCTCTCTCTAAAAAAAAAAAAAAAAAAAAAAAAAATCAACTCATGTCTGTCTGTGGGTGTCCACAGAGGCCAGAAGAGGGCAGCAGAACCCCTGGAGCTGGGAACTCAAATTGAGTCCTTTGTTGTTGGCCCAGTTCTTCTCAATCCTCCTGCCTCAACTCTACACATGGGAGCTGGGATTATAAATTTGAACCACATCTGTCTGAGAAAACACATCTGATGGTCTTAAAACTGTGACCCAAACTGAATTCTGCAAGTAACACAGCTTTCAGTGATATTCCAGTGTTCTTGCCTTTCAGCTGCATAGGTCAGCTATTTAAAATTTTTTGTGTTTAAAAAGCCTAGGATGGTTTCAGCTTTGCAATCCCACACCAATCTCCAGAATGCTAAAGTATTTGCTTTATTTGTATTTGGGATGCCGGAGATGGAAGGCCTTTCTCATGCTACACAGGTACTCTTCTACTGACCACACACTTCAGGCCTCTTGGCTATTCACACTTACAGCTATACTAATACAGTCTACTTCTCAGGGTCTGAGAGACAACTTAAGTTCAGCCCCAGGATCCACATGGTGGAAGGAGAGAACTGACCATCACAGGTCATCTTCTGACTTCCACATTATGTTCCTTTGGCATGTTCATGCCTCACAACACCCCACATAAACCAAAGAAGTATATGTAATTAAGTAAAAGACCTAATTTTTCACAGATCACATCAGAGAGTAGGACAAGCTATACAGTGGAGCTTGGAAAGTTCTGAATTAACCTGGTTAATATTCTTTAAAAGAGGTCCTATGAAACATGAATACTTACTTTTTTCCTTTGTGGTGGGTTCTGAGGAGCAGATGGGACTCCTTCACAGGCTCTTTCACCACTAGGTGACATGGATCCACGAGAGAGGTCTTTCATAAAACCATGTTCATATCTACTGGAAAAGCCTTCTGCAGGGGAGCAATATCCTCCATCTAAATGTAAAGGCTTCCTGTCCCCCACCAAGGGGGACCCTCTATACAGTCCATCTGCTCGAGGCATAGCGTTCAAAGGGGAGTAGGCGTACATCAAGTTGAACTCTGTCCTAAATGCCTGGTCTGAGTTTCTAAGCAAGGTCTGAGGGCCATCTCCACTCCTGCTTGAGAAGCCAGCCTCTGAGGTTGGAACAACAGAGGGATGAGAAGTCAGGTCTGGATGACTACAGTTGAGCAGGGAAGGTCTATCAGCACAGCTGTGAGCGCTGGAGTCTGGGTATCCCACTTTTGTCAAATCCAGGTCTTTTCGGTGACAAAGCTGAAAGGATAAAAATCAATAGAGCTATAGGGCATGGTAGAAAGGAAAAAGTCAAAGTGCAGAAAGGGAGGTAAAGGGGCACAGGTGTACAAGGGGAGGGATGAAAGCATCAGAGAGACCCATTAACATGTATAAAGTCCACTGAGCAAAGAAAAGTGCCCACAAGCCAGACTACTAAGAAATCTCAATGTTTCTGCATGAGAACACTGGGGAAGCGGGCACCAGGCAACTGGACAACATAGTCACTCTGGCCAACTGAAACACACTTGGGGGCTGGCAGTGCAGTCAGGGGCATATGAGAAACCCATAAGAACAACAGAAAAGGGTCTTAAATTGCTGGTTTCTGGTGTTCTACATTACTAAATTAGTATTAATAGAAGGTGGTGAGGGAAGGTGGCTAAAAAGTCAAGCATGTAAATTACTGGTTCAGTAGGACTAGCACTAAAGATAGCAAGCAACCTGTCCTTTGTAAACTTTTCTCATGCAACTTTCTGTCTGCTCAATTCTTTTTGTTGTGTCCTCTGCTGTCTACCAATGTATAAAAGGACTGCTAATGCCTACCACTGAAATATCACTACACACCTGTGATAAAACCCACCTACTATTATTCGCTAACATCAAGATTTCCTCTATTAGTTCAACTGCCTACAAAGAAGGTACCAGAAATTCAAATACCACATCAAGTATCAAATCCCTGCTATACTAGAATCTGTAGCAACCAAGATCAGAACAACTTACACTTTCCCAACACCCAGGAAATCAACAGTAAACTAGTGGAATACAATCTTTTCAGTTTCTTAATTATCTATAGAAAATCCCACTGACTCAGAATTTGGTTAATTCTCAGAAAGTTGGGCCCTAATTATTTTAGAGAGTGGGATTAAAAATTAGTTACTTTCTAAAGGATAGAGATTATAACTTTCTCTTTAAGAGGAAAAGGTCCCATGTAGATTTATAGGGTTAATAATTACCACATTTGTCTAAAGTTTATAATAAAAGCTAACACTAAAATCTGAATTTAGGATCTTTACAACCGAAGGGTTTCCAAGAAATGCACTCATTGATAGCCTAAGAGGTATCAATTACTGTATAGCAACCATATCCCAGACACTGGAGAACAGAGGGCCTGTAACCCAGAGTATGGGCTTAAGGTTCCTTGCATATTTACACACAGTAAGGAACTCTAGAAAAGATGAAGGAAAGCTGAAGAAAGTTGGGTTCCCAAAGGTAGCTGCTCAACTATCACCCAAAGCCTAATGCAGAGCTGTCAGTTTAAGCCCAAAAATAAGTCGCCAGCATGATGAATACTGAGATAGCGCCTACCAACTCTACTTTCCTTGTTAACATGCAGACATTATTCATTACTTTCTTTAACAAGGCTCTGATAGCACACAGAATCTGCAGCCTTTGAAGATTTTCTTTTTTAATCAAACTCTTCAGCCACTGCTTCTCCCAAATGGCAGCAATAAAACCAACTCCACAACAAATATACAGCAACTTAATTTTCCTTGGTCTACTTTCACAGCTACACAGAAGATTCAATCTACTTGCTGTGAATGCATGGCTGCCCTCCACCCCAGCATCCCATTCACTCAAATTCCCAGCTCTTCCACACATTCAGGACCACATCCAGGCACTCACTCTCAGCTGCCATGTGTGACTGAGATTGTGTGATAACTACCTTTATGACTATGCATAGGGGAGAGTAAGAACTCTCTTACTCTCTTACCTCAGGGTAAGAGTTCTAGAGGAGGGAAAAGCATCTTGTTATTCATCTACATAAGAGAAAGATGAGCATGGGTGTTAGTCACAACTTTTTTTTTTTGGAGGAGGGGGTAGGTGTGGTTAAGAATGTACAGGGGAAATGCTTAACTGTAGAACTCATCTCCATGGACAAAGTGATGTTAAATGCTTCCTGGTGTGTTTTTTTTTTCCTCTCTCTCCAAGACAGGGTTCTTCTGTATAGCTTTGGAGACTGTCCTGGAACTCACTCTGAAGACCAGACCGGCCTCAAATCATAGAGATCCGCCTGCCTCTGCCTCCCCAGTACTGGGATTAAAGGCTTGCACCATCACTGGCTGGTTTTTAGAGACAGGACCTGGTGTCTTGGAAAGCACTTAAGGAAAATTAGGTATAATGCTTCATGCTGTAAGTAAACACCTTAAGTAGACTCAGGAAAGTTAAGTGAAATGTTACAGAGTTAAACTTTTCTTTTAAAAATTTTTTTGAGGACTTAGGGTTTCTTATGGAATGGTCAAAGTACCCTAACCCTTATTCTTCCTAGAGGAACTCTGTTCCTTACCTCATCATACCCCCTCTGATCATCATCTTTCTTCACGTCCTTACTAGCTTCAGGCTTCAATTTTGAATTATCCAGGGGAATACTTAGGAACTAACAGAAGAGAGAGATGGCCAGTTCCTCTTAGACTTGAACGTCCCTACCAGAGTTACAATCCATTGTATTTTAGGGACCACAATAAAACAAAATATTCCCCCCCATCACACACACAAAAACCAACAAAAATACTATGCATATGTTCATTTGTTCTGTGACCTATACTGGATAGGACATTTAGCATGGGAACTGAACAGCGACCTCTTGATAGGGTGATGCAAATGACAACAGGAAAGTGATGATGGCAGCTATAACAAGAACTCAGGATACCAGGGTCTGGAGTAAGGGGAGGGTTCTCAATATATAGACTGTCAACAACTGTGGCCCAGATAGCAGACATATGCCATGCCATAATAGGATATACTGAGTTGCTTCAGCAAAACAAGGTTTGGAGAGAAAATGCTTTAGAGTGGGAGGGTGCTGGATGTTCAAGACACACTAGAACTATAACTATGCACCTGAGAGCATACCAGAAGGGAAAGGCAAGGCTAAGTGGGCATTGTTCTCTCAAGTTGCTTTTATTCTTCCTCTAGATTCTTTCTCTTCCTGAAGAGCTCATTCGTGACTTAGTACTAGATACACTGAATGTATGTCTCCTATTTTTCCAGTTTTACATTATGTGTTTGCCTGCCTGCCTGCCTGCCTGCCTGCATGTCTGTGTAATCACATGCGTGCAGTACCTGGCAGGATCAGAAGTGGGCATTAGAGCCCCAAAGACCAGCATTATAGATAGGTGGGAGAGGCCACGTAGGCGTGTTGTGAATTCAAAGTTGAGTCCTGAAGAAAAGCCAGAGGTCTTAACTAGAGCCACTCTAGCCTGTATTTTATTTTACTTTTAAAATTTTTAACAGAAAATTTTATTTCAACACTTTCTCCTTCCAAATAACTGTACATTGGAAGAACAATACAGTAGTTAAGTTTCGGATTGTATCACCTTTCAATATATTATTCCCTTTTTAGACTAACAGCTGTCTTCAAACTGAGGGATTTTAAATGTATGGCCTAGGCCCAACTCGCCGTATCACAGTTTTAATGAAAAAAGCTTGCAAACCAACCTTTCTGTACTCAAATGTAGAAAAAACCATCGCTATCAGAATGATGACAAAGAGTGGCATGTCTGGATGAAGTTGTTTTTTATAATAGTGAGAATGGCAACACTGCCTTATCCCCCCCCCCCCAAAACCTGCATGTATATCTGTGCACCATGTGCCTGTGGAAAAGAGTAGCAGATCCCTGGAACTAGAGTTAGAGGGTTATGAGTCACTACATGGGTGCTTGTAATCAAAGTCCAGTCCTTGGCAAGAACATCAGTTATTCTGAATCGCTGAGCCCCTAAAATAGTTTAACTTATTTTTAAAAATTATACGTGAATATATATGTATGTGTCTGGGCATGTTAGTACAGGTGTCTAAGGAAGGCATAGAGGGAGTTCCATCCCTTGGAGCTGGAGTTACAGGTAGTTGGAATCCACCCAATTAAGGTGCTGGCAATGGAAGAAGCTCTTGACTACTGAGCCATGTCTTTAAATCCTATATTTTAATGTTTAAAATTTTTTATTTATTTATTTTATGACTCTGTGGTGAAGCCAGAGGTTCAACTTGTGGAGTTGGTTTTCTGCTTCTACCATGTGGGTTGCTGGGCTGAACACAGGTGGTCAGACTTGGTAGCAAGTAGCTTTACTGCTGAGCCAGCCTGTTTCCTGGTATTTTAACTGTACGCTTAGACTGAGATTCACCAAAACCCATGTTCTTTCTCTCTTTTAAAAGATCTTGCATTTACATAGCATTTTATCATTATTACATGCAGCAAGGGATAGGAAATATGCTGGGTATAAACTTGCTTGTTTTGGAAGACTTCTAGTTTCATTAATTATAACGTTAATAATGAAGTTTAACCTAACCTGCCATGATAAGGTGCAACTCTATTTCTATAACTGATTGCACTCCAAGGACAATTTCTTTTTAGGATACTATACCATGAAATTCTAATTGCTAACTGAAAGTTTAATTGTTAAGCAGAAAAAGTTATAATGGTCTAAATTCTGCTTTAATATCTGATTAAAAAGAGCTGACAGTGGAATATAATTTCACTGGGAAAATCAAATGTAAACCAGGATGACATTTTCCCACCCAGAAATGTTTGCTCTATAGTAAATGAATAATGACTGAGTTAGAAAAAGAGGACATTGCTCTGATTTCACAGTTGCTAGATCTTTTACATTAGTCAAAGAAGAATCCAAGTGTTAGTAATCCTTACACACTCATAAAAGCTTCAACAAGAGTGTGGCTGTTAGACATTCAGCTTTATCAAGACAACACATAGAGAAAAGAAAATCAGACTTTTAAGTGGGTGGGTCAAGTTGCCCCCCATCACAGAGTATCTATTTAATTAAAGCAATACACATGCAAAAGATGGGTTTTAATACACATGGATTGTAGTCACATCTTCCATTTGAACTTAAATACTAAAGTGACTGAGTATAACTTTTAGAAACAGTTTACTACATATACTTCTAACGTAATCCAACCTTTAAAGCATGCTTCTAGCCTTTTAGTCTATCTCTAAGTCCTAACACATTATAACAAGGAGGGAAAGTAACCTGGGTGGTAAAACCAAAACAGCAACAACAAAAAGAGCAAACACATTCACCATAAGCCATACCCCAGTATTTCTAAGTCTCTGTCCCCTGAGGCCATAGTGGAGCTACCAAAGAACCTGCAAAGACACTATACAGTTAAAAGGTCTTAAGCACATAGACGTGAGCCTACAGCTCAGTCTGAGTGCCCAGGCATGGGAAACTAATGGGTACCACAGGCACCTAAACACTTCTTTTGACTGATACGTATAAAGATGAAGATCTAGCATACTTACTACCTAAAATTAAGGAGACTGAAGGACTAAATGCCAAAAGACAAATGAATGGGATCTCGGCAGCACTGTTCCTATTTTGGCAAGAACAGGGGCTACCAAGCAAGAGGCTACCAGCTATCAGTCCACATAGTGACTCTAGGTTTTCTTTTCTTTTCCCCAGAGTTCAAGTGAATATAGTTTTCTTTATAGGCATGTTAATGAATTTCACAACACACACACTCACAAACACACACACACACACAAAAGACAAATCATCTCATAAATTTGCAGTGGTCCAACCCTAGGGTTTTCTTAATGAGATGAAGGAAGACAGTTAAGAAACACCTGAAATGATATTATATGAAGAGGAAGTATAAATAATGATTTTCATATCAATCACTTCCAACAACCAAACCCCAATCACCTCAAACTGCAGAGGAGTGTTGGAACGACTAGCAGTAGTAAGAGATGTGATTGGTGAGAACATGAGGCTGTATCCATTTCGACACTCCTCTTCTCCTGGGTGAGTCTGGCCAGGTGTGGACAGCTGGGGACTCTTTGAGCCTGAGCTGGAAGGGGGTGGTGTAACTGGAGACAGAGGCCGAAGCAACTTGGTGATATTCTGCTCCATCAGATAGCGAGACTTCCATTTCTTTAAAGGGCTCAGTAAGTCTGTGAAACACAAAACTTGGATGAGAACTGAATCATATTTTACTGTAAGGCTAGGTAGCAAAGGTTCTGTAATTGGTCCTTCTTCACAACTCTTCTTATGCCTCATCCCATTATCTTCTCTACCCAAATCCAATGCCTAAACATACTTCTAATCACTACAATGAATGTAACTTCGGAAGCATTCTAAGTCCCAGAGAAACTACTTCTATACTACCACCTGCTGGGTTGTCACACATATATCCATCTTTTTTTATTTATCATCACCCTATACTGAAGATGAAGACTAATATACAGAAAGAAAAACTAGATGTTGTAGCACCCGGTCCATGTTTCCCTAGCCTATATGGTACTGGAGATCAAGTTACCCTAGACGGGAGCTTTTGCAAACAGAGCTTCCATCTGTAACCATCCTGCCTTACAGGCTTAATAAAAGCATACTAAACTACAGCCCCATGGGTTGGTGGGAACAATGACAATCACACCAGGCTTCCAAGGCAAAGTTTGGATCATGATCAGAGATGTGCTTAGGAACATCACTCTGCTGATATAATGGTATGGAACTAGAACTGTGAAGCTACTGGACTCAACACGCTAACCAATACAAAGAGGTATGAGGTACTAATTATGTTTAAGTAGATAGGATATTTATTTTTCTGTTTTCTCAGGATTTTTCATTTCCCTATACTGAAAAGAGTAACTTTCCAATTGCCCTATATAGCATGTATTGTTTTATTCTTAATGTGTTTAGGTACAGAAACCAAACATGTAATTCAAGACTAATCTGTACAGTGACTTTTAAATACTTCTAAAGACTTCGAACCAAATCTTTAAGAACCCTGTACTGGGAGTTCAAAAATTTTAACTACTAAAGATCACTGTAGGAAAGTTGGAGAAAGCGGCCATACAAATGAATGAATGTGATATCTATTTAAAGATATTTACTGAACACTTAGGATGCTATCCCCAGACAGACCTAGAGACTGCCGGAATTCACAGATCAGTAGTCTGTCATCTCTTTTCTGATTTTTTTGTATACAGTTGTCAAATTTTATGTCTAACACACACACATACACTCATCTTTTAAAAAAACCTTGACTCAATACTTCCCAAGATTATGTAAACAAACAACCATGCATTTAAACCCACACATATGCAAGTATGATTTCCCACAAATTTCTCTAATAAGGAATAAAATTTTCTAAGTCTCATTCTTTGGGGGCTAGCATGGGCTTTTGAAATAGGGTCTTACTTTGAAGTGACCTTGAACTGGCCATGTAATTCAGGCTGGCTTCAAACTAGCATCCTTCTCCTAACTTCCAAAACCTGGAAATACAGGCATGCACTACCATATCTAATTTATGAATACCCTTTAAAAATGAGTAAATGACATTAATATTGCCAAAATTTAACCTGTACTAAATATTCCCCTTCATTGCAATTATAAATGTACTTCAATGACTAAAAATGTTGTTTTCTATCCTTTTTTTCTGTATTTATTATTAGGACAAATATAGGGCTTTTTGTTGTTGTTAAAGAATGACTATGAGGCTGGGAGCTATGCAAACTTGAGAATCTGAGTTTGAATCCCCAATACCAATTTGAAAAGTCAGATATAGTTGTACTCTTGTCTGTAACCTCTGGAGGTGGAGGAGGACCAGACTATTAGGGCTTGCGGGTCACCAGCCTAGCAGCAGATTATTAAGCAAGAGGATGTTTCCAAACGAATAGCTCCCAAGAGCTATAGAACAAGACTGCTGACTGCCTTCTCCTCATTCTTCATGATTAACACCCACACATTTACATATATTTACTACCTTTGTATTTATTTTTGTGTATACTATCTGCCCATATTCAGCATACATTGTATGTGGATCTTTTTCTTGTTTTATAGAGTTCTATAAAGATGTTGACTGTCAAAAACGTTACAAACATACCTTTTCAGCTTGTTTGGTAGTGGTTAAGAGCATTGGCTACTCTTGCAGAGGAACCAGGTTCAGTGGCTAGTATCCACATGGCAGCTCATAGCCATCTCTAACTTCAGTTTTAGGGAATCTAATGCTCTCTTCTGAACTCCACAGGCACTAAGCACACATGTGGTGTATGTACATGATTGGTATAGGCAAAACATAAATCTAAAAAGTTTTTATTGTCTTTACTACAATGCTTTTATTAGCTAATGTATCTGTCATTTATCTTTTGCCTGTTACAATTACGTCTTTGCAATTCTATCCCTAAAACTAGGAAAATGTTACTTATTGATCTATGACCTTTAGGTTTAATTTTTAATTCCTATTTGGCTTTTAAAAAATATCTCACGTCATGTTTAAATGTATACGGATGCATACATGCAATGTCGAGTACTTCAAAGTCAAAAGACAACTTGGGGAGTTGACTCTTTCCTTTACCATGTGGATCTCAGGGATTGCGCCCAACTTCTCATGTTTGGCAGTATGTCCTCATTTTTTTTTTTTTAAATGATCTCAATATATTGAGTCTGTAACTCAGTATGCTTATGTGTGTTTGAGAGCAGGTTCTTACCATGGCCCAGTATGTAGTCCAGGCTGAGATGGAACTCACTGTTGGCAATTTTTCTGCCACAGTCTCCCAAGTGTTGGGGTTATAGGTGCAAAGCACCACACTATCTTGTTTTGAGGGTTCAACTGCAGGACACCCATACATACTGGGTAAACACTCTATACATTTAGCTATATCCCTTACCAAATTTATACTTAAGGAAAAAAAAACGTGCCCATTTATACTCTACACCTATGTAGAGGCCAGAGGTAGGTTTTGGGAGTTTGTTCTCTTTTCCCCTTGTTGAAGCAGGACTTCTATAGCACAGCATACTACAGGTATGGCCTGTGCTTTTGTGGCCTGTCTCCACAACACCATCTCACTGCGCACCTGCTTTTTCCTTCTTTGCAAATCTTTTGTAACAAAAACAGCTATAATCTTTCTTCCCTGAATTAAACACATTTATTTCCATTAGACTATTCTTTGTTATAGACGTTTTTGGTCCTTGTATATTTCTGGCAGGTGCTTTACCACTAAGCTACAATGTTCCCCTAGCTTATTTCTATTGGTTTCTAAATATACTGGTCTTGTTTCTGAAAGTTATTCTACTTCTTATACAATATGGAATTGATATTAACACCCCCATCCCCTTTGAGACAGGATCTTGTAGTGCTTGTCTAGGTTGGCTGTAAACTTAGGACTTTCCTTTCTCAACTTTTCCAGTGATGGGATTGTAGGCAAATACCACATCTAGCAATACTGATATTCTTGGAAATGATAGCTGACTACTATTTGGTTTTGATACAACAATCAATTGTAATTTAGTGAGCAACCTCATTATTGACAGTTCATGACCCTTTTTGACTAATCAAGTTTTAAACCCACCCACCCCATCATTGAGAGACTTGATTTCCAGTTCTCTCTTTTCTCTCTCGCCCCTTCCCCCATCAGAACTTGCTCTGTAGACCAGGCTGGCCTCAAACTCAGAGAGATCCATTTCCTTCTCGAGTGCTGGGATTAAAGGTGTGTGCCACCACCACCTGGCTTGTTCTTTACTTTTTATTACAATTAGGAATAGGACATACTTCTCCATTTGTCCATCTTTATGTTTACATAATGGTTTTGTATTTAGCCAATCTATAGAGGCTTACTAGTTTTCCTGCTACTTTTCTTGGTACATAACTCTATTACTTTAATAAGACAGCACTCATCCCTTTTTACCAGTACTTACGCCCCCTTTCCTTTGCAAAGAGGGAAGTATGCTTATAGCTAAAAACTCTGGAATATGATAAATAATAACAAAGCAGTGGGGTAACTTGATAATTCATATTTTTGGGTGGTTTGTGGAATGTGTGGCGTATGTATGCAAATCCATGTGTGGGTGGGTGTGTACACCTGCATGTAGAAGCCAGAGGATAATAGATGTCTTACTCTACTGTCTCCACCTTGTCCCTGAGACAGTCTCTCACTGGACTTGAACCTCACTGCTTTGGCTAGGCTGGCTAGCCAGCAAGCTCCAGAAATCTGCCCATGTCTGCTTTCTAATGTGGTAATTACAGGAATACTAATCCACGCCTGGCTTTTTTATATGGATGATGGGAATTAAATTCAAACTTAGCCTCTTACGTTTGCATAGAAAGTGTTTTTGTCCACTGAGTCATCTCTCCAGTTTTGACAGTTCACTCCTCTTACCCCTGAGACAGGGTTTCTCTGTGGAGTCCTGGTTGTTCTGAACATGCTCTGTAGATCAGTTGGGCCTCCAACCCAAGAGATCTGCCTGCCTCTGACGTAAGTGCTGCGATTAAAGGAATATACCACCATTTCCAGATAGCTCATCTAAAAGTTTAGTTTTTATAATAAATACAGCTGGCAAATGTTTTTAGATAAATTCATTAAACAATCATACACATGACACTATCAAATTTCATGAGTGGCTGTTGTTTTCTCCATTTCAAATGTCAAAAAAAAATTTATCAAGGCAACTTTATATTCCTAAGAGACCTGGTCATATACAACATCCTTTAAACCTCTTGTAGATTCAAAAAGGTGAGTAAATCTAATTCACAGTGATGCTTTCTCCTGACCTAACATCAATTTGATAAAACCAATCAAGTATAAACTATTTAAAAAATTGTGGTACCATAAATCAAATAAAAGGCTTTCTACCACTACCACTGGGTGACGACCTCAAATCAAGAATAAAAATTAAAAGGGCCCATGAGATGCCCCAGAAAGTGAAGGTTTGCTGTCAAGGCTGATTACTTGAGTTCAACTCTCAAGACCCACAAGGTAGAAGGAAAACAACTGATTTTTGCAAGATGTCCTTTGAAACTACAAAGTGTAAGTGCACGTGTGCACACAAGTAGACACACAAACTCTTATACTTCTTTAAATGTTAATGATAATATATATTATTTCATCAAGCTCATGTAGGTGAACACAGTTCAAAATGACAAATTCTATTACTCTTTAATCAGTTGGGAGTTTATATTTTTAAAAATTTGTCTATGTAATTATGCAACTATTAGCAATTATGAATATTCTGTACACAATTATTTAGTGTCTTCATCTTTATAAAGTACCTACAACTATCGAGTTTCGGATTATAAATACTTTTAAAGCATATGATGAATCTGAACAGATTGGTTTTTGTCCTTTGTTTGGTTTTTCAAGACAGGGTTCTCTGTGTAGCCCTGGCTGGCCTCAAATTCAGAGAACCACCTGCTTCTGCCTCCTGAGGATTAAAGGTGTGGGCAACCACTACCTGGCTCTTGCTTTTCTATTGTTTTACTGAAAATCATTTTATTACTATATTAACTCAAAGACAGTAGGACCACAGAAACAATAGTTAATACTATTTGAATTAAAGTATTGGGTGTGGGGGTACATACCTCCATCTGGCATTTAGGATATTAAGGAAGGAAGATGGCAAGTTTGGAGCTAGTCAGGATTATATAGTGAAACCTTGTCTCAAAAAAAGAAACTGAAACATATCAAAACCAATCAACCAAAACAAAAATGACTCAAAAATAGTAAGAGAAAATATGTTAATGCACTTAGAACTTGCATTGGCAAAGGATTCAATCATTTAACAATCTCTCAAGTAGTTGAAAACTCCAGAGCAATTTACCATGCCCCTATATCACAGCCCTAATCTAGCTGTTTTGTTCCATATTCTCTTTTGCTCTTAAACATGTGCTATAACTCAGCCATTATGGTCACAGGGAATGTAATTATGTATTTTTAGCAAAGCACTTTATTACTACCTTTCCAAGTTTTATTTGAAAAATTTTAGATAAGCTTAGAATCCAATTTTTAAATGATGCTTCCTTGGAATCTGTTGGAGGAGAAAGAATATGGGAATATGGGTGCACAGAATTTATTCTTTCCATTAGTGAATACGGAATTTCCTTTATGTGTAAACTTAAAAAGTATTTTCAATAACATTTTTTTTGCATCACATATCCAAGTACGACCATTCCCAGGTTGTTTCTTAGCTTTGTTAACTTTGAGGCTGAAAAACCTGTCTTCATTAACTTTCTTAGTATTTAAGTCATATTTACTCTACTTCTAACCAAGGATTTTACTCAACTGTTATTAGCCCTGATCTTTTCGGTTACTATTAAGGTATCCCTAGGGTCATATAAATGTTATTTACAAACAAACATCATATCTCTTCCCTGTGTTGATGGTAATACCTCTTCTTTTTATACAATTTTAGTTTCTAGCATCCTTTGACTTTTCCTTTTGACAGCCTTACTATATAGACCAGGTTGGCCTCAAAACCAGACTTTCTCACCAGTCTTGACTAGTGGGATTACACATTAGGCGCAATCACACCAGAGGAATAATTTATTATTTTTAATCTAGGTAGTTCTAAGACAAGAACGAGTATTCTGTGTAGAATGACAGCAGCAATTTCTATTATGGGTCTGATACTAAACTAAGCACTTTATAAATAAATAATACTACTGAGCTTATTAGCCTTAAAGCAGGGATTGCTCTTCTTACTTTACAGATGACGATCAGAGACATTTAGTAACATCATACAGTTTAAGGATACAGAACTGGATTTCAAACAAAGATCTGTTTGATTTTTTCTACTGTATCACATATTTCCTCACCCTCTTCATCAACTTTCCTTAGTATTCTTGCAAACAAAGGTTTTTGTAACACAAAGTAACTCCTTATGACTCACACCACATTTAAATGATGACTACTGATGGATTTCTTTATGCAACTCTTTTCTTCTGTTTATACTGATCCTTAAGGACAAGGTGTATTCTGAGATGTTTCTCATTGCTTGCTAGGATGTAGGTAGAAATATAATAAAGGTTGGTGACTAACAGTGCTAATTCTATTCCACCGAGAACATGTAGTAACAAAGACAACTTCTAAGTATGTGGAAGCCAGAAAATGAACTGCTGTATAGTTATTGTTTTCTGAGATTAACTATCTATATACCTACACAACATACCCAACAGAGGAAGTCACATTTTATAATTCAATTCAGCTATTCTAACTACACTCTAATAGCTGTCTAAAAGTTGACACAATTGAGGGAAATCTGCCTCAAAAATCATGTTTAATCAAATCTGAATCTGACTCAGTAGATGAACTAGTAAAATTCTATTAATTAAACTCCATAATAATCAGCAAGTCAACAAATAGTGGTTTAAAAAGAGCAATTCACAACCCCCCAAAACAATATAAAGCAAAACTCTGAAAAATTATATTAGCTGTAGCCTTAACATGAGTTGTAGTAACTAATATATTTTGTAATTTTTGTTTTCTGTTGAGATAGAGTCTTGCTAGGTACCCCAGGTTGGTCTTGAACTTGCAGCAATCATCCTTGTCTTACTTTCCTCCACTTTTCTGTTTATGGTATGTTTTGATTATATAATATTCAGAAAACTGATTTTGAGGTAAGCTTATGGAAATCATAGAAAATGGTTTATTTTATTTATTTCTTTGTCCGAGTCAGGGATTGAAACAAGGGCACCACAAAAGCTAAAAGTACATGTTCCATCACTGAGTGACAATCTCCCATCCCAAGGACATACTAATTATGCTGACATTGCAAAATTTTGGCAAAAAAGGAGAAAGTATGACTAAAAACAAACAAAAACTAAGTAACATGTGAAGACAAAGATGGTGGTACATATCTGAATTCGAGCACTGGGGAGGATGAATTTGACACCAGCCTAGATTAAACAGAGAAACCTTGTGCAGTAAGTACAAAACCAAAAAGGTATCATAAGTCAATGCACCAATGTTATCTGTTAGAGGTCTGCAATAAAACATGGTGAAAGACAATGGATCAGAAGATTTAAAGCCAAGTCATCTCAGGAATTTAATATGTCTTAGGGGCAAATCCTTGAAAAAAAAATCAAAAATGATTCCTCATAATCTCATTATTTCCAGCCCCTTTAGCCAGATTCCACCCAACAAGTCACTTTACATTTTCATTTTCTTCCTGAACATTAGCATTCCACCACTTTCTACTGCCTCCCCTTACAAAATACAAATAAAGATTTCCTAAACTTACTACTTTAAACGTATCTAACCTTTTTTATAACCATTTCTGCTGTTATCTGTATACTGTCTAGTTCCTTCTTTGTCGTCCTGGGAAAACTGATCCCTGACTCGAGATCTCTCTCTTCCTCTGTAAAGACAGATGTAAAGTAACTATTTAGAGAACACACTATTCCTTTTTATATCAGAGTACCAACACTGAAATTTTTACTGTGCACCTCAAATGGTAACTGTTTCACGTCAAATTGATAAAAAGATCAGATACATACCTGCATTGTCTTTACAGATACTAGAAGAATTACTATTCTCATTACTTTGGTATAGTTGCTGTGTTCTAGTCTCTTGGGGCACAGATGATGTCTGAGTCATCCCTTCTTCCAAGGCTTGCTTTATCCAGCGCTATAATGGGGAGAAAAACAGAAAATTTTAAAAAAATGTTTAAAGTTATGTAGGACATCTGTTTCAGCGAACTAACCAGATCACTACACAACTGGTGAGAAATGCAATACAAATACACTCACACAGCTTCATTGTCAAGTGATTTTTGGACAGGTTCCTGGGTGTGCAACCAAGGCTGGCTTTAGCAGTCCTGTCCCTTTTCTTTAATGAAGATTATTTTTGAAATGTCTCATGCAGCCTAGGCTAGCCTCAAGCAAGCTATGCAGCTAAAGATCACCTTGAATTTAGGATTTTCCACCCCACCTTCCAAGCTAGAATTACCGGCTTCTACCACTCTACCAAGTTTATGTGGCACTAGGGACTGAGCCAATGGAAGCAGTTTACCTACCAAGTTATATTCCTAGCCCTCACAGTCAAGTCAGCTTTTATCTACTAGGCAAAAATGAAACAATCTGGATTATAAAATGGTATCCTATCAATAAAAAATGGTAACCACTCAACTTTGCACACTGCTTAGGATAGCATTACTGTTTAAAGACAGGCTGACACTTTTCAAAGTTTATAAAGAACCCTCCTGTTACTTTTTTAAAGTAGATAATATGCAATCTGAATGTATGAGAAAAAAATAAAGTCAGAAGAAAACTTGCAGAAATTATAAGATAAGAGTATAAGAAATTTTACTTTGTTTTTCCTATTTTTTCTTTTCTTTCTTCCCTTTTTTTTGTTGTTGTTATTATTTTTCAAGACATGGTTTCTCTGTAGCTAGCTCTTGTAGATCAAGCTGGCCTCGAACTCAGAGATCTACCTGCCTCTGCCATGCACAGAGCCAGGCAGATTAAAGGCTTACACCACTACCGCCAGGCTTGTAATTTTGTTTTCTTAAGATAAACAGTTGTAAGTTGCTCACCATTCTACCCTGATAGAAAACAGATCCAATTACAGTAAACACCAATTTTAGCCAGACTGTCTCCAAATAGAAAAGGGGAACTATTATAATGTCACATCTTTAGAGAACATATACCATCCCTAAATAAATAGTCTCTTCAACAGAGTAGTTCTAGATTTGTGGTTGCTCAATTCTTAGAACCTGAGACAATCCAGTGAAATTTTACTATGAAAAAAACCTCTATCATGCAAATATCTTTGTTGTCTATCAAACTCAAGAAAAAAAAAGTAAACAGAGATAAGTAAATGAGAATATTTTAAAAAAAGGTATCTGGAGTCACTTAAATCACATTAATATTCTAGGACATGACCAAGTGTCTAAAAGCCAAGAATGAGAGTGACATGCTCTCTCATACAGATTCCCAACACACAGATTATCAGAAGTACAGTTCCTTAGAATGTATAGGAGACCTCTGAGGTTATCTTGGTCTAAAACTCTTTTTCACAGATGGGTGAAAATTAGCCTGGGAGTACAAGTGAAAAATCCTTCATTATGAATATACAAGGTTTTATTTGTAGTATCTAAGTTATTAAGCTATTACAAATTTATTTTTTCCATACAAAGGAGATGACAACTCAAATTTGAAGATCCCTATTCTCCCTAAATAATTAAAGAATATTAAAAAATTATTTAAAAAATTTTCAGAGTTTAGAAGCCACTGAAGAGTTTACATTCTAGATCTTAAGACTACAAAAGAGGGAATATAAAACTAGATAGGAAACAGAGAAGTAAGATGCTGTTAGGCCTACCTCTAAGGCCAAACACAATTATTGCCTTCATAAAAAAGGAACATAACCATTTCTTTGTGCAAAAAAACCAAACAACAACGAAAGGTGTGTATGTGTGGGGGAGGAGGTCAACCAAGGCTGAGGATGGTCACAGAGTCTTGGAGAATATAATATGATGTTCGGTTAAATTAAATTTCTTTCTATCTGTTGGCAATGGAGATACTATAGATATCAAAGTTGAACCAAGTTAGGTGTTGTGGTTCATGCCTTTAAACCCAGCATTCAAGAGGCAGAGACAGGCAGATCTCCATGAGTTTGAGCAAGGTTAGCCTGTTCTATACAGAATTCCAGGATAGCATTATTTTGAGATTATCTTTAAAAGTGAATAAATAAACGAAATTTGAAGCATATCCAGATAAAAGGACCTCAAGGATGGCTGATGAGAAGGATCAGTGGGTAAAAATATTTGTTGCTAATATCTGACAACCTGAATTTAATATAAAGGTGAGAGAGTTATCCTCTGGCTTCCCCATGATAACTACCTGCCCACACACATAGTAATAAAACACAAAAACAAGCCGGGAGGTGGTGGCGCACGCCTTTAATCCCAGCACTCGGGAGGCAGAGGCAGGCGGATCTTTGTGAGTTCGAGGCCAGCCTGGTCCACAAGAGCTAGTTCCAGGACAGGCTCCAAAGCCACAGAGAAACCCTGTCTCAAAAACCCCCCCCCCAAAAAAACCCAAAAAACAAAAAACAAACAAACAAAAAAACACACAAAAACAAGAGCTCAAATGGATTTTCTATCGAATATAAGTCAGTTATAAACACATTTTTTGTTTGTTTGCTTGGGTCTCTGTTTACTGGAAAAACAAGATAAGAACAAAAAAATTACAATCCCATATTGCAATTACCAAAAAGGCATTTCAATAGTTAGTCTACATTATTTACATCTTTATATTAATCTCTACTAAATTACCATCAACCTTCCTTAAAACAAAATCAAGCAGATTAACTTTATTTTCTATGTGAGTGTTTTGCCTGAATGTACATGTGTATGTATATGACTGAATGCAGGTCAGAAGAGTGCATCAAATCCCCCGGAACCAGGGTTACAGGCAGTTGTGAACCACCACGAGAGTGCTAGGATTTGAAGCCGAGTTTTCTGCAAGAGCAACAAGTACTCTTGATTGCTGAGCCATCTCTCCAAAGCCCCCCATCAACTCTTCTTAATAGATTTTACTGCCTGGCTCGATGAAAATGTTTTACACTACACCTACATCTTGACTGTCTTTTTTAAAAAGGTGCTTTTCTTGGCATATTTGAACTATATATAGTAATGGGTCTCATGAGTTTAGCATATACATCCATAATAATTATGAACATGCGCTTATCACTCTTGCTGATCTTTTTTTGTAACCAACCTGACGTCTATTTTCTTTTTTATTTACTTTTAAACTTACTAAGAAGAGTTTCAAATTAGGATTTATTTACAGGTACAGTGCCTAGTACCACTAAAGAAAATACACCCCCGGTCACTAACTGAGTTTGCATCCTTAGGGAGAGATAGGATCTTTCTTTTCTAGCTTTTAAACACACGTCAAAAAAGCTGTTAGGATACTGCTGTTCCTTAGGAGGAAAAAAAAAAAGTTAAGCAGGGTGGTGGCAGCACATGGTTTTCATCTCAGCACTTGGGAGGCAGAGGCAGGTAGATCTCTCTGAGTTTGAGGTCAGCCTGGACTACAGAGCAAGTTCCAAGACACAGAGAAACCCCGTCTTGAAAAACTAAAAAGTTAAAAATTATAACAAAATACTCAACATTATAATTGTGTATATGGGTCTATGCAGATGTTAGTTGTGTATATTCATGTCTATGTAGATGTTAGAGGACAATGCTGTGGAATAGTTTTCTTCCTCCACTTTTACCTAGGTTCTGGGGATGGAATTCATGTTAATGGGTGACAAATGTTTGCCCACTTAACCATTACATCAGTTTCCTGCTATTACTCTTAATGAATTGAGCAAGGTAGGCAGACTGGATCTCAGTTTTGCCATTCTATATACGTAGGAGTTCTACCACTAACTATAGCCAGTAAATCATGTTTTATTTTTTGTTGTTGTTGGTTTTCTTAATACAAGATCTTGCTATGTAGCAGGGGATAGCAATACAACAATCTTACTTCAGCCTTCTGAATACAACACAACAGGCATGCACTACATAACAACGACCATTGGTTTGTACAGCAAACCATTTTCCTTTTCAGATAATATCTTTAAGATCCAAGACAAGTCAGTCGATCTGAATGACTTGGTATAAGCAAATTCTGTAGAGACTCAACTCTCCTACATTACCTAGACAAAACTCCTACAGTAAACAGCTTTTTGAAAATTATTGCTATTTATGACACCAAGTTACTTATGTTATTGCATCATGCAAAATCCCTTTGATAAGGATCTTGTGGCAAATATCTCAGAATTTCTTCTATGTGGAAGTTTCTGACACACAAAACAAGTGAGTGTGTTATTTAGGTAGAATGTGTCAATTAAGGCTTCTGCAGTGTGCTAATGATTTAGCAGCATTGCCCTTTCTTTATGTAGATGCCTATTGTCCTCCCTTCCACATCCTATGCCATTTTAGCTGATCCTTCATTTTCCCAGATCCCAAGATATAACTTATGTTCTTGGGGAAAAAGAAAATCTTTTAAGTTTAGAGGAACTAGGGAAGACCTGCCTGGAGTTGGAGACTTCATCACATCAAATAAGCTACATGCAGCATCCTCATGAATGTGGTGCCAGTGGAGGAGGGCAATACAGACACTGAGGGAGGCAGCCTGAATCCAGATCTGAGGATTAGAGAAAAGGGTATTCCAGGGAATAGAACTCTATCTATAGAAAGAACTAATGAAGTATGTCCTATGTTTCTGAAAAGCATTATAGGTTTGGAGAACAATCTATTCCCAAAACAACTACCAAATACTGCTGCTACTAGACCTAACTAGAGAGTCACAGAAAGGCAGACAGTCTTTTACAGCATGTTCCATATCTCTAGGGAACAAGAAGTCTAACCCACTGTTATCTGATCAAGTAACAGGAATTATGTCAATTATGAGATAATTTTTTTCTCTAAACTGCTTCAAGTAATAGTGATTGATTACTTAGCTACAATCATAAGCCATTTTTAGGGCTACATCAGTGCTTTAAATATTTGGGGCCCAACATCACACAATAATCACAAATGGCCATGCTAACCAGTACCATAAAACCATTTACAAAATACATCCCTTCTATCAATTGCCTTCTGCTCTCACTCATGAGACTCACGAGCAGCTAGTTATGTAAAATACACAACTATATGCATCATTTAGTATTATAACACATTTTCATCCGCAGAAGGTGAGCATACACATGCACACACATACCTTCTTACAGGAGCTGAATGTGCCATCAGGCAGAAGGGGCCTTCGACGCCTCTCAGGCATAAAGGGTGAGCCAAAGCGAATGTAGTGTTTAGGGGTGGTACAAATTAACGGGGAATGAATAAGACCCGGTAGCATGTTGAGGGTTGTAGCCAACACAGTTGGGTCAGTGGTGATACGTAAAGGACACTCAACAGGACATTCTTGCTTCTCTGCTTTGTCATTCAACCATTCTGTAACTAGATACTAAAGTTAAAAACAAACAAACAAATCATTAATTAACACTGAATACGTAACAGCCATAAGGTGCAGTAGTGTAGCTCACAAAGACAAACATCATCTAAAAACTAGAACAGATGCAACAACCATCATGAGGATGTATGGTTTCTTTACCCTCTCTGTGTTCACAAAGAAAAAACACCTTCAGTTACCAGTATTTAAGCTCTGTCTATAAAATCAAGTGAACAAAAAGTAAGTAGGATGGTTTCAGCTTTCAGAATAAATGACTTTTATCTAGAATGTTCAATCTATAATTCTAAGATTATTTCTTTTCTGGGGAGTTACTACAAATACTCTTATTTTACTAAGACACTCCTTGTCTGACCTGACTTATACTGTCACTTACCTTTTTGGTTTTAGGGTATTTAGACGCAGCACGGATGACATGAGATCCAGTAGCTGATACCACAGTTGGTTCAGACCCCATTAACTGTCTGTTCTCTCCTGAACTGTCTATGTTTCCAGCTTCAGGAGGAGTTACTGAGCTGTTACTTCCTCCTTCATCCAAGGCAGCTTGTGAAAGCTCTGCCTGCTGTGCACTGGCCTGCTTCTGGCGTTTTAGTCTTTGGGCTGAACTGGTCCGGTACCGAGAAATTCGACTCTTCGGTCGGGGTCTAGAAGGCTTAGCTGGAGGTGGTTTGGGGATTGGTTTTTCTGCAGCTACATCCTGTAACAACATCAGAGACAAATTTTACTAGAAATTTCTCTTCTCTTTTGCAGAAAGAATCTTGCAGGTTGGCCTCTAGCTTACAATTCTCTTGCCTTAGATTTCCAAGTGCTGAGATTAGACAAGCCACCTCTTAACCAGTACCAGAAATTTCATACCTGTTTCTTATTTAGTCTATTTAAAGCATTCTAAATGATAATGTTGAAAAAGAATTTATTGTCATTTTAAATGTAATCCTTGGGGCTGGAAAGATGAATTAGCAATTATCAGTACTTGGTGCTCTTGCAGCAAAGACCTGTTTCAGTTCCTAGCACCCACATAGTAGCTCACAACCTCCTCTAACTCCAGTTTTAGAATGCCACCTTCTGACTGTGGGCACCAGGCACACACATGTGTACATGCATACACACATGTAACCATTCACACATAAAAATAAAAAAATCTGAATTGGGAATGGGTGTCACATATCTTTAATCTCAGCATTAAGGAGGCATAGGCAGGCAGAACTCTGAGTTCAAAGTGAGCACAATCTACAAAGCAAGTTTCATGCCAGCCAGGGCTATACAGTGAGACCCTGTCACAAAGCAAAAATATTTTTAAAATGTAATCTTTACATGCAAAATTTTATCGATTAATATCACCTAAATAGACTGCAGATGAACATCTGGCTTAGTTAATTCTAATTCTAATAAACAAATAGAACATAAAAATAGATCAGAAGTCAGTTAAAAGTAGCTACCTAATATACAGGCTCTTAGCAGGAAAGTAAATTACTATTTCTTTTTCTACACCCAAGTTTTATGTTAAGCCTTACTGTTGCTAGGTCAGGGAAGAAACAGACAGGCTTATCATGAGAAGACCCTGAAAGGCCAGGCACGTTAACTGGGCCATTTAGACTTTCCAAGAGAGAAACCAACAATCTGCTTTCTTCCCTTGGGGATGGAGATAAAGCTAGGTGAGGTCTTCTGCATGTTCAGCACACATTCTCATACTAAGCTACACCAAACCCAGTCCCCAAACCAAATGATCCTTGAACTCACCACCCTGCTTATCTGGGAGACAATTAAGAGCTGCAGCCTTTTGTTAATCAAATTTTGACTTCACTTGCACCCCACAAATCAGCTGCTCTGATCAAAATGGCTTTACTTTTTCTAATACAGAGCCAAGTTGAAAATACTAATTTTTACCATTCTAAAAAAAAGACAACTAATGTTAGTAGACATTTCTACTAACATAGTTTTCTCTTACCCCAGTGTGGGAAGACCTCCTTGTATTCACACCAGTGCTCTGTGGGGTGCTTGGGATGGCAATATTTGAAACAGGGTTGCTAACTTCAGCCTCAGGAGCTGTAGTTTTTGTCTCTTCTCCAACGGCTGTCTCTGAACTGCTGGTAGTAATCTCTACGTCTGAGCTGCTCTGTTCTACAGGCTGATCCCGTCGTTTCTTTCTTTTTTCTAAATTTTCAAAAGCATGCATGATGGCTTCAACCTTCCTATCTTCCCGAGTCTGAAAAAAGAAGCAAGGTTCAACCAAAAGCAGGTACAGGTGTTTTATAAGTAACTATTAGTGGAGTTTATAACAACTTATTCAAGAAAGCATATGTACTATTGAACTATAAGACAAAATTTTAAAATTGTTTTAAATATAGGAAACAATTATAAAATAAAGCAAATTCAAAATTTAAAAATTTTAAAACCAGCTGAGATACCTTGATAGGTTTTAGTACATAAGTCAACCACAACCAATATCTATCCTATTTTCTGAGCTCAAAAAGAAAGCAAATTGTCATTAAGCTTTTTCTAACCACAAACAAACACAATTAACAAACTTCTTTAAACCATTTTACAGAAAAATTATTATAGCTAAGATATGAAATGCTCCCCAAAGGCTTGGAACAAGTGGTAATTACTATTGTGAGGTTGTGGAAACCCAAGGACTGGAACCTACTTGGATGAAGCAAGCCACTAGAGGTGTGCTTTGGAAGGGTATATTCTGTCTTTGGCCCCTTTACACTTTCCTTCTCTCTGCTCTGGTAGTAATGAGGTAAGTAATTTTTTATTGCAATGGACTCCTGCTGTCCTATTTCTGCTTGTTACCAAAGCAATTAATCCAGTAGACCTGAACTGAAACTTGTGAGACTTAAGCCCAAGTAGACCAGGCCTCCTTTACCTTTACGTTGTTTTTCTTAAACATGTCTGTCATGGAGATAGAAGGCTAACAGAGGTGTTTTTTTTTTTTTTTTTTTGGCCTACTACTCTAAGTGGATCTATGGTGGACGGTGGAAGGTTGTGTGTGAGTCGTTCTGCAGGTCGCCGGTGCTGACAGACGGTCACGGAACTACATGTGGTGCCCGGCCGGGAATCGAGTTCGGGTCCTCAGGTGGAACGGTCGGGCGGTCTGCCCCCTGAGCCGTCTCTTCAGCTGATGTGATTTTTTTCCCCCCCATCCTCCCAATAATTTGGGATTGAACTAAAGACCCTGTGCATATTGTGCAACTTTACTATCACTAGCTCTACTTGATTTTTATTTTTAAATATAAAACTCAAAGCAAGAAAACTAATCCAACAAACTCTGGTCTTTGCAGCCAAGTTTTAGGGAAATCCAACTGTTAGAAGAAAATATCTTAAAACCACTATCAGATAATTACCATAAACTACTGAGGGTGTGCCTACAAATAGAAAAATAAAAACCACAATGATATCTACTTTATGGTAAACTCCTAGAGTTAGGAGAAATGCAGAGACTTACCCTCCTGCTATGAGCTGGATTCTCCTGGTCGTCTGTAGGCTCATCTTTTTCTTCTTCAGGTTTTTCTTCTGGATTGTCAGCTTCCTTTAACACAGAAACACTATTAGATCATACTCAAGCTCCAAGCAACATCAACCTGCTTTATTCTGGCATCATTACTTCTTCAAGCCTTTCTATGCTCTAAGCTAGGAATTGAACCTAGGTCCTTATGCATGATAAGTAGATGGGCTATGAGTCCAAGGATGCTTTATTTTTGTTTGTACATTTATTGAGACAGGCCTTATTACACAGCCTAAGCTGGCCTCAAATTCATGATCACCCGGCTTCAGCCTTACAGATGCTGGGACTTTGTGTGTGTTATCACCGTACCAGGACTTGAAAGGATAGTTCTACTATTAGTGTCTTTTATTTCGTTCTGGGACACATCTCATGTTTTGTTTCTCAAGACAGGGTTTTTTTGAGTAAAAGCCTTGACTGCTGGATCTTCTGCCTCCTGAGGGCTGGTATTAAGGGCATGTACTACCATGCCTCGGAGTGGTCTCATAGTTCTTAATATTATAAAGGGAAAAGAAAACTCAAGTAAGTATATTCATGCTGATGTGAGTAACATTAAATGTTTTAGTACAATGACTCTAAAACAATACATGGCAACCTGAGTTCAGACATCCTGACTTGGCCAGGGAGATTACCTCATGCTCACTGGAAACAGCTACTTTTTCTGGAACTTCTTGTGGTTGTGGGTTATGATTCTCTTCTGGAGTCTCATTTTGTTGCTCCATTTCCAGCTCTTTCCGCCGCGCTTTTCTACGTCTGGTCTCTGCTCCAATAATGGGAAAGCTAGGAGGAGGTGGGAGTGGCAATTCTGCAGCATTGGGATTTCTTTTTTGTATAGGGCAATTCCGGTTTCCCTTGTGACACGCACAGTCCACTTTGTAATTACTGTGCCAAAGAAACAACCAAAAGTGTCTCAATATTCATGAAAAGAAAACATTATGGCATATTATTCATTCACTTTATTAAAACATTAGTGTAGAAATTTCCTCTGTTATCTTTGAATAACATAGAATAGGTATGATACTTTCAGTAAATATTCTGTTTCTTTGTGTATCTCTTGTAGTTTATGTACAGAAGTGGAACGAAAGCAAACCTCCACCAAATCAGCCTACAGCTTTATTTTTGAGACAGGTCTGGCTGGCATGGAACTCCCTATGTAGACCAGGGTGACCTGGAACTCATAAAGATTCACTTCTGCCTCTCATGTGCTGGGATTACATAACTTCTAGGCAGAAAATACATTACTCATGAAAAGAATAGGCAGAGCAAAAGGGTGGTGGTGGTGAAGAATTAAAAACAGACTTCTTGAGTTAAAAATCTAACAATGTCATTAATTTAGGCTGGTAAAAGTTTCTGATGTCTTACCAGTTACTATATTCATAATCAAAAGCAATAGTGACTTCAGCATCCTTGGTGATAGCAGAGACAGCATAGATACACAGGTGAATCATCCCATCTGCAATCATGTGTCTCACCTGTGTGAACAAGGTATCATTAGGTTTGCCTTTAAGACCAACTTTTCCATAAATGGGAAAAGTTTGTGAGCCAAATAATTTCTGCCCATTTTGAGTACTCTTGTTATTTTATTTAATGCTATCATTTCATTTGAAATTATTATATAGTAACAAACAATCTACTAGACTTCTTCAAAAGAGAAAAAGCCAACAATGTTAGAAATCAGGGTAAAATTGTTTTCTATTTTAAAGATCATTTGCATTCTGCTGGAGAATTACAATTTCTTAGCCTGCAAACAAAGCTATTAATCTTACTGCACTTAGTGTGAATGCATCAAATAATGAATTTTAGAAATGTCTAGAAATTCTCAACACTGTTTTCCATAACCTAGAAAAGTGAAGACAAATGGCTTAGCTGGGACTAATGACGACCACCACCACAGGACTTTATTTTTTCCCAGTACTATTTATAAACTTCTTATCCATTTTGTTTTAAATCTTAGCAAATACAAACGCGCCTTTTATTTCTATCCTCTCTAAAGCAATGTCCCTCTCCCATTTCCATATGGCACTACACTTCTGTTTATTCACCACTGCATTTAAAGATCATACAACTAATAGCTACAGACCTTTATCTGGGTGAAGTTTTCAGACTGTTTCTTCAGTAAACGTGTCCTTTGTGGTTCCACTGAAAGGGATGTTGCTAAAGATTGCTTACCTCTGCATTTGGTGTACATGATCTCCTGATGAACCGAGCATCATTACCGAAAGTACGAGCATCCACACACATCTCTACACCATTGAATTTTGAGTAGAAGAGCACAAAGGGATATGGTCTAGGGATACAATTAAAATTCCTGTAATTCTCAACACAAATAAAAGGCCACCCCACGACTACAAACGTGAATCATATGCTGACATAAGAAGGAATAGTCATTTGCAATGCCTAAGCTAGAATACACCACAAACTTGTCTGCTTTTCATTTAAGAATATACACAAAGCAAAGAATGCTGGGCTTGGAAAGGAGTCATCACCACTTCACACACTAAACATTTTGCAGATTTATTTGCCCTTTCAAAAGTACCAACGACAGACAGGCATGGGCTTATTTGAATCATTAGCTTTTCCTTAGAAGCAGCCCATCAAGTAAGATGATTTTCATAGAATAACTGACTGGTCAGCCAGAACCATGCAAGCCCTCAGTGCTCAATGCATAATGTTCTTACTTTTTGAAGAAATGCCCATTGACCTCAAACTGTTGTCGTAACATGACTTTCCCACGATATTCTATTATAAGAGTGTCCAAAGCCAAATCTCTTGCAGCTCTCAGGATTTTCCGATGCTTCTGAACACGAGTGACTCTCCCCAGCTGTAACTGAATAAAAACAGAACATTAACATTTAAGAAGAGTAACAGCAATGTGGTCAGCATTTACAATGTTTTCCAACTATTGAAAAGGCATCAACACTTTCAGGTTTTATCTGTGTTATAGCTTGGATATCAGAAAATTTTCATTTTGACATAGATCAATTTCTCCAGGAAACAAACATGTTCCAACTCGTGATTCAGAAAATGCAAACTTACAATGGCAAGAGAGATGTATCTACTTAGATTAGCTTCTAATAAATCTTTTCTAATTCCAATCTAGGCTGCATAAGAAATTTCCGCCGCCATTTATTAAATAAAAATATTTCTAAAATATGTACCTAGACAGTTTAGTTACTGTAATCTGATTTTGGACAAAGATGATCAGCAGGTAAGTAGTTCATTTATTATTCTGTAAGGAGCTAAAATTCTAACTCATTCTTGTTCTTTGGGTATTAAAAAAATCTCGATCTTTAAGTGTCTTTAATGCTTTAGTTCTTACCTGCATTTGTGAACCAATTACTGTATTATTACAGGCCAGTTCAGTCTTATTAATAGTGTCTAAAATAGCAGGTTTGCCAACAAATTCCTTATTAGAATGTAGATGTTGCTCAAGGGCATTCTGTACATCTGCACTGTACTGATTAGTGAAAGCTTCTTCATACTGATCAGTCCATAGTCTTATCCGATTTTCCCAGCCCTCAGTGGTATTTTCATCTAAATTCTGTGCTTCAGAGGGAGAATTCTGTAGAGAACAAAAATCAAGTGAATTAGTAAGAGATCATTCAGAAATATGGAGGGGGGCAGGATAAGCAAGATACTTGTTTTCAATTGGCAACTGGTGTGGTTTTAAGAGCAATGGACTAAGAATTAGGAGATTTGGCTTCTGTTACTAATGAACTGTGAGGTCTTGAACAACTTCAAGTGAGAAAACTTATCTGCCCATTTATAAAGTGAGAATTTAATGTAGTCAGTATTTTCACCTACTACTTACTGGCTTCATGATCAATTTAAGTCATGAAAATCAATTTTTTTAAAATCAAGATTTATGTCAAATTCCTAAAAAATTCAAAAAAGCAAAAAGGATCTTAGGTTGTTTTAGTGCATAAAATTTCAAAATGGATTAATATTTACTTGTGTTAGAATAGCATTATAAATGGTTTGTCTTTGTGTTAAAAGAATGGTTGTTTTTATACCACCTATTAATTTCATTAGCAATACTAGTTCATAATCTTACCCACCCACAAGAAAAATTACAATTTGGGAACATTACTAAATGTACTTTGAATAATGTATTGTCATTCTATGTAATCTACCAATTATTTCTCCAAATGTGTTGAAGAAACATCGGTTAACTTTATTGTTTTATTTTTAAGATTTATTTTACTAATGTGCATGTGCCACAGTACTCCAGTGGAGGTAAGAGGACAGCTTGCAGGAATTAAAACTCTCCTGCCACTTTGATCTCTGGGATCAAAGTCAGGCTGTCACACTGGGCAGAAAGTGCCTTTACCTGTTTAGTCACCTTGCTGTCTCCAAACTACTGGCTAAGAGTGGTATCTAGTATGAAAGTTCTTGACTTTGAGTTCAAATGCTGTTTTCTTCTATCCATTCTCCTAGCTAATAGCTGGATATTTAGTAAAGTTCTCATTAATTGTGAGAACAAAACTTAATAGCCCAACTTAAAATAATTAAAGTAAAACCCTTTTTTTTCTATTTAGATTTTAACATATACCCATGAGAGTGAGCTGAAACTAAAGAAAGTAACAGTTTATTTTGAGCTTTTCTGAGAGCAACAGATGGCTTTCTAAGGTTTTGAAACTCTGAAGTTAGTTCTAGTAATTAGTTGATAATAGAAAAAAGGATTTACAGTTGAGGTCTACAGTTAGCCCCCAAATTCTATGTAGGATCCTTCTTAGTAAATGAAACAAAACGAAATGACCAGTTAAAATAAATTTGGCTACTCGCAGAGATCTATCTCATTAAAAAAAAATAATTATAAATATTTTACAAAATACAGCTCAGGCCTCTGAAACTCCGTGGTTGTGAAAGTTGCCTCCTATTCAAACAAGAGGCTAGACCTCCAAATGTCAGGTAAAATGTCACTTGATATCACTAATAACATCAACTGGTGCTCCAAATAAATATAAAGTAATCCCATTAAGTTTATCCTAACTTAGTCACTGTTTATATAGTGGCTAATTTAAGACATAGGAATATGAATACTTAAAAGAGCCAAACTACAACTTAAAATTTAAACTAAAGATCTTGAATCCTAAATTTTTGGGAGGTATGAGAGCTTGTATGTGGACAGGGAAAAAGATACAAGAAAGTACAACCAATTTTCCTCCTTTCTGTTAACTTTGATAAAACCACCAGTACAACAACAAACAACAAAACCAGCCAGTACCTAAAAAGGACATTACTTCTACATTTTCCAACACCTCCCCTCTCTCTCTCAATCTCTCACTCACACACACAAAGTCACATAAGCCCAACTATTTGATAACTAGTATCATATAAATCTCCACCAAACAGATATGCTGAGTGATATTTCAACAAGACTAGCTCATATTAACAACAACAATTTCCTGCTAAGGCATTATCCTTCCAAATGGTGATCAGAGCCTACATATTGACTGGGAGCATTTAAAAGAGAGCCTGGGTCATCAGCAGAAAAACATCACTCCTGAAGTTGAATCCAATGACAGAAATAGTACATACTAGCCTTATTTTGTTTTGTTTTTTTTTTAAAAAGTAACTTACCCCACCACCAACAAAGCCAGCTAATGAAACAAAAATGTAAAAATATTTCATAAAATAGCCAAGAAAATCCACTTTGGAGAAAAGCTCTATGAAAACTGACTGGCAATAATTACAAATTTATGAAAAGCAGACTACAAGATTCTCAGATCAATGTCAGAAAAGAAACCTACCAAAATGCAAGATCAAATATAAAACACATCATCAGGGAAGGTTACCCCTTACCTTCATCCGCAAGGACTTCCGGGATCCCTCTTGAAATGCCTATCCCAAAGAGGAAAACAAGTAGAACAAAACAAAACTTGGTACCAAGAATGACAATGAGACTAAAACTAAGGCACTAACCAGTACTCTAAGCTGTCTCGTCTACTCTGTGTAACCAATATAATGCTATACCGCAAACTATGATCAAGAAAAAGAACAATTCGAAGGCTAATGAACACAGATATGAATTCCAATACTTCGGAACTAGACAACTAATAGATAAGAGCATGCACCACTTAAATACTAAACAGACCCCTGACACCAAGCAGAAAGTTGTAGATTACTAGCTTTGAAATTAAGAAGGAAACAAAGACCAATCCCCTTTACAAAGGGTGGGCAAGTGACCTGGGAGCAACCAAGTTGCTGTGATGGAAAAGAAAGAATAGAAAACACTAAAGATTTCTTCTGGAGACCTTTTATTTAAGAGTATAAGAAAGTGACCAAGACACTAAGGAAACTTAGACCATTCAAGAGATATTTTCTGATTTTTGGGGTTGTCTTGTCTAGCTACAAGGACAAACAATAAACCTAATGACATGAGGCCAGTCATATAACCAAGAAAAGAAGTTCAGATTGCTCTGGGGCAGAGAAGTAGGGAGATGCTGTAAGGACAGTGGAAGCTTAGACTTGAAGTTACAACTCATGGGATTGTACCAGGTAGGGCTGGAATTCCATACCTGTGATGGTAGTTGGAGTAGAAGAAACTGAGCCTATGATGAGAAGAGAGCTCGGTCTGTTTCTACATAACATAGATCAGCTGTTTTTTGAGGGGGAGTAGTGACCAAACACTGGCATCCAATTTCCCAACCCCCTCCAAAACCCCCATACTCTTGCTCAAACATTTGAGCTATTTCAGACATACTTCTATTCAAGGTATTTTTATACTGCATACCTTAATCTTCTTCGTCTTTGGTGCTGCACGACCCTTTTCTGGACTCTTTTTTCGCTTCTTGGGTTTGGTTCTTCTAACAGTTAAGGTGATGCTTGTAGGTGTGTGCTGTGTTGCTGTGTACAACACAGTGGAAGGAGAAAGCTCCTCATCCCAGCTTTCTGTTGCACTGCTATCCCCACCTGAAAAAAGATTTCACAGTTCAGGTACTAACATTAACTCCCTCCCTTCCATGTGCACATCTAGTGAGTCATTACTTCTACTGTAACTCTACATCTATACATCAACATACACCCCATCTTTCTTCTGAAAATAAGTTTTTTTTTTATTGCTGGCATTAATTATAAGATTTACTCTGTATTCCATCTATTTCCCTCCTTCAAAGTAGTCTCTAGACTCTGTTATTTTTTTTTAAACTATAAATGAATAACTTTAAGCCAGGCAGTGGTGGCACACGCTTTAATCCCAGCACTTGGGAGGCAGAGGCAGGCAGATCTCTGTGAGTTTGAGGCCAGCCTAGTCTACATGAGCTAGTTCCAGGACAGGCTCCAAAGCTACAGAGAAACCCTGTCTCAAAAAAAAAGAAAAAAAAAAAAAAAAAAGAAGAAAAGAAAGGAATTTATTTATTTATTTTTGATGCCCACAAAGAATAATTAGACTGTTACAGGTCTATTATTTCTAGATAGAGCTATACAGTGGCTTTATGGGGACTTCTTTATGTGAAGATAGCTATAAACTATAAGAGAACATTTAAATCCCAAACTATTTAGTCAAAATGTGGGTTTAACCCACCTTCTGCTCACCTGATATGTTGTCCTGCTTCCGCCGATGAAGTCTAATAACCTTCCCCCTGCTCATTCCCCTAAAGAGGGAAAATAAACTTAAAGTAGTCCTTCCAGCAACATGCAGCACATCACATCATACATGGGATAAGTGTCTCTGCATAAACTACCCCCTCCCTCCCACCTACCAAATGTTTCCAGGACATTAAATTTCATATCAAATTCAATAGCTTTAACATCAATCTCTCATTCCTTGTTGTCAGCAATTCTCACCTAGTGCAGAGAATTCGAGCCAAGGAGCACTAAGGAATCATCTACATTAACAAACACAAGAAAGAATACTTTGAGCTTTTCCCTACTGATAAGAAACCCTAATCCCAGCAACCCAGGTTTGAATTCAAATGGAACAGGATCTTACCTGCACTTGTCACAGTTGAGAAGGAAGCCATCCTGAGAAAGACCACAAGGACACCAGGTAGGAACAGTCTCTCCTTCAGAGTTCGGGCTGTCTCCACAGCGTTCCTCTACGGGCGACGGCAGGCCATTCAGGTCAGAACGAGGGATGATCGTCTGGACAGGGGGAGAAGCAGGAGGTGTCGGAGGAGGAGGGGCTCCGTAATTATGATCCTGAAAATAAGATTTTTTAAATCAACAGTGTCCAAACACTGGCCCCTCTCTCCCCTAAAGTATGGTACATATGGAAAGAAAGAAGAAAGTAGTACCCTTTGTTTTTTGGCTTCAACCAGGAAAGTGATAAAACAAAATGCCAAGGTCAACTGGGACATAAAAACAAGAACAATGATGCAGGGCTAGACGTCCGCTGGAGGCAGGGAAGTGCAAAAGGGGCAACTTCGTCATGCTGCATATAAACATTTCAAGAAAGTCACAATGTATAAGAATGGATTACACTCCAGGAAGATCACTGCTCTGGAGAGAAACAAGTGCATACTCACAGCATAAGGCAGTCCTCGACACCCATGCCTCTGAGTGGTCCCATAATTATGAGTGGAATACACGCTCTTCTCATTAACTGCTGGACTAGCCTCCACAGATTCAGGGCTGCACAAAGGCGAAAAGCAACGCATGATAGCATAACACCTACTCTTCCCTTAAATTAACAGTTTATCTCCCATCCTAACCCCTTCTCTTTCCACAACCACCAGCCACTAGAATAAGAAAGAACTTAGTGAAAGTCTATTTAACATAACTCAGCCTATAAATAATAGTGTTATTGAATGTGGATTTGTGTGTAACATGAAGCCAGTACAGGCAGATGTCTCAAGGCAGGCACCTGGGATACAAGGTGTCCCTAATGACAAACACAAACGTACCAGCAGAGCGGGGAGTTTCCCCTAGAGAAGCCACTCTGGGCTGGTTTAGACTCAGAACTATTCTTCTTAATTGGATCTCTTAATACTTCCATGAAACCTCACATGACATTTGCAGTGAGTGAGATGATGAAAGTGCCTTCTGCACTGCCCCAGGGACCAGGCCCTCTTCCATTCACTACCAAGACAGGATACCCTGAAGAAAGTACAGGCAAAAACAATGGCATCTTATATTTATCACACCTCGATCTTGATGAACCCCCAAATACCTTTCACATACTAGAATTTCTCATCCACCAAGGACATGCAAGCATATTCAAGGACACAATTGTTTAACAGCTGCATGATAGTAACATAGAACTTCAAAATAGTCAAAACTGAACTTGGAAGTTAGATTTGTTTCATGCTAAATAGTAACGGTAGCTACCATTATGAATCACCTGTTATTTGGGTCTACCATTTATTACTTCATTTAATATCTGTGATTATTAAATATGGGAAGCAGCACTTCCTTTTTACAGAGGGAAGTGAAGCTGAGGTGGTGAGATTACATTTTTTTCCCCCAAATTCATATGCTGACAGAGTCAGGATTTGAAATAAAGATATCTGACTCCAAAACCTCTTTCTTTCCCATTATGCCTTCCTTGAAAGCAAGGACAGCATTCTATCTGTAAACTGTATTTGAAGCCTTTACTAACCAGGCTCATTGAGAAGCTTGGGTTAGTTTTGCTTTCTGATACATCCTAGACGAGTAGAAAATAAACTGTCCAGGCATTTTTTTTTAAATTAAAGAACCAAATACACTTCCAGTAAATAAATTTGACATAAGCTATACTTGATAATAAAAAGGCATCCACAGCAAAGAAAAAAATAGATTTTAGTGAAGGGTAAAATAGGTTTTTGTTTGTTTACTTCAACTTTACTTGGTTAGGTTTTATGGAGTTTTGAAGAAAAATTAAGGAATGTAATTGTATACCTTAGCAGAAGTGAAAATGGATTATATTTAATGTATTTCAACTAGAACAAAGATTTACCCATTAGCAACTCCAAGGCTCAGTGTTAATGCAACTCCAGAGATCTAAGAGTTTTAGGGAACCAAATAATTCAGTTTGCTTCAAATAACCACTTGCCTGCTTTAAGATATACAAAATACACAACACTGAGCAGGAGTAAAGCGTGCAATTCAATGTAGCACATTAACTGCTAAGTGAGGGATAAAGTAAGATTCTGAGATATGTATCAAACTCACCTAGTTTTATGCTCCACAACTGTGAGAAGGGGTCTTATTATTAACAGCAAAGGTCATTTCTAGGTGAGGAATTTAAGACATAGGAAAGTATTCTCTGTTAGTGAGGTGCATGCACTTTAGTAACTGACAGGGTCTTCAAAATGGGAACTGGGAGTGGGGGTGGCTGGGAGGAAAATATATCAAGAATGCAGGTCAGTATTCTTGTGAAAAGGATGATCTGAACATGGGTCACTGAGACAACTGGCTGAGTATTAGGAAACAGGTAGAGTTTCCTAAATGAAACCAAAGGCAGACAAGCATTAATAAAATGAAGGTAGAATTTAGTTTCTATGATGGACAGTTAAAAGAAAGTAATGGATTAATATATTGTTATTGACTATGCATGTTGCTAGATAAGTAATCCAAAGGTTTGTACATATTTTTAGGTAGGAGAGTTTACACCATTAAACACATGGGGTGAAATAAGAATTTATTAGAAATGAATTCTTTGTGGGACAGAAAAAAATAAAAGTTGCATGAAATAAAAGATGGCCATGGAGATGGAGCTATGTTGGTTATATCTTACCCATCTCCAAACTGGGTAAATATGTACATATGCACTTCATGTGCAAGTCTAGGGAATAAAAATAAAACGTATATTGTGGAGGTTAACAGGCCATCCTACTGCTCAGTAGTATGTAGTCAAGCACAGCATTTAAAATATTGCCATGCACGTCTAAACTAACATTTAAACATATATTCAATGAAAAAACTTTATAAAGTCTATACCAGTTAGGGATTAAATAATTACACATTGATATACAGTGACTTTTATGTATATTTTAAAATACAGATTAAAAATTTACATTATCAAGACTTGGGAATGCAGCTCAGTGGTAGTAGAGTGTTTATCTAGCCTGTTTGAGGACCTGGGTTCAAGCCTCAGGACCGCAAAAAACACTACACACATACACACACATACACACACATACACACACATACACACACATACACACACACACACACACACACAAAGGAGTATTAGGATTGCATGTCTTTTATTAGACAACTATTTTATGCAAATAATTATTTCTTTTTCTCTTCTGTGACTAAAATGTTGTAACTGTTGGGCATACACAGAGAAATTGGGCTCACAACAGATACAGTCCATCAATTATGTTCAGTGAACAATATGCAGCTTGCTACTATAATGCAACTTCTTAGAAAATAACAGAAATTTTGTAATATAAGAGATGGAAAGATCTTTTTTGTTGTTATAGTTAAGACATTTTCCTATAAGTGTGCGTGTGTTGTAAAATGTAAACTGCTAGAATCAGAGTTAATAATTTCATGAGGCAAGGTATAGGTTTCTTCCTTGATTAGATATGTTGCCTTTAATACCAGGTTTAATCTTAACAGTGCTTAGAACAATGGTTAGGCATGATGAAGTACAAATATCATTAATAATTAATAGACTAGCACATAAGCTAAACATCTGACATTAGTGCTCTTTATAAAACTTCTCAACAAGAAATGTAAAATTGGTTGTGACTATAGATAGTACCAGAACTTTGGAGACACAGGAAGTCCTAGGACATGGCACTACACTCATAGTACAGGCCAGACTGTGTTCATTCTTGCATTATTCCTGGATTCCCCAGTACATGCATGTAACTACTGTTATATTTTGAGAGAAATATTAGTTCTAAGAATAACTGCTGAGTCTTTTCCTCACCTACCAATTTCAAACTTACTTGTTTAAGATCTTTATTTCTCAAATATTAATGAGATCTACTTATACATCATTTGCTAATATTGTAGTGGGTTATTATTTGACTTTATAAAGGCCCACAACCACTATACAACTGAGTTGGCTATCCTATAACACAGACATTTAAGTACTTTGTTTTAGAAAAGAGTTATATAATTGGAAGTCTCAGCTAATGGCATTTAACTAAATCTTGTTGGCATGCAAAAAACAAAAAACCTAACCATCCCACAAAACCAAACCAAACCAAAAAATTAACAACAAAACAAAACCTCTACAATGAAGACAACCAGTCTTTCCTATGCCCCGCCCCCCACTGTTATAAGCGAAGAAGCTTAAAAATTGTCTTTCAATTTCAGACTACCCCAGAATACTATATATTACTTTCTAGGGTAGTTTCATGTCTTCCTCTTTAAGGAAGCCAATAAACAGTCAACAGTAGGCAGCTTTATGAAGAAATATACATGCTCTTTAATAATATCCTCAGTTTTAAGGAAAACACTATGAACAAGGGACGCCATTCAACCCAGAATTCTGGAACAGTTGCTTTGCTTTGCTGAAGGGGGAAAGAATTCCCAGGGACTGAAAATGGCAAGAGAAACGGGAATTAGAGCAACACCCACCTCACTCAAGAAGTGGCTGTGGGATCAAGAGTCTGAACTGGACCTGAACATATTCAAAACACCAGGATTTTTCCAGCCCAGACCCTAATCCCTGGTACTGCCTGGAATAGACTTGGCTTCTGGGGGTGTGCTGCCCCCTAGGCCCCTTGGGTCTCTTTCGCTGGACTTTCACATCCTGGTGTAGTGCCACTTCGTCTTGAAAGGTAGGGGGCTTCCACTTCCTTTCTGTAAGCAAGGAAGATTGGGTACAAGGGAGGTAAAAGGACAAGAGGGGGGAATCTGTGAGCGGGGGCAATCTTGGACAACTTAAAAGAGAAGGGATACAAAAGGCTAAAAAATTTTAAACTGAGTAATATATAAAATTGTATAATGAAGGCCTACCTTCATTGTCATTTGGCATTTAAATTCTTCAAGAACTGAGTCTATTTTAGGGATTGGGCTTTTCGACAAATTCTGAATTCCTAATGCTGCTCTTAGCTGAAAAACAAGTTTGGTACCACTGACTTTGAAGGTCCTCTTTCTAGGCAACGAATATTGTAAAAACAGATGGTACAGCTCTCCATGTCTTCTACCCCAGAGTGAGCTGGTTAAGCAGTTTACCCCACTTTCAGCCCCTTTACTCTAGAATAATGTCAAGTACATAGGAAGAGGCCTTCAAAGAAAATCAGTTGGAAAGAAAACCTCCTATCTCTCTAATCAGAATGGTTAACTCTTTAGAAGGAGGTGGTACACCTACTTCATTTCAATCTTCCCCACCCATAAAACAAAGAAAAAAAATGTAACCATTGCTTTGCAACTTTGATTATATTTATTATGCACCCAGAAATCCCTCCTTTAAAGTTCCTTTCCTCCCCCTTCTAATTCCTTTGTCCCTCCAGCTTGGGGGCAGGGGAAGGGCAAGCCTATTGTTTTCTGAAGTGGGATAGGTTTTAATTAAGAAAATATTACATATAACTTATGAACTGCCCAGAAGAAATCCGTCCTCACACAAACTTGAAACAATCCTATTATCTAGGAAGTAGCACTTACTCTGATCCAGCAGCCATATCTGAGTAGGATGTATCTGGTGTGGTGACTCCCAGAGGGATTGCAATGCTCATGACGTCCAAGACAGCAGTGAGTGGAAATCACGGGGTCCAATTAATGGAGACTGACCACTCAGAGAGTGGGGGTGAGCTGCAGAGCCTGAGCCAACATGTTACGGACATGAGGAATCCTGCCACAGAAAAGAAAAATAACCACTGACCAGAGAGTTTTTTAAATTTATTTTAAACGCTGTAGGATATTTTCCCACTGTTTGAATGAGATTTTTGGTGTGCTTGTGCACAGTGTATGCACATCAAGTGTGTAGGCTTGAGTGCACTTGTGCATGCACATGGAAACCACAGGGTTCTGGATATCTTCTATGGCTCTCAAATCCTATGCAGTATCTTGGGGGGCCAACAAGCTTGGCTGTCTCTGTTCCCACCAACACTGGTTAGAGGTTTATGAAACCATGTCCTCCTGTCTTTTACATGGATGCTGGCTAGAGATGTGAACTCAGCTGCACAAGTGCTATTTATCCACCAAATCACCTCTCTAGTCCCTTGAATAAGGTTTTGAAGAATAAATCTAGTTTACTTTGTACTCTAATTTAGTAATGTTCTACAAATTTCTGTTTTAATTATTTTCTGTTCTGTCAAAGCAAAAACAATGGTCTGCCAGGTTCACTGACAATAACCACGTGCTCTTTCCTCTTTAATTGTCTAGCAGAGTTTTCCAATAGTCTAGGATATACCAAACAAGCCTTAAGATTCAGGGTGGTTATCAGAAATACCCTAGTTTTATTCCTTTATAGTTCCATTTAAACTTCTCCCTAGGTAATCAATAAAAGTAGCTTTATCAACACTCAAGATTTTTCTTCTAAAGTAAACCTGGCAGAGATCAATTAGCTGTTTATATTTGATCAGATAGCCACTTCTATGCGTTGACTTATTTTTAAAAAATGTTTATGAAAAATAAAGGAAAAAAATGTTTATGTATACGGGTGTTTTGTCTGTATACTACATGCATGCATGCAGTGACAACACAGGCCAGAAGAGGGCACTGGATCCCCTCAGGCTGGAATTTCAGACAGTTGAGAGTTGCTATGTGGGTGCTAGGTATTGAGCCCAGGGTACTCTATAAGAACAACCAATGCTTTTAACTGCTGAGCCATCTCTCTGGAACCCCCTCTGACTTAAATAGTCTTAACTAGACTTGGAGCAAGATGAAATTATCCAAAAAAAGTCTTTGGGCAGCAATATACACCGATAGATATGAATAAAAACATAAACCACAGGGGAAAGCTAAACATGTGTGGGAGCAGAAGATAAACAGAAATCTGTACTTCCTGTTCCAATTTTACTATGATTTAACAACTGCTTTAAAAAAAGTGTACTTTTTCTTTGTCTGAAAAGTAACAAAAACTTTCATGACAAAGACTAGATATTTTTGCATTAAAAAAGGCAATGAACATACTGATTTGGTAGCCATAAATTGGTATTATTTAAGAAGAAAAACTCATTGAATAGTAAGTAGGAAAAAAACAAACAATTTAAGAAATTTGGAGATAAAAATAGAATCTTCATGATTCACATGAGCAGTATCATAGTAACATAAAAAGAGCCACTAAAGCATGAAACAAGAAGCATTTTAAGTCAATACTGTCAAAGACCTAGGCTAAAAAGGGTCTTATGCTAAGACAAGAGGAAGTCAAATAATTAGGCAGTGGTGGCATATGCCCTTAATCCCAGCACTTGGGAGGCCAGCCTGGTCTACATAGTGAGTTCTACAACAGCCAGGGCTACAGAGAAACCCCGTTTCAAAAACCAAAAAAGAAAGAAGTCAAATAATTTTAAAATGAAAAGTATAAGATACTAATTGAATTGATTCAGGAATTAATGAAGATTTTAAAAGTTACTGATTTGAGACATGTGAATTTCATTTTTATAAATGACACATATTATTGTGGCTAAGAGAACTAATTCTGAATGGTGAATCAGTCCAAGAATTAAGATTGATTAACGGTTATTACTTTTGCACTGTTAGTTCATAAAGCTACCACAGCTATAAACTACAATATTTTTCTGTAGGACCTGGGCCCCCTCAAATAGGGCATGGGAAAATACCCCTTTCTCTTCCAGCTCAGGATGACACTGTTAGACTGAAATTGAAATACAAACCAAGTCAACTTTCCTATCTACTTATTATAATTTATGATAGATATGACTACTCCACTTGCTGTCTTTGGACCAACTTGCAAATAAATTAATGCGCCCCCCAGTAGTCAAAAGAATTCTCAAACACCAAAGCCATTGGCAAAATGACAAAATCTGCAAATGACAAAACAAAGAGACAACCTACAAATAAGGTCAAAGGGCACGCTGAAGGATACTCCCTCTAATTTTAGCACTGTTAGATAAGTTGCATTAAGAAAAGTCGGTCTCCTGAGTCCTGGGAAGACCAGCTAGCCCTGTTGCCCTGCTGAGCAGTTCTTCCCAGAGAGATCCCTCATCTGGCGTTGGATGACGATACAGATGGAGGCCCGCGTTGGAGCACCGAACTGAGCCCCCCAAGATCCAAACGAGGAGCAAAAGGAGGAAGAAAATGACGAAGGACTGCGAGGGATACTATCACCCACTGATACAAGGGGTCGGATCTAATGAGAGTTTACCAAGGCCAGATGGACCGTGACTGAACGAGCATGTGATCCAACCAGATTCTCTGAATGTGGCCGGATTTTCTGAATGTGGCTGGCCTGCAGTCTTTCCGAGAAGCCATTGACAATGACACTGGGACTGGTTTCCTCTGCATATACTGGATTTTTGGGATCCAGTCTGTTTGGATGCTCACCTTCCTGGACCTGGAGTGAGGGGGGAGGAACTTGGACTTCCCACAGGGCAGGAGACCCTGACTTCCCTAGGGGACAAAGAGGGAGGAGGAGAGGGAGGGGGGGAGTGGGAGGGCGTTGGGAGGAGGGGCGTAAATGGAAACTTTTTATAATTTAATAAAATTACAAAAAAAAAAAAAAGAAAAGTCTAGAAGTTGCTTGATCAGATAACCAGAAGTCCACCTGATGATCATAACCTGACTAGTCAAAGGAATCCAAATCTGAAAAGGCCTTTAAAAGAAATGACTTGATCCTTTGTTACAGTCACCACCAGCATACATTCATAAAAATATATATCCATCCAACCACACATCTGCAGACACACATACATACCTAGGTTGATAGCTAATTATTTCCCCTCTGACTATACTACAAGGCAAAAATGGCAAAGTTACTTCAGGTAGTGCCTCCTTTCAAGAATGAATAAATTTGGCCAGGCATGGTGGCGCACATCTCTAATCCTAGCCCTTAGGAAGCCAAGGTAAGCAGATCTCTGTGAGTTCAAGGCCATCCTGGTCTACAAAGTGAGTTCCAGGGCAGCCAGGGCTATACAAAAAAATCCTGTCTCAAAAAAAACCAAAAAGAAAAAAGGAGAATAAATAATTCTATATCATCTAATGAAATCCTAATATAATTGCTGAGTGTGGTGGCACACCTGTAATTCTAGCATTCAATAGGCAGAAGGATCAAGAGGGGCCAGCCTGGACTACATAGTGAGACCTTGTCTCAAAGGTAGTGATGAGATCTTATACCAACTATCTGGACAGCTGACACACATCTTTAAGAAACATTTCTCTTCATAAATTCTTTTCCCTTTTGTCCATATATACTTGTCTAATTATACTACTGTTTACTGTTCTGATGAAGGCAATTGTAATAGGCCAGCTTGACCATATTGTTCTAAATCATGTTTCCATAATGTTTTGTTTTAAAATCTATTCATTTATGTTTATGGCTGTTACATCTGTATGTACACCTGGGCATCAGATCCTGTAGGGCTACGGTTATGAACAGTTGTTGGGTGCTGGGATTTGAACTCAGGGCTTCTGAAAGAGCCGCCAAAGCTCTTAACTGTTGGGTCATCTCCTCAGACCTCACATGAAGAGGTTTCTTAATTAAAATTCTAATAGAAAAATTCTCTTTATTATAAATAGTCCCTTCCCTGAAAAATGGTGTGAAATGCAACTATCTAAATGTTAATTGAGAACTTTTACTAGATCATCTATATACAATGTTTTTTTTAAAAAATATTTATTTACTAGGTATACAGTGGTCTGCTTGCACGCATGCCTTCAAGCCAGAAGAGGGCACCAGATGGTTTTGAGCCACCCCGTGGTTGCTGGGAATTGAATTCAGGACCTTTGGGAGAGCAAGCAGCTCTTAACGGCTGAGTCATCTCTATAGCCCCTATAACACCTATCTCGTGTAAGAAATCAGATACTCACTCTGGTTTATTAAACTTAGAGCAACTATTCATTTAACCTCATGTTTGGAGATGTGCCCTAGAAAGAGTATAAAAACTCTCTAGAGGAAATAATTTCAAGATATCATTTACTCCATTACTCAAATTCTTTCCACCAAAACACAAACCATGGGCAGGGATTTTTACAAAATATATTTTTACCCACTGCTGTAGTTCTAATGGCCAAATACTATGTTTGACACAATCAAGAGGGATCAGGACAACATTTACTAAGAGAACTCATCATGGTAACCAAGTTTAGCATTTACTAAAATCTAAAATACAACAAATGAAAAGGATTTGGGGCAGTAACCTTTGATTCCCCCCCCCCAATTATCTGACAATAGCTCTGAAGACCTAGAAAAAGCTGAGACACAAATTAGTATACTAAGAAAAACTGATGGGTTAAGTACAAAATGGAATCCTACAAATGAATGACAACTTTATTTCTGTTTGCTGTACTGCCTTGTTAATCACTTTACTTTCCATTTAGCACCAAGCCTAACCTTTTAACTATGGTTTTAGCAATGGTGTACGCTACACAAAATAAACTACAGACAGGAAGGAAATGGCCTTGATTTCCAAGGTGATGAGATACTATATCAGGCTGTCTTTCTCTTCCCTTCAAATCAAAACTCTCCTGTTTCCCAAAGGATTCTCAAAGGTTTTTTTCTCTCTTTACTTGAAGTTTGTCACCTACCATCCCCAAACTAAGTAACTTCCTTTTTCTTCAAAGTCTCTGTAGCCCAAATTAGCCTTGAATAGGTACCCTGCTGGCTCAACCTCCCAAGTGCTATTACAAGCATATGCCACCACACCTGACAGACCGCTTTTCATCAAATACCAGATTTACTCTAGACAAGGGCTTAGGAAATAAAAAAAAACCCACACTAAATTGTGACTCCTTTCTTCTCATCCCGTTCCTGAGGGCAGGGTGCATGGGGGAAATCAGTTCTACCTGTGGTCAACTCCATCAATATTCTACATTCTCAAAAGGAAAGGAAAACAAGTAACCTGGAAGATTTGGGGTAAAGAGGTGATCAGTAGTTCTTAAATTTCAGTGTTTTCTCTACACAGTCAATAGTATCGTCAAGAATGAGCTCTTCATACCTGAAATATTAATAGGTCATAAGCATGGAAAGAGAGCTGTTCACGAGTCACCAATTAGAGGGCATGCACTTTTCATTTATATTGTGGATTTCGAATTTTTAAAAAAACTGAAAACTATTCCCTATAAAAATATTTTTAAAAGCATACTCAAAATTAAAAAGTGAAAAGTAAGGAGATGACAGTAAAAGGTATAAAGTAGGCCAAGACTTCAGCGGCATCAAGGAAGAGGACAGAGGCAAAGTAAAAACGTAGTTTCACTCTCCCAATTAACAACCCAACAGAGCTACAGAATACTGGATCCACAAACAAACCCGGCTTGTCTTTCAATACTGAATAATCTTTTGAGAGTCACTATTTATATGTAGTTTCTAGAGTTTTAAGAGATTTCCTAAGAAATACATCAGACAGGTGAGGCGGAAGCAGCTGGGAGACAAGAGACCAATAAATAGCCAATCCAATGAAAGAACCGCAGAACAAGTCTGCTTTAGCCTTCCTGTGAAGAGGACTGGCAGGAAGAGGAGTGCCGCTTCAGAAAGACAGCAGGCTTCAGACAGTCTTTGTACTGAGGCTGTGGACCTTGGCCACTCTCCCAGAGATGATGCAATCCTGATGAACAAGATCTGCTGCCAGACAAATGATTGTTAGCAGCCTTTGCAGACAACAACTCAGCCAAGAAGCAATCTCTGTTCGGCTCTCCATGAGCCACCAAAATGTCAAATTTCTTCAATTTCAGTCTCTGATAAAATAAAGGGAATATTCCGCCCCACATAACCCAAGCCCTTTTCTTAGAATGTTCCTTTGTCTTCTCCCACTTTCTTTTAATTCGTTTGGATTTACAGTGTCTACTATTCATAATTAAATTTAAAATGAAACACCAAGAGCATTTTTACTTTGATAAACAGAATTCTTTTAACTTATTAACGACAGTATGTTTATTATTATTATCTTCCTCAGTCTCCTAAGAAAAACCTGGAACATAATGACCTCATAAAGTGAAAATTGTTATAAAATCTGGTACCCAATTATGAATTACAAAAGTAAAAATAAATCAATTTAATCTAGGGCCAGAGGAGTAGTATATTTATTTCTGTAATTATATGGAACTCAGTACATAAAATAATGTCATCTAGTAGAGAAAATCTATTCTTGTTTAGGCCAACATAAAAGAAAGTTAAACAATGTAATCTTTACTATTTTATTCACAACACTCACTTTTCTAAGGGGCAGCATTATAGTATGACTTCAGATCTTACTGGAGTCAATGAGTATAATCTATTAACTGAGACTCCAACTTAAATATACACTCAATTTAAAAAAATTTTCCCTAGAATTGTCATCCAATTTCTTTTCAGTTTCAGTATCAGGTTTTTCATATATAACATTGTTTCTTATCTTGTTAAAGATCTCATGTTAGTGAACTCTGGCTAACTAGAAGCCACAAACCAAATTTCCTTTAAAAAACATACCCTGAAATCATTATGTTCATCCCTATACTTACATGATTACGTAATTAAAATAAATATATAGCACAGCTCTGAAAAATCTTCAGTAGGCTAATGAACAAATTTAACTCAGTTAATAAGAGAACAATTTTACAAAAAGGGACTGGCTATGTAATTTGGTAGGGTACTTATCTGGCACCATAAAGCCCTGGGTTCCATCCCTAGACTAGCACAAACTTGATGTGGTGTTACAGGGCTTCAATCCCAGTGCTTTGGAGGTACAGAAGTTCAAGGTTATTTTGGAGTACATATAGTAAATTTTGGGTCAACCTGGGATATTATGAGACCCCATTTTTTTTTTTAAAAAAAAACTACCTCCATAAAAATAGCAACAAGAGTTAAAAAAATAGTTGGTAATTTTAAAATGTAATCTTTCAATCTGGTTATCTAAAATGCTGTACATGTAAGCTAAATTTTTTCTTAAATCAGCTTTTCTTATAACTACAAAATTTAAAAGAGGAACCGACTGAAGAGATGGCTCAGTGGTTAAGAGCATCGCCTGCTTTTCCAAAGGTCCCGAGTTCAATTCCCGGCAAGCACATGGTGGCTCAGCACCGTCTGTCTGGTGCTCTCTTCTAGCCTGCATTCATACACGCAGACAGAATGTTGTATACATAATGAATAATACATAAATATGGGGAAAAAAGAGGAATGGGGAAATTATATTGGCGGTGGGGTTTGAGACAGGGTTTCTCTGTGCAGCCTTGGCTACCATAGAACTAGCTCTGTAGACCAAGCTGGCCTCAAACTTAAAGAGATGCACCTGCCTCTGTGCTTCTGCGTGCTGGGATTAAAGGCATGTGCCACCACTACTTGGCTTATATTAGGATTTTTAAATGATGACTTTTATCCTCAATAATTTTTATTTTTGTTTAATCTTATACTTTAAAATAAATTACAGAACAGTTCAAAATGCAGGTTTTACCTATACAATCAACTTTCTGCAGAACTCATAAACCATCTGAATTATATGTTTATCCATTTTTAATCAAATCCCAAGTATCCCGAGGGAAAAAAAACCTAGCAATACCATAACACCACTTTTTACCTCAGGAGAAAAGGATGCTATGAAAAAGGATTACATAAGGAGTCAAAAAATTTGTGATGTAGCCTACAATTTAGTTTGATGACTTCAGAAACATTGTATTACACAGGATGAATTCTACAAGATCTCAAAACAAAATGCTCATTTTCTTTCTTCCTGTTTCGAATTTCTCTGAGTCCTGGCATACTCCCAACTGGCTTGGCAATTTATATAATGTCTCAAGTCAGTCCAACAAAATGAATACTGTCCTGCTGACTCTAAGACACACACATGGCAAAGAATTTGCAGCAGGATGTTTACGCAGCTCTACAGAGTTAGGTAAGAATCTATGAAGAAAGAGGAATTATCACTAATAACCTGAATGTGGCTAAAAACAGCTTTCACTTTTCCCAAATTGTATGTATTTCAATCCTGCTATGCAAAAAAATGTGGAAAACATGACAGCGAAGGACGAAGGAAACAGTCCCACAATAAAACCCAAACAAACAAACAAACACATACCAAAAAGTACAGGCTGGGCGGGGTGGTAAAAAAAATCTTTAATCTCAGTCCTTGGAAGGAGATTTCCAGGTCAACCTTGTCTCAAAACAAAACCTACCCAACAAACTAAACAGCTAAAGGGAGAGAAGGGATAAGCATTATGTAAACTTCTAAGAATATTCAGAGATCTGGTGAGAATTTTATCTAACTTAGACAGTATTAAGTTGTGCTTAACTCTGAAGATAGTGAATATAGGCAAAAGATTCAGGAGTTGGGGGAAAAAAGAAACAGACAGGATGGCATAAACAGTAAGAGACTGAGATAGATGATTTAGTAATTCAAGCAAGATAAAATGTGCTTTTCTCCTAATTTTTTATCTATAACACTACTAGTTTACCCTTTCATCTCTTTAACTAAACTTACATTCTCTCCACGGGATTCTGGAGCTGGTATAAGCTAATGCCTGTAAAGCTTTATTACTACAAAGTAATTTAAAACCAAATAAAAAGACATTCCTACTTATAATGGCTATGATAGAGGCTGAGTTATATACAGTAGTAGAAGAGGTAGGTAAAGAAGTAGAGTAAGGCCATATACTATGACAACAGAGCTAAATAGTATCATCTTAAATTAGTAAAACTCTTTAAGAACTTTCTGTCCTAACAGTCAAGAATATTCTCTTCTTGCTCTCTATCATGGCTCAAGAACAAGGTGAGAAGAGGAACCCATGCAGAAACTTCACATCCATAAGCTCAATATCTGTGTTGGGGAGAGTAGAGAGAAAGTGACCCTAGCAGACACAGTGATGGAGCAGCTTACAGACCAGACACCTACACTTTCCAAAGCTAGATACACCTTAAGGTCCTTGGCATAAGAAAGGATTTGCTGTTCACTTCACAGTCCATCGAGTCAACAAAAAGAAATCATGGAAAAAGGTCTGAAGGTGCACGAGTATGAGTAAGGAAAACAACTACTCAGATGATGGAACAATATTGGAATTCAAGAGCACATTGACCTGGGCATCAAATATGACCTGAACATTGGGATCTACGGTCTGGATGTCTATGTGGTGCTGGGTAGGTCAGGTTTCAGAATCACAAAACTGACAGCACTGGGGCTAAAAAGAGTAAGCAAATAGGAAGCCATGTGCTGGTTCCAGAAGTATGATCAGATCGTCCTGCCTGGCAAGAAAATTTTATTCAAAAGGTCAAGAAAATTTTCTCAAAGAAAATACGTGAGAAAAGAAAAAGCAAGGATTCTAGTAATCAAATGGGGATCTTGTCCTCAAGGAATTTAGATTGAATTCTATACTCAAGACTTCTGAGCCTGGCAGGGTGAGGTACATGCCTTTAAGCAGTCAGTATGTAAAAGCAGACAAAGAGCTCTCATGAGTTCAAGACCAGTCTAGTCTATATAGTGCAGTTCCAAGTCGGTCAAAGGCTGCATTAGTGAGACTCCCATCTCAAAAAACAAACCAAACCAGCTAACAGACCAGCCAACCAAACCAAAACCCACGACTTCTGAGGTTCTGCCCTACCGTGTTCTTACAACCAGATGATACTTAAGAACTCTTTCATACCAGCAATGTACAGGAAAATCTCACACTCAAATATACCTGCTTTCTTCTTAACAAATTCAGACCTTTTTGATTTTCAAGCCCTGAAATGTAGACAAGTTTACCTTTTCTAGAGATGGAGTTATTTACACATATTTAGAGCGCATTACTAACTCGATAATGCAATGATTTATACAAATTTTTCTACTTCACAAAAATACAATTTTAGGACTTTTTATGAATTTTTTTGTGTAAGCATATATTCATATGTGTAAGTATGAGTTTGCAGGTCAGAGGATGACTGATATGTGAAGTTATCATCCTTGTTTAAGTGAGGGTCTCCTGTTCGCTACAGAGGATATAATGGTAGCTGGCCTGCATACTCCTAGAGATTTTCCTGTCTCTGACTCTCTATGGCTGAGATCTTGCATGGGTTATATAAGGAACCCACTCAAACTCTGCCCCCATGTTTATAAGGCAAGTACTTTTAACCACTAAGACACCTTCCAGTCTTATTATTTTATAGACAAAAACAGAATTACAAAAAGATTAACTTATGGGATTGGGGGTGTACCTGAGTGATAGAGTGCTTCCCTAGAATTCAACAAGCCCTGGGTTTGATGATTAACAATGAAAGAGGACAATTTTACTGTAGCAAAAATTCTAATTGATATTAATAATAAAAACCTAGAGTCAGATATGTGAGTGGGGGAAGCTGAGAGATCAAAGAAGCAGTGCAGCCAACCACTAGAGAGACCTTTTTACCTAGACTGAATCCTCAGACTACATCTGAGTTCTGGTCTCTTTGGGCCTTATATGCCTTTCTGCCTAGCCTCGAACTCACAGAAATCTGTCTCCCGAGTGCTGGGATTAAAGTGTATGCCACCACTGCCTGGCCTCTATGGCTAGCTAGTGGCTTAGCACTGCACTCTAATCATTAAGCAAGCTTTATTTGTTAGATTACAAACAAAATACCACTATATTTTGCTAACAAGAAAGTCACATAGCAGTAGAGTTCAAAAGAAAATTAAGATTTTAATGTGAAGCCTTTATTTATTAAAGCAAATAATTTCTAACTACTTTGGATAGTAGCATCTAAATAAAAAGACTGTTTATTAATGAATACTACATTAAACAAGCCCAGAATAAAACATCCAGGTCTTTGGGATGAACTTATGCATAGTTCTTTTGGGTTTTGTATTATGCATATTTTCCACTTTTTCCTTTACTCATCATTAATTTAATAAGAAAAAATAACTACTATGAACATAAAAGTTATTTGAAGATGGAACTTCCTACATAGTCTTAGGTACTCTGTAGGCTGATCTCAAACTCTTGCCTCTACTTCCTGGATGCTAGGATGATAAGAATTTGCCAAGACACTAGAGTTTTATGTGGTGCTTGGGATCAAATTCAGGGTTTTGTGCACGGTAGGCAAGCACTCTTACCAGCTTACCACATCTTCACCCCTGAAAATGGTCCTTCCTTCCTTTCTTTTTCAGACAGGGTCTCATTTTGTAGCTCTGGCTGTCCTGGAACTCCTCAAAATTGGAGATCTTGTCTCTCTGCCTCCCAAGTACTAGATTTATGGTGTTGCGGCTTACCTATGTAACAAGTATTGCATCTCACAATCACAAAAAAACAAAAACAAAAAAACACCCAAAAACCTTGTATGTTTCTGTCTATAACTAAGTAAATTTCTGAAGGCAAAGCAACCCTCCCCCACTGCTTAAAAGTCAAATCCACTACATTGTTTACCAAGAAGAGTTTCTTGTGTAAGTAGTTTATGATGCTTAGAAAAAACACAATTTTTTTCATAAGAATAAAGGTAAATATGACAGGAAGATTTCTTAAAATATAGAATGAGCTTTACCATGCAAGTTCTATGATTCCTGACAAAGGAGCTAAGAATGTAACACTAAAGAAATCTAAAGCTTAATATTCTGATGTGTACAAGAGACTTCTTCACTTAAGTTGGTTGTTCTATCAGTCCTAACTGGTTCTATAAGATGGTTTTTACATTTAACAAGACATATCTTTGTGTAAATATGTACTTCTTCAATGATCCCAAAGCACATTTCTATTGATTCATTATAATGAATCCTCTGAAGGAAGTTGCTCATATTATTGCTCATTTTTGGTATTCTGCCATGCTGAACTGAACACTCATCCATGTTCTTACTCTTAACTTTCTTCACACATATGCATACAAGTCCTTAGGACAAACTGTTCTAAGTGGCACTACTAAGATGATATGAACATTTTTCATAGTCTTAATGAACCATCCTCCAGAAATTAAAGTCATTTTATATTCCTACAGACACTGGGGTTGACTAACATGGTAAGACAGTTAAATGTTACTTAACCCCAGGATTATCTTATAGCAAGCTTCAAAAGTAACAGTTGTGCACATCACATCTGAGTACAGATGTACCTTCCTTAATATAACTAGTGCTAATACATGAGAGGGGCCTACTTATCCTATTCAAAGTTGTGGAGGGAATCAAGATCACTCTTCTACAAGGTTCAGATGAATAAGTTTATGTAAGCCAACTTCTAGACCGTTGAGTAATGTTCAGGTGTGAATTATACAAGTGGTTATTTAATGTTTCGGCGGATGAATTCTCCTAAATCAATGGAAATGTCATCACATAAAACAGGATACACTTGCCCAAATCAAGGAAGGAGATAAAAGTTCATGTGGTGTTCTATAAACTGTTTCTAGAAAGATAACTAATCACATCACATCATGGTGACCAGCTGTTCTTGTTTTTAGTGAGTGGCTTCTGAGTACTAAGGGAGTTTTGAATGGTGACAGACTTCAGGCAAAGAGATTCATTTAATCCTGTGAAAGAAAATGGCTCCCGAAGGGAGTGGCACTATTAGGAGGTAGCCTCGTTGGAGAAGTGTGTCACTGTGGGGGCAGGCTTTTAGGACCCTTTTGCTCAAATTTCCCTTGATGTGACTATTAGTTGACTTCCTGTTGCCTGCAAGATTTAAGACTTTCAGCTTCTGCAGCACCACATCATCACACTCTCTACCATGATGATAATGGATGGAACCTCTGAAACTCTTTCCTTATAAGAGCTGCAATGGTTATGGTGTCTTTTCATAGCAATAAAACCGCTAAGAGAACTCCCCAGTAGAAAAACAACTCGATAACAATGACTGAGTGTCACAGAATAAAAACATGCAGTAATTTGGACAATTCCTGTTCTAAATGCAAAGCCTATATAACTTGGAAGTCCAGTTACCAGAAAACAGGCTGAAAGCACCATCAATGAAAACTATACTATTACCCAATAACCAAATAAATCTTAACTGTACTGATGACAATGAAACTAACCTTAGATACTTTGTAATTTTTAAAAAAATAACAGTAATGGAAGATAATAGCTACCTGGAAAAAATATGAATAAACATTGGGGTAATTTTTGCCTTAGCAAAAAACTACCTTATATTAGCCACACCGTAAATTATTAACAAAAATGTAGTCTTTGGTATTAAAAGCATATTTATTTCCCTAGAAGGCAATGAGAATAAGTGGAATTAGCTAGCTAGTGGTTGGTCTGAGACCCAGGACCTTCGACAATTCCTATCTTCCAAAGCATCAAATATATTTAAAGTCTACAAATATTTTTGCAGAAGATCTTAATATAAAAAATGATTCTGAAGTTTCGATATGAATACTTACTTTTGATCTAGTTTCAGTAAACATTTCACTGTATTTGGAACAAATTGTCTCAGGGTACTGATAAAATAGTACTTTTGCTACTCTGAATTCCTATACAAAACATAACCACAACCATATACCATATTAACATTTTAGTAGTTATTTTATTAACTCCTGACTAATTTGATGTTTTTCTGGCTGTGACCTAAAACACAGCAGGGAGTTTGCAGAATGAAGTAAGACACAAAATATCTTATAATTTCCATGTATCGGTTATTTTCCTTTTCATAAAAATATCTATTTATGATTTTTTTCTTGAACAAAATATTTTCTTTCTTTCCTTTTTGGGAAGGAATTTCAAGACAGGGTTTCTCTGTGTAACAGCTTTGGCTGTCCTGAAACTCACTCTTGCAGACCACGCTGGTCTTGAACTCACAGAGATCTACCTGCCTCTGCCTCCTGAGTATTGGAATTAAAGGCATGAGCCTGCCCCGATGAACAAAATATTTCTAAATGAATGTTTTGCTACTACTTTGCAACAAATTTAAAAACTCAGACTTGATTTTATGTTGCTGAATTTGAACGTGATATGTGGCTAAAAATGACCTTGAACTCTTGGTTGTCCTCCCAAGTGTAGCACCAGTACAACAAAAGCTAAAAATTCATTTAAAACATTCCCTCCAAAGCTATGAGAAACCCTGCCTAAAAAACAAAACAAACAAAAAAAAAACAACCCAAAGAGAGACAGACAGACAGAAGGGGTAGTGGGAGGGAAGGAGGGAGGGAGAATGAAGGAGAGAGAGCGGAGAGCGAGAGCAAGAAAGACAGAGTTTCATGTCCCAGGGTCAGTGAGTAAAGACACTTGCTGAGAAGTACGATGATCTGAATTTAAACCTGTGAACTCACATAGCAGAAGAGAACCAACCCCAGCAAGCTCTCTTCTGACTTTCACATGGGGGAGTCCAATTCACATGCACAGAGTACATGAACACATTCACACAAAAACAACAAAAAAAATACATGTTGCCGATTCCAACAGACCTCTTATAAACCAACATTAGTACTAAAAAGCAGACTCCAGTGTTCTGAGAGGGGTGGAAAAAGATCCTTGAAAGTACAAAAATTGGTCAGTGTGGTGATACATGTCTTTGCTCTCAAAACTCAAGAGGACAGAGACAGGCTTGTGAGTTAAAGGCTGCTCTGTCTACATAGAGTTCCAGGACAGGGAAGGATATGTAGATTCTGTCTCAAAATACAAAAAGTATTTCTACTGATTAGAAAAATACTCCAAAACTACACTATGGAAAACTAGCATACTTTCGCATAGAATCCTTTACTTTCTGTTCTTACATATCAATAGCAATTTATATCCAGGTTAATTCCTACTTGCCACTAAGAGTGACAAAATTAACATGACCCTTTTATAAATTTAGGATTTCTAATGTTCAAGATTGCTTTCCACATTATAAAATCCAACTCTTAGAAGAAACAAATACACTGGTTCTCCATTTGCTATAGTTCAATATTCAAACAACTTTCACTATTTCCTGAATGTTAACTAGCTTGTTTTCTATCAGCTTCCAAACATAATACATTTTGAGCTATTGAGCTATTACTTGAGTACATACACTCACAAATTCCTGTTGACCCTGCTTTAGTGAACTGCTCAAAGGAGACAATATTGGTCCTCACTTGGCTTTCAATCTACTGTATTCTAAATACACTTACAAAACAAAAAGGGCAAAGATAAATGTTTTTAGGGGCTGCCACCATTCCTTACTCTCCTGAAACTCAAATTTAGGAAGTCTTTTATGAAGTCCAGATAGTTACTAATTCTTTCCAAAAAGTATTCTTTTAAAAGCTTATCAAGGGCAAATAGAGTCTTAATACAAATAAAACCAAGCAGGCTCCAATGTCTAGTAGAAAAGCTATTTGAATTCTCAAAAACAAAAACTGAATTCACAAATCGCTTCTTTGCTCAGACAATAACAAGGCAGGCTTCACAGTAGTTTTATTGCCTTTCCCCTTTCAGGTCAAAAAACTTGTGAAGTTTGGTATACACTGCTGTCTTAGAAACCAAATTCTAGTAGGGCACCTGCAGTTCTTATCTATTTTAAGGAGTGTTTACTGATATCCATAAGAATCTGATAAAGACCATAAAACTTTTCATCAGAAGTGTGGAGACAAAATATGATCTAAAGTGTCTAGAAACTCATAAGTTTTTGATCTATATGTCCTTTTCTGAGCTGTAGCTACCTGGATTAAAGGAGGCTCAAAAGTGACTGATAATGTATAGATATTTGGAAGAGTTTTGTCTCCTATTACCAAGGAAATAAGAATTCGCAACCACAATTATAAGGGATAATACTCAATAACATCCCATTCATTTCCTCTCTATCCACATTCTATGATGCAGACGCCCTATGCAATTCAAACCAAGCAAAACGCAAATCTCGTTTCATTTGTGTGTCTTTGATCAGGCAGTATAAATGATTAATTCAATTAATGGCAGCCTTCATGTGTACACATTGTTTCAATATTTTGTTTCATTAAATGGGAAGTACATGTAAAGGACTTGTGTAGTAGCAGATTGAAGTGAGATGTGTGTGTGTGAGTGTGTGTGTGTGTGTGTGTGTGTGTGTGTGAGAGAGAGAGAGAGAGAGAGAGAGAGAGAGAGAGAGAGGGGAGCTACACAGAGAAATTCTGTCTCAAAAAACCGAAAAGAAAAGATTTTAGAATCAATAGATTTGACATATGTTTGACATATGGTATTATTTAGCTGTGTGGTCATTCTAATTAAATCTGTTTGCAACCCACCTCAGTGCACGGCTCTGAGAATTAAGCACATCACAGGACCCAAATTTTGGTATGAAGCTTTCCAATACTAGGAAGGAACAGAAATAGGGGCTTGGATGAAAACAAGGAATTAAATTCCTGCTTCTAAGTCAACTGTTTCAAGTGGAGGCGAAGGAACTGACAGAGTTTTGTTCCATGTCACTAATGATGCTAATGCTTGAATAATAAGCAGACATATTTAAATATCGGATCAATTTTCTTAGTTAAGTACTGAGCATTTGGCATGGAAATGCATTGTCAAAACTTCAACCAACTCATAAAGTAAGATCTAGTGTATATCGAACATACTATTAACAATTAACAAATCTGCTTCCCCAATCTACTGGTCAAGAAGCTTTCTAAACATTGTAGATGTCTTTATTTAAAAGTTTAAAAATCATGACAAATCTCAGCTTAGTCTACAGAGCAAGTTCCAGGGCAGCTAGAACTACATAGAGAAATCCTGTCTCAAAAACAAAAAGCCAGAAAGTTCATGACATATCTATATAGACCACAATATTCTTTTATTGAGTCACTCCATTTTGTTGCTGACTGGAAATATGATAGTCAGGAGATGAACCAGCTCAGAATACCTAAAGTAAATAAAAGGGAGAAACCAAAACATCTGGTTGTGTTTGGGTTTTGCTTGTTTTTAATCTTGAGAAAGGACCCTATTCTGTAGCCCACACTGGCCTCCAACTCTAAACAGCCTTCCTGTCTTACCCTACACCAACAAATATTCAGATTATAGATATATCTACTGGTTCTGTTAATTACTACAGTAGTCTAACTGACCAAGTTCCACCATGGCCAACTCTATGATTATTTTTATTTTAAATTTAAAACATTTTATGATGAAGAATTTTAAGTACAAAACTAAGAGGTATATAGAGGTAATATAATCTAGTCATTATTTTTGTTTGAAGGAGGATTTTAGTTTGCCATTTTGCCCTTTCTTACAACTCCCTCTAAAATACTGTCATCTAACACAATTTTTAGTTTTCTTCAACTTTGACCTCAAAAAAAAAAGGACTGAATTTATTAAGTAACCTGCCATGTGTATTTTTTTTAATCTAAAAGTACTTTTAAAAAGCAAACATTCATTTCTATGATTAAGGAATACCTGGACCTGAAACCTGTAATCCCAGCTACTTAGGAGGTCGAGGTAGGAGCCCATATTACCTGAGTTACACTGTTAGTTAAAAGTCATCCCAGGGGACTTACTGAGAAAGCTTATCTCAAGGGCTACTTTTTTTTAAGTGTGTGTATGTGAACGCCTCCAAGCACTTAAGCTTCACTGACAGACAATCCCAACAGGGTAAAGAATGAACCTGACAACTGGTCAGCATAAATGGTACTCTATAACTACTTTGTAGACTCTAATTCCTAAGGTGCAGCTGTCCTTACAGCATCCTCTTCTATTAAATTTTTAAAAAATATTTATTCTTGTGTGAGGGTGCACACATAACAGTACAGGTGTGGAGGTCAGAGGACATCTTTTGGGATATGGTTCTTCCCTTCCTCCAACTTTAATTGAGTTCCATGAATTGAACTCTAGTTGGGTTTGCACAGCAAGAATTAATTACCCGCTAAGCCATCTAGTGATTACATTTCTAAAGTAAGCACTGGCATATTTATAAAATGAGAGACCTGCCTACTGCAGTGAAGATGAGTAGCCCCACTTAGAAGCAGTCAGATTCACAAGTTCAAGGTCAGCCTGGGCTACAGAGACTTTTAACTCAAAGGAGGAAGGACATGCAAGGACCTGGGTTTGACTACAGCAATATAAACAAGATAGAAGCTTCCAATTTCAGCCATGTACCAATTACTCCTTTGTTAACAATTAGTTAATTTCATATAATCAAAATAATGAAAATCAGATGCCATTTATAACATATCAATATAATCCTAAGTAAGGTTATTTCAGAGTTTAGAAAACTAAACAAATACTTCTAAAAGAAATATCAACTTTCAAATTAAAAGGTACTGTTTACTGATTATTCTGTACTAGTCACTGCTTTTATACTCCATTTTCATGCATTACCTTTGTGTAATGTTTATTAACAATTCTATGAGGAAGGTACTATTTCTATTAGGCCAAAGAATTACACTTGCCAAGAAACGAGTTAAAAATAAGAATCTGGGGCTGAAGAGATGGCTCAGAAATTAAAAAGAGTACACAATACTCTATCAGAAGTAGTTCCCAGCACTGATGTTGGGCAACTCACAATATCTATAACTACACTTGTACGGGACCCAGGACCTTCTTCTTGTTTTCTCAAACATCCAAACTATGTGTACATACATTAATAAAGACAGAACCAGAGCATGAGTTAAGATCCAATTCTAGAGCCCCTATCTTTTTTTTTGGTGAAAGCTGGGGGGAGGGGGTGACAAGCCAATCTCAAAGTGTACTTATTTCCTTTTCTTGTAATTTAAATTTGTATACACTGTATATTCGGTATACTCCTCTCACACCCCTCATTTTACCCTTCATATTCTAATTACTCTTCCTCACTGTTTCACCTATGATTTAATACTGTTAGTCTACTTAGAAGAAACTGATAGTGCTAAAATGTGAAACTGTAACTCTAAGATGTCAGTTAGCAAGAATTAAACATTTAACCAATTTAAAAACATCTGAATGTATTTGGAATTGAAGTGATAAATGTAAAAAAGGTACTTCTAAACAGCACCTGAAATTCAAGCCTAACAGTGAACTGTTCAAGAAATGTCTGCTGAAGAGCTATTACAACAGAAACAGTATCAAGTACACCTGAAACCACCAGAAACAAACATAATCTAGCATTTCAAGACTTCTTTTTAATGGAAAATGGAAGATTCCTATCCCAAATAAGTTTTACTAAGTCAAAAAAATTCTAGTTCCTAAAAGAAACTCTATGCCACGGCTTTTCTAAAACTATTATTAGTTGTTTCATAAAAATATTATTTAAAAATCTAAATGGAGATATTAAATAAACTAACTTAATCTAAATACTCTTCCAGTAAGACGGAAGTATTGGGGCTGGAGATATGGCTCAGAGGTTAAGAGCACTGGCTGTTTTTCCAGAGGTCCTGAGTTCAATTCCAGCAAGCACACGGTGGCTCACAATCATCTAAAATGAGATCTGGTGTCATCTTCTAGCATGCTAGAAGAATGCTGTATACATAAATAAATAAATAAATCTTTAAGAAAAACAACAACAACAAAAAAACGTCCCTAGAAGTATCCTGGGAAAATACCATCTTGAGGGCCAGCAAGATGGTTCACCAGAAAAAGGTGTTTTACCATTAACCCTATAGACCTTAGTTTGATCCACAGAATGCAATATGGCAGAGAAAACGGACCAGCTGACTTCTGACTTCATGCATGCATATGTGCATGCCTACCCATAAATAAATGTAAAAAACACTGATGCTCATAAAAAGAGGTCATGTCTGAGTATGAGACAGAAAGAGGACAGGGAAGATGACATTGGGGATAGAAACAGGATATTTCTGACCATAGTTAGCTTTGTAAACTTTACATAGTAACTAGTATTTTCATTTATTGAATTGTAAAGCAGAAGGTAATCCCTGAAAAAGAAATTAAAAATTAGCTTCACCAAGTATCAAGCTGGTGGCATAACCACACAGAGAACACTTAAAAAGATTTTAAAGTACTGTAGTTTAATTGACTGTGTCTGAAGGGATATGCTTTAGAGAAAACAAAAGAAAACAAACCACCCACCTTTTAGTAATAATGTTCTACAAATACTAATTTAAAACTGGTTTGAGTATATTGAGGCAAAAAGTGAAGAAATATGTTGGTGTCACTAGAAATTGAGAGCTGGGCACAGAAAAGGGGAGATCAGTTTACATTAAGCATGTGGTACTGAATTTGAAATATTAGTGATTAGATGTTTTAAAAATAAAAGCATTTTTAGCTGGGCGGTGGTGGCGCACTTGGGAGGCACAGGCAGGTGGATCTCTGTGAGTTCGAGGCCAACCTGGTCTACAAGAGCTAATTCCAGGGCAAGCTCCAAAGCTACAGAGAAACCCTGTCTTGAAAAACCAAAAAAATAAAAAATAAAAATTAGAAACAGCATCAATTAAAGAGCAACAAACATTCTTAGTCTCTACGGATTAATCCCAATTAAAACAAACTAAGGTTGAGAGAGATGTCTGAAGGAGGAAAAAAGACCTCAAAGTTCCAGGTGAGTCTATGCTGTATGTCCTCAAGACCGGGTCACAAAAGCAAAGCAAAACAATATTCCCTCCCCCCTCATACACATACACCAGAAACTGTTTTGGGGTGAAAAATAGTAAAAATGGTTCTAAAACATTTGGTCATACTAGAATTAGAAAACAATAAAACAACTGAGGAAACTACTAAGAATGAATTCAAAGGATTTACTTAAACAACAGTCAAAGGAGTACATACGATGTACTGAATGTCAAAAATAGTAACAGCAAGGGACTAACACATTAAACATATTCAAAACCACGAGCACAAAATAGTAATACTTCACTGATCACCTCCTGCAGTTGCTAAGTTACCAATCCATTATTTTGAAAATCAATAAGTAGGGGTGATGAAAACCAAGTACTTATTTTGCCTTCTGTATTCAACTGTAACTTTGCCCAAGAATACACCAGAGAGATTATTTCAGTTCAAACAATATATGAAATGATAGAATATCATTTCAAAAGCATAAAGAAAGAATGGCTTTAGGCCCATGATTCCAAGCACAGTTGCGAGAGCTCCTAAAATCTTCTAGACTCCCTCAACGATCACTGTTGAGTTCTTCCCTTTTCTGACTATATCCATATTATTTTCAGCTTATCACAAATTAAAGGCAGAAGCAGTTCTGAAAAAGCAGCTGTCTTTTATTAAGATAGGTACTAAAGAAATTTGCAAAAATGTAAAACAATGTCATTAAAAAAATAGAAAGTTTGTTCATTAAAAACCTCATCAAGCTGTCTGGTGGTGGTGCACACCCTTCATCCCAGCACTTGGGAGGCAGAGGCAGGTGGATCTGGAATTCACAGAGATCTGCCTGTCTCTGCCTCCCAGTGCTGGGACTAAAGGTGCGCTCCACCACCACCTGGCTATGGCCCTTACCTTAAGTGGATTTGAGTAGGGTGCTGCTGGGCAGAATCCTGGTGTATACTAGACTATTATTATAATTATTGTTGGGCAGGGTCTCACTGTGTGTCCTTGGAACTCACTTTGCAAATCAGGTTAGCCTTGAACTCAGTCACCTGTCTCTGCCTCTCAAGTACGGAGCTTAGGCATGAGCCACCATGCCCAGCCCTAAACAGGGTATTTTCAACTAACAGTTTGATAAAACCAAAGGAAGTCCATTTTTTTGTTTTGTTGTATTTAGACTTATCCTAATTAAGTTTTAAAATTAATCCAATCTCTAGCTAAATTCGAAAAATTGCTTAGTAGGGGAGAATAAGAAACCAAAAGACAAATTTTAGAACAGACTCAGAACTCTGCAAAGAAAATGGCTTTCTAGGTAGGGACTAAGAGTTTCTCCATAGTTGAAGGTCTGTTCTGGGCCAGTTTTGGAGAGTGAAAAAGATGCCACATGTTACAATGCTAGGACAGTGCAACTGTCCCACGGAGACTAAGATGTAGCATGGTCCCTCCTCATAAAAACTTAAGAAAAATTTTTCCAGGATTAGGGTGTAGTTCTATAGAGTACTTGCCTTTCCCATTAGTTGTCTCAAAAAGATAATCAGCTGGGGTGCTGAAGAGAGAGCTCAGTGGTTAAGAGCACTGGCTGTTCTTACAGAGGACCAGAGTTCAATTCCTAGAACCCACATGGGTAAACACAATACCAGAGAATCTGACACCTTCTTTGGTCTCTACAGGTATTATGCATGCACATGATGTGTGGAAACAGATGAAGATAAAACACCCATACATAGGAAATAAACAGGATTTTAAAAAAGTAGCTGAAACTTTTGCAGAACTATTTGCCACAGAAATGCATTATTATTACATATTTAGAAAAAAACCAAGGCTTACCCCCAAAATTATTTTTCACCTCTTGGTTAGCACATTGCTATTTTGTCTAAATTTGTTTTATTGTTAAATTATATGCACATAAATGCGGGTTCCCTTGGAGGCCAGAAGAGACTATCAATTCCCCTGAAGCTTGAGTGTGCTAGGAACCAAACATGGATCCTCCAGAATAGTGGTTCTCAACCTGTGGGTCTAGACTCCTGGGGGTTGCTGAACAACCTTTCACAGGGGTTGCTTGAGACCACTGAAAAACTCAGATAGGTACATTATGATTCATAATGGTAGCAAAATTACAATTATGAAGCAATGAAATAATTTTAGGGTTGAGATCACCACAACATGAGGAATTTTATTAAAGGGTTGCAGCTTTAGGAAGGGTAAGAACCACTGCTCTAGAAGATCAGGCAGTGCTCTTAATCCTGAGTTGTCCAGCTTGCTATTTTATAAAGTAGGGTATGACTACTTCTTGCTGCTCTGTATACCATGAAAATTTCCAGCCATTCCTTTTCACACTAACAGTTCATAATAAACTATAAGAGGAAGGTTACACCTACCCAGAACCATGTTTCTCAAAAAATACACGTCGTCTTCGAGGAACACCATACATGGTCTACTCAAATCATGATTGGATACATTATGATTAACAATACAATAAAGCCTAAAAACATTTGGTTCAGGCCAATTAAACTCAAAATTCCAAAGGAAAAGTGCTTTGGAGTTTGCTTTTTTATTTACTTGTTCTACCTGATATACAGCAATAGTAACTTTGGAGCAATATAGCTGATGTTTACTTGTTTTGATTCTTAGAAGGTATTTGAATTTAGTTCTGCTTATTTACTGTGCAGCCAATAAATTGTAACCCGTAAAGATTTTGTTTTGAAGATTTTAAATACAGACACACTTTTTCAATAAGTAGCCCAAATACAAAAATTCCAGCAATTTCATATATTTTAGCCGTATTTGTAAATGTGCCTTGACATTATCAACCTCTCCTTATTTTGGACTTTTGCTGGACTATGAATTAAAGTTTTATTTGATATAAATAAAACTAAATTCAACAAGAGCAGAAATATTTTAAAAGAGACTTAATTTTAGACTTCTAAAATTTTTCCCCCAGCTCTGTTCTTTAAAAAAAGTCGTTTTAGCTAACATTTTCTAGGCTGTGGGCACAGAAATATATTTACTTCCATGGCTGAAGTAGTTCTTGTCACAGCATTGAGAAAATAAAATTAATGCGTTCATACAGCAATCTAATGTTACACTCACTATGTAGTCAATCTTACTGCCTCAAAAGCACATCTCTGTTTTCATTCATATTAACTGCTTATCTTAAATGAAAGTAAGTTTTTCTAATCGTCCTTTCAGTCTTGTATATGGACAATACTTGCTAACACATTCAAGGTCCTGGGTTCAATTCTCAAAACTACAAAAAAGAAGCACTCTTTTGATATATCTCAAATGTCACAATAACCATATTTATTTCTAAAATAAATATAACTGTCTTTTCCTTTAAAAACAAGTCAACTTTCAACAGTCCATAATAAAGAAAATTTAATATAAATAAATGCAGAGGAAAACATTGTTAACATCCTTCAAGGTTCTTCATAAGTAAAGCCTTGCTTGATATCAAGAATGTTCAATTAACTGTTAAATGCAGATCACCCACCCTCCTTTACAAAAGCCAAGAAGGCACAAAACTACGTGTTATGGTTGGTGGTAGGAAATAGAATTTTCAATATGGGATCAGAATGAGACGAAATAAAAAAAAAATTAAAAAGTCATGCACATAGGGAGAGAAAACAACTCCCTAATACAAACTGACAACGAATGCAAACATAAAACAATGAAATCCCCCTGGACTGACTCTACATTATTAAACATGCTAGTAAAATCCTGAAAAGTTTGAGCCAGATCATAAGGTCTAAGAACTACAAAGCTTCCACTCTTACCATAACAGCAGCACACACACCTTATTAAATTATGGGAAGCAGGGGGTCGCCTAAGTCTTTACATTACAGGACAGAGGAAATCTCAGCATCAGAACACAACAATAAAAATGATAAAAATTAAAATTTCATTTTAGCATTGGAAAAAGCTTAAAGAACTCGGGCATAAAATTTTTATATTCAAACAGCTACTTAATTAGGTAAAGAGGTCAAAAGATATAAAGGTTTAACTTTAAAAAAAAACTTAATTCTAGTCACAAACCCAAACTGTATACATTGGTAATCTCCAATATAAACTGCAAATACACAATGAATTTCACTTTATAATACAGTGCCATCTGGTAGTGATAATAACCAAGAATAGCCAATGGAATTATATGTTTTAAAACCTTTTTTGTACGCTAAGAATCTGAAACAGCTCTGAAAGAGTGGAGGACGTAAGTTATCTGTCACTAGACTTTAGAATATTTAAACAAATCCACAACCTACCATAATATAAACTACAGTATCCCATTCGATTCCCCTCTTTGTCCTAGTTTCTTTTTTGCTGGGAAGAGGCGTAGTGGGATAATAATAGGAGGAAGTAAGGTGGAGCAGCTGTACAGCAAGATGAGGTGTTGTGTGCATGCGCGCGCACGTGTGTGTGTGTGTGTGTGTGTGTGTGTGTGTGTGTGAGAGAGAGAGAGAGAGAGAGAGAGAGAGAGAGAGAGAGAGAGAGAGAGAGAGAGAGAAAGACCTCCATGTTGGCCTACTGCTGCCTCGGTCTTATGAAAATGAAATTAGCTGTTTGGGATGCCATAAGTTATAAATATTACTGGGATCAAGATGTAGTTTTCTTCTACCTTTTCACTTTTCTTAGGATCTGTTTTAGGTCTCTAGTCAGATTCAGTTAAAAGAAGCAATAAAAGCCACGTTTTTAGAGATTTCTAACATTTTCAAAGGGAACTCTAATGCTAGCAATAGTTTGTTGGTAGAGAATGAGGCTAGGACTAGCTTCCTTTTAGTCCCATAAATCTATGGAAATAATCTATATCAATCTGACTGTAAACAGAAGAAATGACCACCAAAATTTCTATAGCAAAGTTTCTATTCATGCTGTTATTTTGTTGATGAGAAACTTTTCACAGTAGTGCTAACAAATTTACTTTCTTGTTCAGGCATGCGTGCACATGGGTGCGCATATTCAGGCCAGAGGACAATTGTCATGTCATTTCATTTCTCAGGCACTATCTTTCCCGTCAATACTCAGACAGGGTCTCTTACTGGCCTAAACCGGCCAAGTAGGCAAGACTGACTGCTGAGTGAGCCCCAGGGATCTGTCTCTGCCTGCCCAGAGCTGGGATTACAAGCATCTATTAACCATCACACACATGCTGTTTCACAAGGGTTTGGAGGACTGACTTCAAATCCTTTTACAAATATCTCATCAACCGAGTCTTCTCACCAGCCTCTCAAATTTCCCTTTTCAAACCAAAATATTCTACGTGTTGTAACTGCCAAGACAGTCATACTTAACATATTATGCGGACATTTGTATTTCTTTAACAAAAGAGAGAAATGACACAAAACTTGATCAATGTATATCATATTAGTTTTAAACCATGTCTTATTTGCCAATCCATAAGAAGAAATCAGCGTTCCAGTTTTCTCATTGGAGCAACAGATGTGATCTTGGAAAAACAGTTAAAGGATTTCTAAAAATTAAATCTCTTCAAACAACTGTTCATGAAAATGAACTGTCATATACTACTTTATAAGGAGGAATTCTTTTGTAATCTAACTACTGTCTAATTTGTGAATGCAATTCTTAAAAAGAACTCTCATACATGTAACATCTGACATTTGCTTTAAAAAGTAGTTGAAATGATTCAGGGCAAAATGTTAATAACAACTTCAACAGGAACCTAAATTTGGTAGTATTTCATGGTTTTGCCCATAAGAGATCTAACTTACACACCTCCAACACCCTAATTCTTATTAAGTAACAAGCTAGATGCAATCACCTTTTGCTGAGATCTAAGCACAAACTAACAGGATTGAATCTAAGCTAAAAGTTGGGGGGGGGGCGCAACAGTAATCTCCAGAGCATATCAGATTCTACAGGAAGTAGGAGGAAGACTGGAACAATAAGGTAGCTTTCCTTTTTGTGTGTGTGTGGTTTTGGGGGAGGTTGTTGTTTTATGAGATGAAAGTCTAATTATGTAGCGCAGGCTAGCATCAACCTTTGGCTGAGCCTCCTGACTCAGTTTCCTAAGTACAGGACATACAGATGTGAGCTACAAAGTCCTGTTATAAAAACTCTTTTTCAGTATACAGTTTACATGATGGTGACCAAAAACACGTGAATGTTGGATTGTGCTTTTCCTCTTACTAAAAGAAAATCAAAATTAACAATATGTAGTTACAGTACAAAGGAAAACACAGTATTTGACACCTTGTCGAATCTAAACCCAACTAAACATACTGCATGTATTGAAATACGAACTTAATTCACACAGAATATGACATTCCAATCCTTACTAAAATCTGGCTAGCAGATGCGCTGGTCCACTAAGGTAAGGAGGCAACTTACATTTATTTAAAAGGGCAGGGAACATAACCCACACAATGCTTGAGGTTTTGTTTTTTTCCCTTGGAAGATAGGGCAGATTCGTCCCAGATTTCTAAAATATATAGAATTTGGGCTTAAAAGTATATGCTTGGCATAAATTCAAGGCTTAAATGGGAACTAAAAACAGTTTCTTTAATTGTAAACCAAAGTGAATAATGGGGGGGGGATCTCCTATTGCTTTGCCTACCTCCTGCCCCTCCCCCACTAACACTGCTTCCCTGCTGTGCAAAGAGCCCTTTGTCCTGCCCCGCACTTATCTAGCTGTTTGGCCATATTGACAGGCCTACTGGAAGCATAATAAGGGAGTCAGTTTGATATAAGCAGCTGGCGATTTGAAACAAAAATCTTCCTTTTCTACTCACACCAAATCCTGCTGCAGTGGTCTGTGGCTCCTCCCATACTTCCATCTATTTCTCAAACAGAGCAGCAAGGAACTGATCCCTTTGATCCAGCAGTATAAATCAAAAACTTGACTCCTTAGTCAGAAATTTCTACAGTTCCTGATTTGTTTTGTATTGTAATTCATAACATTAAGGCTAAAAAGATTCCTTAACTCTGGGTGTACACATATATGACTATCACTTCAATTTGGAAATGAAAATCCTGGGATGTTTCATACTACAAGACAAAAGAGTGCAGAAATGGGAGATGTATGTTCTGAGCAAAACTGACCAATAAATTTAGGGTTTTAAAAAATACCAAGGATTCAAAACAGCTGAGAATTGAGTTTCCTGACTTCATATCAAAGATACTTCAAGGAAATTTACACTAAGTAAGGAATTTCCCCAATTACTCTGCAAAAATAAAATAAAAAATAATGTAAACAGAGTGGGGCAGGACACACCCCTTACTCAGAAGTCATGCACGCGTGCGCGCGCGCACACACACACACACACACACTGGACTTAGTGTCACTGTCCCTTTAGTTACCTCACAGCTCCCTTCAAGTGCTAAATAAGAACACTCTCATGCTTGCCAGTCACAGTTAATGGCATCTCTACCCAATTTATAATTAAATACAAAACAGAACAATTTCCCTAGGATTACATGATTTAACAAAGTTAAGTATAGATAAGTGAAAGAAAGGCTATTCTCTTTACCTTTTGCAATCTTCCCTGAATTCTAGTCACTAGAGGAAATGAACACAATACCAAGTGAAGGTCATGTCATTCAGTAGATGGGTTAGAATCTCTAGAGTCCAGAATACCACCAACCTATAACATAGGTGCATTATTTTCCTAAGAAGTCTGCCTGAAAGAACATTTTAAATCAAATTATAAATGACTAACAGTTGTACTATTATATACATTTTCCAAGGTGCTTTGCAGTTTAAGCTCACTACTAACTAGCTAAGCCTCTTAATTTCAAAAACTGACAAGTCACTAGAGTTTAGCCTAAAGTTATAGTACAATTTTATTTTACTTATGATCTAATTTCTCTTTGATATGTACTCAACAATTACTGATTGCTAAGGCCTAATGTTTCAAAGTTATTTCAATATGAAGACTTTATTTCTCCATCAAAGGCAAAGTTGACATAGCCAATACTGTCAAAAAGGGTCAGAATAATTTACAGAAGTAGGCAGATTTCTAGATACTAGACAGTATCAAAAGATGTAAGTATTTTTAAGTATGTCAGTCCAAGTAATCCTTCTAAGAAAAAATTCTCTTGATTCTCCAAAGTTATTACGGTGAGACTACAACCAGTACCCCCAATCCCCCCAAAAACCACCAGGAAGTAAAAGTAGCAGTCATTATTTTCTTAAAAAAAAAAAAAACCACAAAAAACAAACTTGTATATTATAATTAAGCTAAAAACAGCTGCATCTTAAATGAAAGTCTATTAAACGGTCCGCATAAATGAAATCATACCTATGGGATATAATATCTTATCTATGTAACAACTGTATTAAAACTACCTGAAATAATCATTAAGCAAAGTTTTGTTTTATAGACCTGCTTTTAGCACTGCAAAGAGTATGAACCACATTATGTGAATGACAAAATGTTCACCATTGTTTCTTGGTTCCTTGCCATAAGTGCTAGAATCAAACTACAAATTATAGATGTTTGTGGGATTTAGATACGTTGATACAAAATTAAACAAACAGGTATTCCTTGCAGTAATAATCTTAGGGAGAGAAAAACAACACATGATTTTATGTGTTGCACATGCCTGGGTGACGGTTCTGTTTCAAATAATCCGTCAGATAAACTATTGGGCTTAATTAGAGATCATCCTGGTTCTGTTCGGTTGGAGGCGGGTATCAAAAGTTAAAAGGGACTCTTGCTGCTTTCTTACTACACTAAACTTACTCAATATCTGACTATTCCTTCTGGTTTTTCCTGTGTTTCTGATGGATTACTGTCAAGACACATCTTTGTTCGGTGGAAAGACTATAATCCAACACATAGATGATTAATCCAATTTATAGGTCAAACATCAGTGAAGTTATCTAACCTGTAAAGGTCTACAGATTAATACAGAAAATAAGAACAAAGAATTAAATATTAATCCAAAAGTAGCTCTTTTTAGTTTAGGTTTCTAATTATAGTCAGATGTTTAGATGTTCATGAACGTAAATATGGCCTAATATGGAGAGACATATACAAATCAGGAGTAACTTAAACAATTAAGAGAGATAGAGGAAAACATATGAGTTGCACTGCAAAAACAAATCATAGATCCTCTTCACCCTATTCTGGTACTCAGGGACATCTTTACAATACTACTTTAGTCTTCAAAAGGATTTTTAAAAGATCAAAACACTAATGGACGTTATAGTCCCGTGGAGGCATAAAACCTCAGGTAATACCAAAAATCTACCAACCCCCTCCCCTAAACAAAAACCCAAACTCTTTAACTTGATCCAGTTTTCAGATGGGGCTATCCATAAATGGATACAGTTACAAACTGCTAATTCTGGTCTCTTCACTAACAAAAAGCGAACCAGCTCAGCAGTGCAATTTCCCAGGAAAGCAAGCAAGGTTTCTTTCCAGGCCTGAGCAGCCATCGCCTAAGTGCAGTTCCCTGCAGCCAACAGCATTAATGGACGCTGCACTGCTGTCCTTCCCTGGAGACAGCAGCCAGCACTACTCAAGCTTCTCACGTAGCAACCAGAGCTCCAGAGCCAGCAGCTGCTGCCGCCTTGTATACTCACTCCTGTGATCCAACACAGGAGCAACCTTCTCTTTACCCCACCCCCACTTCTTAAGACACTTTTTTTTTTGACCAGTGCTCCATGATAGAGGGCTGGACATATGATTTTAGAAAGAAACAATCCAAACGTCAGTTTTAAACTGAGATCTTTGATTAGAAAAATCAACACGTACCAAATTCCAAATATTCGTTTTTAATTAAACCAGCAATTTAGGAGCAAGTATTAAGCTTTGGTTTTTAGAAAGCCAATTTTCCAAACATTCAGTGATGAAATTTAAACTTACAGCTAGGAACAAGACTCTTGGGTCGTGTCCTAGGAAAGGACATAATTCAGTATTCTACACATGACAATCTGAATAACCTTAAAGGCTCTAATCCTGTAACTGGCCACAAATTTTGGCCAGAGAACTAATGATCCTGAGAAAACTGGAAGAGATCCAAGGGAAAAAAATTCCTGTGTCCTCCAAGCTCAGAAATCTCTGATTATGTCAGTATTCCCTGCTTTAGGTCAGACTGCACACATCAAAAAACACCCCTTATAGCTTTCCTCCCAGCGATCCAAAACTATTATTAATAGAAAACTAACCATCAAAAGCACTTTCCCTTCAAAACGTTGCACACAAAAACCTCCTCCTGAAAAAGCTCGTAATAATCACCAGGATCTTCCTCAATCAAAAGTACAGCTATTTAATATACGCCCAAGGAAGTAATGTAAACATGACCTTGGTCACAAATATGTCATCTAAAAACAATTTATTTAGGCAAAGTGTGAAGGAAATTAGAGAAGCTGAATTCTTTAAGTATTCTAAGCACAGAAAAAAATTGGAAAAAGGAACTCAGGTATAGACAAAACCCAGTGGAGTCCATAGCTCTGGGCAAGAAATGAGTTGCTAGTGAACACATTACACAAGTAACATGAGAAAGCAGAAAATGCAGGTCATACACGCACCCCTGACCCAGACCAGTAGAGCGGGCTGCAGCATCAGTACACAGGAGAAAGATCCCTTATTCCTGAGCATGAAAAAGGCAAAGACGTTCTATAGAATAAATTAGCATAGAAGGGGCTTTCCCAGCAGTTAAAACTTTCCCTCAGCGCGATTCACCAACGAAAACCAGGGCTTTTGCCCACCATCGTTCACCTCACATCTTAGCCTGCACGCCTAAGGGAAGAGAATTCACGAGGGGCACATTTCCCCCCGGCTTTAAAGTCGTTCTGAAAGATCGCTCTCCACGCCCTAGGCACGGAAAACGACAAAATCTGGCTCAATTCCAGGCTGGAACCCTACAAATTCAATGGGGACATCGCAGGGATACTGGGGCACACGCCACAGGGAGTCCAAGAATGTGAGGTGGGGGTGGTGAAGGTAATGTCTTTGGTAAGGGAAAAAGCAGCAGCCATCTGAGATAGGGACTCGAGAAGCAGGGAGAGGCATTCGGGTAGACTATGGAGGGGAGGACTGGGCCCCTGAGCGATCAGAGTTGTCACAAGGCCTCAAGAACAGGGGGTGGAGGTGGGGGGTCTCAGGGACAGGAAAAAAAAAAAGTATGCCTGTGTATTTTGAGAGCAGGGTTGCGAGAGGCCTCCTGAAAAGGGTATAAACGTGGAGTAAGCAGTGCCCAGGAAAAAAAGGGGAGCCCAGAGTAGGGGGAGGGGAAGAGTCCTGACCCAGGGAAGACATTAAAAGGGTAGTAGGGTCGACTGGATTAAGAGGAGCCCTTCTCCCCAGGCAAGGGGGGTGCAATGGTGTGTAAGGGTGGCCGAGAAGATAGGAAGGACAGCATCCTCCTGCTACCAGCCTTGGGAGGCCCAGGCCCACGATCCCGAGGAGCAGGAACGCGGGGAGACTGAGGTGACCCTTCTTCCCCCGGGGACCGGTCGTGTGGTTGGGTGTCTCTTTTTCTGTTGGACCCTTACCTTGACCCAGGCGCTGCCGGGGCCTGGGCCCGGGCTGCGGCGCACGGCACTCCCGGGAGGCAGCGAGACTCGAGTTAGGCCCAACGCGGCGCCACGGCGTTTCCTGGCCGGGAATGGCCCGTACCCGTGAGGTGGGGGTGGGGGGGCAGAAAGGCGGAGCGAGCCCAAGGCGGGGAGGGGGGAGGGCCAGGGGCGGAGGGGGGCCGGCACTACTGTGTTGGCGGACTGGCGGGACTAGGGCTGCGTGAGTCTCTGAGCGCAGGCGGGCGGCGGCCGCCCCTCCCCCGGCGGCGGCAGCGGCGGCGGCAGCGGCAGCTCACTCAGCCCGCTGCCCGAGCGGAAACGCCACTGACCGCACGGGGATTCCCAGTGCCGGCGCCAGGGGCACGCGGGACACGCCCCCTCCCGCCGCGCCATTGGCCTCGCCGCCCACCGCCCCGCACTTATTGGCCAGCTCGCCGCCAATCAGCGGAGGCTGCCGGGGGGCCACCTAAAGAAGAGGCTGTGCTCTGGGGCTCCGGCTCCTCAGAGAGCCTCGGCTAGGTAGGGGATCGGGACTCTGGCGGGAGGGTGGCGCGGCGCGGTCGCGGGGACTGGCGGGTGCGGCGGGCCCTCGAGGATGCCGGGACAGTCTGGTGGGGCCGCTGGGTGCGATCCGTACGCTGGACAGGGCAGGCGGGTGGCGGTCGGGACTACGGTCCGCCCCGCAGCAACCGGAGGGGGAGGGAGAAGGGAGCGGAAAAAAAAATCTACACCGGACGCGGCCATGGCTCCCACGGGGGAGCGGAGGTGCGCTTCCGGTGCACGTCTCGTCGCTGATTGGCCTCCTCTCCTCCCGCCGTGTGTGAAAACACAAATGGCGTGTTGTGGTTGGAGTGAAGCGCCTGTCAGTTAAAATGGGTGCTGGAGTGCGCAGCCGCTCGCTGCCTCGCTAGGCCCACTGGGTGGGGCGGGAGGTAGGTGGGGTGAGGAGAGCTGGACGTGCGGGCGCGGCCGGCCTGGGGCGGGGGAGGGGAGGGGAGGGAGGGTCAGCGAAAGTGGCTCGCGCCCAGGAGCCTCCCACCCTCCCCTTCCTCTGGAGGACCCGCCGCCGGCCTGGCCTCGTCGTCTGATTGGCTCCCGGAGCCCAGAAAACTGGCCCTTGCAATTGGCCCGCATTCCTGCGAGTTCAGGCCCTGAGCGGGCTGGCGGGGGCGGCGGGGAGGTGCTCGCAGGATCCGGCCCTCCCCGAGGCCGCGCGCCGCAGAGTCTGGCCCCGCGCCCCTGCGCAACGTGGCAGGAAGCGCGCCCTGGGGGGCGGAGACGGGCGCGGTTCCTTCTAGAGTTGCGGCCGCACGAGGGGCGAGATGAGCCGGACTTGCGGCGCACCCTCCGGGGAGTGAAGAAAGGAGCGGGGGACTCAGTCGGGCCGGTTTGGAAGCAGGAAGCGCCTTGCTCTCTAAAATTTCGTGGGAGCTGCAATCAATAAGGGAGCCGCAGTGGAGTAGGCGGAGAGAGGGCCGCACCCTTCTCTGCAGGGGAGGGGAGTGCCGCAATACCTTTCTGGGAGTTCTCGGCTGCCTCCGGTCTTCTAAAGACCCGCCCCGGGCCTGGAAGAATCCCTTCCCCCTCTCCCCTCGTGATCTTCAAGTCGAGGCTTTCTGGAAGATGGGCGGGAGACTTCTGGGCAGGCTTAAGGGCTAAACTGGTGCGTGGGCGTTGCCCTGCAGGGGAATTGAACAGGTGTAAAATTGGAGGGGCGAGGCTTCCCACGGGTTTTCGTTGGTGTCGGGAGGTAATTATAATAGGGGCAACGGAGGGAAATGGGAGACTAGGCGCTCACCTGGGGTTTTATGCAGCAGAACTACAGGTTATTATTGCTTATGATCTGCCTTGGAGTATTTTTCATCGAGTTAGATTAAAGGCATGCTCACCCGAGTTTATACTCCCACTTGAGATCCTTGCTGTATCATGAAATTATAGTATCGCAACTTAGAATACATAAACAGAATCTTAGCATTTTCTACAGAGCCCAGTACTTCACTCTGTCCCTCCTGCTCCCTCTGCAGTCCTACCAAAAGATATTTTAGCACTCTCTCATTTTAGTCCCTTTTTTATTTTTTTTGTACTGGTTTATCCAATGCCTAGACAGAGCACTGGCATTCTTCCTCTCTTGATCTTAGAAACCTGATGAGTCATGAAACCAGACAGATTAGTTACACCACAAATTGAGGCTGTAGCTGGCCCTTACCCTGCAGTTTTCCTTAGTACATCTTGTTGACTGTTAGCCTTGATTTTCTTTTTCTATCCCCACCCCTTCAGGAGCTTCACTACAATAGATTTATTGAGAATCTAACCTGAAGTTTGGCTTCTTTCCATTCCCATGAATGCCTTTCTCTTCCCACCTTTAATAAATTGAACTGTTTCCTATTAATGGTCTACAGATGGATATTTCCTCCAATATCACCGACATATCTTACATATTGCCAGGCTGATTGTATTAAAAGGTGTATGAATTGACATAAAATATGCTGACTCCTTAATGCTTTAGTGGATTCCATGAGTACAATACAGAAGACCGTTAATGGGCTAATGACAGCTTTTTCATTATTTCCTACACACACACAATCTCTTAGGTCACATGGAATTGATTGTTGCCTACATTTTGTCACTGTACATGTCTGTCTGGAATACAGACTGTTAAGGTTCAGATGTCTCTCCTGGCCTAAGGTCCTGTGGTCCTATATTTTCCTATTTAGGTAGTGTTTTCTTCTGGCCTCTGGCTTGATTCATGACACTCCATGTTATTGCTGGTTTTACTGAGCTGCTTTGGTATGGTCTTACCGAGTGGTGTCTGCTAAGTTCCTATTGTATTGCTTGACTTGTAGCCAGGCACAAATGAAATGACTGAATGTACTTGTGAAGCTTGGTCTTTAGGTTCTTTGTTGTGTGTGTGCTCTATAAGAATCCAGGAGAACTTACTGCAGAGATGTGGATACTCTGTTTTGTTCCAGTGTGGTAGCCAATAACCAAATTACTTGTTAAGCGTTTGGAAATATTATGGGAACTAATTTTTATTTGAAGTGTAAATAGTGTGGACAGCGGAGCCATTGCTGCAAACTTGTGGGTTTCAGAAGACTAGTGCAGACTTTTTAAAGAATTTTCTGTTACACTTAACAACAAAGAAATAAAAATTGAACCTTTGGTAGCCTATTTAAGTTGCTTGTTGTATTTTATTTTTGTGCTTCATTTATTCTAAACATGAAAGCAAGTACTGATTAATTTGGATTTCAAAAACAGAGCCAGTGTTTTAGCTGGGAAGTGGTGGCAGTTGCCTTTGATCCCAGCATTCAGGAGGCAGAGGTGGTAGATCTCGGAGTTCTAGGCCAACCTGACCTGCAGAGTGATTTCCAAGATAGCCAGGATTACACAGAGAAAGCCTGTTGAAAAATAAAATTTACTAAGCTGAGATTTTTTTAAATCATAATTGAGGCAGTACTTAGGAGCCACCGTGGGATTTGGATTTCTCTGTGGCTGATCAACCTAATTCACCCTCCCCCTTTTGATACTCTGGGCTTCCTTATTCTTTAAAGCCTCTTTCCCACCGTGTAGCTTCTTGTTTGCCAATTCCTATGCTGGTTTAAATGGCATGGCTTTTTATTTTCTATGGGCAGCTGCTAAGATTTGCATCTTGGTTTCTGGGGTGGGGTTTGGAATTCTTTTTAAAAAAAGTTTTAAAAGATGGGGAGTGTATAATACCTAGTTTTGTGCTCCCTAAAAGACTTTGTTTTCTATGTAAGATTTCTTAAAATATGGTATGTTTAGGACAGGGATCTTAGGGTTTTAGTATGCAGAAACTGTTGCCTTGCTGTTTAATTTGAATCTTCCAGTCTCACGGCTAGAGAATTTAAATTCTGGGTAGCCAAGGCCAGATTAAAATTCTTCCCTTTCATGTTCACTTGCTTACTGTAAATATAAAAATGATAACTTCATAGGTTTTTCCTGAGACAGGATTTCACTCAATATGTATCTCTAGCTGACCTGCAACTTAGTATTTATAGGCCAGACTAGTCTTTAAGAGTTCTACCTGCTTCTGCCTCCTGAGTGCTGGGTTAAAAGTGACGAATGCATGCCTGGCCTGAACTGTTTTTTCTTCCCTCTTAAACAACCAAACAATAACAAACGATGAGTGAAAGGAAAAACCTAAATGCAGGTCAGATTCTTTTAAATATATTAAGGGGGCTTGGGTTATAATTAGTAAAGTGTTTGTGTTGCAAGCAATGAAAACTTGAATTAAATCTCCACAACACACATAAAAAAGCCAGGCATGTTAGAGCACGGCTGTATCTGTAGGACTTACTGGCCACACAAGCCTAGTTACTTGGCAGGCTCCATGTTGGTGAGAACATATCTCAAAAGACAAGGCAAACAGCAACTAAGAAACTACAAAGTTGTCTTTCACACCCATCTACATAAACAGGCAGAGAGTTAGTAAAATATTTCAGATAATGTTTCCTTCAACTTTTTATCTAATACTATGTTTCTTCTGTCAAATCACATTTTTCAAGGAAAATGGGGATTTCTTTAGTGAGTAAACAGTTGAGAACCAAACAAATTTTATGATTTGTGAAACTACGTTTTCAACTGATAGTTAAAGCCTATGAAATATAGGACAAAGCTCTTATTGTGCAGGAATCTAATACTTAACTGAGGTGTCTTAATACTCTTTTCATGGAGGAAACTGAGGCTTCCCTGTCTGTGCTCACAAGCACTTCCTTGGGTTTCCCTGAACTAACCATTGCAGCTAGCTATCCGGTTCTTATACTGGGCATGGTGGTTTAAATAAACTTAGTTTCTTGTCAAGTGGTGTCATATGATTTCATTCTTAGGATAAAAACTGCTATGTATGTTAAACATTTGTGCTTATTGTGAGTTAGGTGTGGGCTTGTAACTTTTAATTTTCAAATTTTGAGCAAGATAAGGCCTTTTGCACATACCTTATGTTGGTGTAACTGTATAATTATGGCTGCCACCGTTGGTCTAGAATGTGATAGTTGGGCATCCCAAGAACAAGACTAGTTTGACTGGAAGGAACCTTAGCTATATAACACTTTCTTGGGTCACAACTCTAGGAGTCAAGCATTTGACCTTGAAGGTTGAGACCTTGATTTTGTTGTAGTGTATGCTAGTTTATATATTGAAGGGGGGTACTTATCCAGACTCCATTCCTGGCTGGATTAGTTAGCAGTAAGTGGCCTTTAGTCTTTAATTGACTACTCACCATAACAGAGGCTTTGGTACCAGTCTATGTACAGTAGAGGAAACGAAGACTCAGTGAGATTTATCAACTTTTTATGTAATTCTAACAAACTGGGGCCAGGTATAGAAACTGGTGTAGTGTTTGGTGTTCTGCTTTGTACTACCTTGCTCTCATTGAAGCATTGCTTGAGGAAATATAGATGTGGTGTGCTATAAGGTGGTAATAGGCTTATAGAAAATTGAAAGCAGAGTAACTACTAGATTACTAGTTTTCTCTGAGGGAAGAATTCAGAAACTGGATCAAGTGTTAAGTCACTGAGAGTGTTTCAGAACATCGCAAGGATCCCTTAATGCCCTCTCCCCTACACCGTATTTGGTCCCACTTGAATGTTGTTGTGGCTCTTAAAATAAAATTAACAATAGTAATTATTGTTTTTTCCTCCTTTAGATTGTTCCTTAAGGACAGGACAGTGCCTGTTTAAGGCTGTAACCCTGCTGTCTGAGCAAAACCAGGTCTTCGAGATCAACACTTTTCATAATCACAAGATGTGTTCTCAGAAGCAAGCAGAGGCACATGATTGTCACTGACAATATTGTCATTGTGTTAAATGGGTTGTGCAGTTTGGATTTTTTTCTAAGGTAGTTTGGGTATGGATCATGTTTCTTTATGAATTAACTCTAGGTTATGCCTTCCATAATCCATGTAGTGTGTCATGCAGTTGTTATTTTTAAATCTTACAGCGTTGTACATGATAAAAGTGTTTTATTGTCTTGATGTTTTGAACATTTCCCAAAAATTCCAAATTATAAAACTGCAACTTATAATTTATTTTAGAAAGATGGTTGTGGTTTTGTAAGATGTTTAATTGTTCTACTAATCCCATTTGTGTTTTAAAATATGTGAAACTGAAGAGTTGGTCACTTTAGGAAGTGAAATGTGTACTGGCTTTAGAGATCATTTAACTTGGCATGTCTTTTGCAACACACTAACTTTGAATAGTGTTGATACCAGCATTTTGAAAGGAGTCATTCCAGTGAGTAAACACTACTGAATATTTTCAATGCAGGTTTTTGGTGTCCCATAAAACTGTCAGAAGCTTCAAACTAGAAATTAAGAAGCTGAAGTGTTTCAGAAGGAGACTACTTGCTGAAGAAGTGTATAATAGCTAAGAATTTAGAAATCATACAATTGACAGTGCTTTGTATCTGCCAGATAAAAGAAATGCTCATAGTGGTTCTTTTGAGCAGTATAGTAACTTGTTAAAGATTTTCCCACAGATACAAGCTAATCCATAATTCATAGATATATACGTAACACTTTACAAATAGATGAAGCTACAAACATGGTTAGACTTATTACTGTGCTTGTATTTATTTATGTGAAAACTTGGCAATAAACTTATGTCCTAAAATAGTCAAAACGTGGAACGACTTTTTAATCTCATGACCTATCTGGAACAGCTATGTTGACGTTTATCCTAAAGGGGAAAAACAAAGTGGGTAGAGCTGCGATGCCTTGGCACATTGCCACTCATTTGTGGTTTAAACCAAAGGGGGACCAAACTTTGAGGTAAAAATCAGAATTGGGCAGACTTGTACATTGTTAGAAACATAAAAACTTGATTATTAATGGTCATAGCGAAGTGGACCTGAGCAAACTACTGGAAGGTATCTAATAACTCCAATTGATGGGAGATAGGTATTAGTCAGTTGGAAAGCACTCTATCAATTGAATTTAGAAGATAAAAACTACCTGGGCCTCAACCCAGAAATCCAAAATTGCAAACTCTTAGGTTAGTATTCTCACTGAGCCAATACCAGCCCAGTCTTGAAAACAGGCTGACCCCCCCCACCCACACCCCCCAAAAACTCCTAACATAAATGCAGACTATAGTGTTTCAAAATTTTAAGAATGGGTAAGAATTAAATTTTGAGAAATGGCTTCTTTAGGAAGATGTACATGGTAAACAATGACTCCTTAAAAGACTGGTACTAGGCACACTGGCCTGCCAGGTTTTAGAGGAAAAAACTATCGCTTTAAGTGAGTCACAAAAGAGGAGGTAAGAACTTGGGCTAAAACTGAACTGGCATTTACACCTTCACAATCAAGAACTTTACCCTGGGCAAAACAAAAAGGAGGGGGGAGCACGGGACAGTGGTGCCCAGACTGCTGTAGGAAAGGGCCTGAGTGCAGACCATGTCACCCACACTACTAGGCAGATCAAACTGCCTGTTAACTCCAGCTTCTAGCTTCCACGGGCACCTGCACACAAATACAATTTAAAAATAAGATTCACCTGGCATGTTATTGTATACTTTTAATCCCAACACCTGGGAGGAAGAGGCCAACCAGGCTGTGTGGCAGAACCTTAACTTGGGGGAAGCTGTTCATAGTTCATTTTTTTATTCTAGTAACCAGCCTAACAGTTTACTAACCAGAGATGAAGATGACATAGTAGTGCTCACTGCATTTGCAATATCTTAAGTCAGGTTTTCTGTGGTGAATCAAGCAAAAATCTGATGTATTAGTTTGAGAATTTAGCATAAAAAGTACTAGTTCAGGCAGTGCTGGCACACGCCTTTTCCAGCGAGGAGGCAGGGGCAGGTGGATCTTTGTGAGTTCAAGGCCAGCCTGCTCTACACATAGAAACCCTGTCTCAAAAAAAAAAAAAAAAACTAGTTCATTTGTTCAGTAAATATTAAATGCTCACTGGGAAATACTGTATCAGCTCAGTAAATGAAAACACATAACTATCTTTGCACATTCTGGCTGTGACCAGCTTACTTTGAGATTTAAATGGTTTCTTTTGTCAAAGATGGATTTTAAGTTTATGTTAAACCAATAATGTATTTTGGCAATTGCAAAAATACCCATCTAGGGCATAAAACCTTTACAAATTTCATAATCCCAGTTCATTCACCAGTGAGTAGTTCCAAGAAGCCAACTGGCTATTGACTATGCTGTCAATGTGGATTCTGTTTTCAAAGAAAGGAAGTACTTTGTCCTTTATTCTAAATAGAAACATCATACTGAAAATCTAAGCTGAATGAAGCCAGACTCCCAAAATAACTTCCTATCAAAACTCAAGCAGGGCTGCTTTGGGAAGCACTATTAAGGGACTGACCAGTACTGAGGTTATTTCATTTCCCATAGTACTGTCTGAGGAAGGATTCGGTACAACTGAAGAACAATGAGCTAGGCAGGAATAACAGCTCCCCCACAAAGACTAATAGGAATAGTTTATTATTATTTATTTATTGAGCTTTGAAAAGTAATATATATACTAAAAGAAAAATTCCTTTTATTTGGCTTTGTTGGTCCCATATTTCTTCCACTAATGCTTATACTACTTAGTAATGTCCTATTACTAATAAGTCGCATAAAAGCATCTTTGCCCTGTTTTGGTTTTATTTATTTTAAGGCAGATGGTAAACTGTAGGTCTGCAGGGATGCTTTAGTTTCTGACGGTGTCAAAGAATTTAGGCTACAGAACAGTAGGCTGCATAGGTGATAGAACATGGCCTGAAGTGTTCTCAAACCTAGAAGCCAAGCAATGTAGGCCTCTCAGGAATTACCATTACCTTCACCTTGTTAACAAAAAAGCATCTGGAATAGTTGAGCAGTGAAGACTGCAATACTAAGTTACTTTTCTGCTATTTTTCTTCCAAAGGAAGTTCTTTGTCCAGCATTATGAACTATAAACACTACAGTCCTCTTCATTTTTTTTCTTTTACCAAGGAGGATGTCTTTCTTCATCTTGTTCTGAAGGATGAATAAAGACTTGAGGTGTGCGTTTTAGAAGATAAACTGCAGCATGAAGGCCCCCGATGTTCACCCAGACCGTATGGACCTTTCGCCACAAATGTCCCATTCCAGATAATGCCTGGTACACACAAAAGCATAAAAGTCATTAGGCTGCCAGTCTGCGTTTAAACTACCCTGGAATCTTTGCCACTTAAGAAATGCTATGGGTGGTGGGCTACAGAGTGGGCCCAGAAGTGAAGAGCGCTTGCTGTTTCTGCAGAGGATCTGGATTCAGTTTCTGGGACCCACGTGGCAGCTCAAAACTATTAACTCCAATTCTGGGGGGGGGAGGGTCCATCCAATATCCTCTTCTGTCTTTTGAGGGCACTGGGCAAACATCTGGTGCACATACAGGCAGGGAGTGTATAGGGATGTGTGTAGTAAGGAAGGGTCTCACTGAAACCAGAAGCTCACTGAATGGCTGCACTGGCTGGCCAGCAAAGCTCTGATGCTGTGCCCATATTCAGGCACTAGGGCCCAACCCTTCTTTTAAGAATCCTAAAGTAACCTTAAGCTGAGATTTTAACTCTCATGTTCAGTACCTTGGTAAAACATTTCTTGTCCTGAGTAAGCAGTACAGCTCTGCCTGTCCCTGGTCTACAGACACGGCTCATTTCCCGAAGGCAAGCTGGATACAGATTCCAATTTCTCTTCTTGGAGCCCATCCTATAAAAGAAGGTTAAGTATAAACTGTTACAAAAGGTAAATGGGTAGTTTCTTAGATGAGACAAGAACAAAATCCAAGGTATGAAGACATCTTTTAGAGGCCAGAGCTTTGACCTTTGACATTCTATGCCACTAAAAGAAGCTATGTTAGTTAGTCAAATGTTCAAAGTTTTCTTTCAACATTTTTTTGTGACCAATTTTTGGTTTTCAAGACAGGATTTCTCTGTGTAACAGCTCTGGTTGTCCGGAACTAACTCACTTTGCAGACCAGGCTGGCCTTGAACTCACAGAGATCCGCCTGTCTCTGGAGTGCTGGGACTACCAGATGCACATTTTTCCTTTTTTACAACTGTAACTTATCTCAGTGAAGACAAGGAAATTACATGAGCCAAACCACTGAGTAGAAAAATCTGTCCCAAAGAAGCACATGTGCCTCCGCCTATAATGTAAAACAGGATAATGTAATGGAACAATGGATGAAATGAATTATGGTACATATTTCTGACTGAGAAGACAAACAGAACAATAACAGGTGAAATCAAACTCTATTTAAAAAGATAAAAACCCAATTTTACCTTTTTCCAAATGGCATATCTGTTACAATAATATCCACAGAAGCAGTTCTCAGTGGGAGGTTGCATATATCCCACTGCACAGCATCAATGGGCAAACCCCAGGATGTTTTTCTGTGGAGACAAAGGAAAGATACTTCAATATATTCTCCCAGGCTAATGAGATGGCATTTGCCATTAAGCCCGATGACCTGAGATTCCTGGGACCCACGTAGAAGGAGAGGACTAAATCCTTTGGTTTGACCTCTTACCCCCTACTCTCATTTATTTGTTTGTTTGTTTGTTTGAGGCAGGGTTTCTCTGGCTTTGGCTCACCCCCTACTCTTATTTGTTTGTTTGTTTGTTTGTTTGTTTATTTGAGGCAGGGTTTCTCTGTAGCTTTGGAGTCTGCCTCTGCCTCCCGAGTGCTGGGATTAAAGGTGTGTGCCACCACCGCCCAGCAATCACCCCTACTCTTGTGCCCACATACAAATAAATAAATGTAAAAAAATTTCTGCAGCGTTAACTTTTAAACATCGTTTTTCTTAAGAGAAATGTTACAGTAGTGTAGGAAGAAATATAGCCATAACTGAAATACAAGCTTTCTAAATGGTTAACACTGGATGTAAGGTTTCACACACAATTTTAAAAAGCACCAGGGGAAATGCGTTTACATGTAAAAAGTGTTTAAAACTCCAGAGAAATGCCCAGTTGGCAAAGATGCCTGCCACTAAGGCTGACAAACAGAGTTTGATTCCTGGGACACAGCAGGAAGAAGAGATCAACTGCACAGGCTGTCTTCTGACCTCCACACCATGGCACAGCTGCATGACACTCCCAGGCCCACACTTACACAAACAGAAAGACCAATCTGAAAGGCTTTAGAGGCAAAGCAATGAAAGGACTTCAATAGGCCAGGCCACGAGTCAGGGTCACTGGTAATGTAGAAGTTATGGGAATGGCTTTCATGCTTCTTTCACGTCACATTATTTTACTTATTTTGTTGGTTTTTTAAGGTTTTCTCTGTAGTCCCAGCTGTTCTGGAATTCACTGTGTAGACCAGGCCGATCACAGAGTCATGGCGATCCACCTACCTCTGCTTCCTAAGTGTTGGGATTAAAGGTGTGTCACCACACCCTGGCTTAACTTACATCATTTTAGAAAAAAGCTAAATAGATTGCAATAGTTCTATATGGATGGAATGTTGTGCAGTCATTTAAAATGAACTGTGTAAAAATATTAAAAGTATTTTCAAATATGTGACATTAAAATGAATCTACTCATGTACTACAAATGTAAATAGTTGGATTTGGTAGCTCATGTCTACAATCCCAGTCTTGGGAGGCAAAGTCAGGAAGATGACTCTTGAGTCTGAGGCCAGCTGTGCTATACAGTGAGTTCAAGGTAAGAGCTAGTTATAGGATATGACCTTTACTAAATAATAAATCTATACTGTATTGTACTGTTTGAGAAAAGGACATATAAATAATTAAGAGAAAAGGAGAAATAAAATTGGAGTAAACTAGAATGGAAATTATAATTAATTATAAATGATGTTCAATAAGCTACATGGTGTCTCTCACACTGTTCATAAAGTTATAGAGATGCCACAAAGCACTGGCAAGGGTGAATGATAATTCTAAGTCAGTATGGATTGTGACTCACAAAGATGGAATGCAGTCCCTGAAGTTAAACTTACCCATCTTTAATCTGGCTCTTAGTCAATAGAGATGAGATATTATTTGCTGCTCTGTTCACTGCCAGTGGGTTGTTGTCCCCAGCAATATGGTAACAGTGAGACCACTCAGTAGCACCCTATGAGACAAGAATGTTGGTTAAGTATGCCACAAGAGACAATTAAAGGGTAAGTCATTATGGTCAATTTTCAATAACATGGCTACCGTGCCAACAGAAATGACCTCCCTGTTCTTTTTCTGCCCGCTGAATTTTCACTTACTGGAGATGTAGCTCTAGTATCACCCACTGTGACATCAATATCAGCTCCAAAAGCACTTTGTGTGCCTTTGTTGCTGACTTGTCCCATTTTTAACTATGTCTGTCAACTCTGTCTTCCACGTAATCTGGCAACTCCTTTGGGATAGGTCTATTATTTTATTCAGTCCCTACCCGGCAAAGGCTGGTGCATACAAGAGATTACATTCCCTAAATTAACATGGTTTTAAAAACTAAACGAAACTGCCAGGCAGTAGTAGTACAGACCTTTTATCCCACCACTTAGGAGGCAGAGGCAGGTAGATCTCTGAGTTTGAGGCCAGCCTGGTCTACCAAACAAGTTCCAGGACAGCCTGGACTGTTATATAAAGAAACCTTGTCTCAGAACCCAACCCATCCCCCCCAAAATTAACCAAACTAAGTAGACCTATACTCTTGGATTGTGACAGTTTAGCTTTAAAAGATAAGCACCATTTGTTTCTTAAAGGATTTTACAGTTTAGTAAAAAATGTCAGCAGAATATAAATGCACGGAGACACGCAAGCATGAATACAGCACTAACTTTGTATTTGCCCAGGCCCTTGAGGGTGATGACATACTCTAGTCTATTATTCTACAATGACTGCAAACAAAAGGAATGTTCAAGTATGCCAGAAACTGGGCAGGTAGGAATACAAAAGGAACCCACAGAGTAGGTCTCTCAGAAGATTCTTAACCCAATGGAGATATGGCTCTACTGAGTAAGAATCTTTGCCAACCATTTCTCTTTTAAACTTTTAATCTAATTTGGATATCCTACCTCAGGCTGCATGTTACATTACTTCTAAATTTCAGCATATTCTAGGCCAGGTATTTGATACTTAACACATCTGTTCACAGATCCTGGCAACTCTTCACAATTTCCATCATTTCTCAGGTAAAGCTTCTTTCTACAATGGTGCTCTCATGCCTATTTTAACACGGAAACGGCTCAGATTGGCTTTTCCCCCACTTTTATTCTCGTGTCTGTTTCTATTGTATGTTTCTGGACACATGGTAACTTTACCTGATATTTCATAGAAAAGACATAGTTTAATGCTGGAGAACTACAGCTTTGTTCCCAGAATTCTTGACCATAACTAAGCTCTCAGGTTCAGATCTCAAGCAGCAGTCACTCCCCAGCCAACACCAGTCTGCATCACAACATGCAGACCACGTGGTTTTCTCTTGATCTTAACTCCTGATCAAAGTCAGACCTTAGATTCTAATTACACTCTGGATTATTTTTCCCTTTGTGGGTTGCTTTGGGCTTGCTCATCCATTCCATTTCTGCCCACTCAACACAATCTGTGGTACTTCTGTGCAGTTTCTTTTCAATGGTTTTTGGTATAGTCTGGAATGTTTCACCGTTTTTCACACAAACCTTTAAGTGATTTTACTGTGAGCTCCTTCCTGTCAATCGCTTACAGGTGTTGTGATTCAATCTCAACAGTTTTCTACATACAAGATTCCTTTTCCATTAAAATATCATCCATACATAAAAAAAAAGAAAAAAAAAAGATTCCTTTTCCACTGTGTGTGGTGGCTCATGCCTGTAATATCAGCACTGGGAAAGGCTCAGGCAGGAGGACGCCTTTGAATTCAAGGCCAGCCTGTGCTACATATCAAGACCCTGCCTCAAAAAGCTTAAAAATTATAATGAATAAAAAAATCTTCCCAGTTCTTATTTTGCCTTCTGTAGTTTTCTTGTGTTTTGGGTTTTTGTTGTTGTTTTTGTTTTGTCTTTTGAAGACAGGGTTTCTTTGGGTAGCCCTGAGTGTCCTGGAACTCACTCGTTAGACGGGGCTAGCCTCTAACTCAGAGATCTACTTGTTTCTGCTTCCACAGTGCTAGGATCAAAAGTGTGGGTCACTGCTGCCCAGTGCCTTCTTTATGTTTTATGAGTGAGGCAGCAATTCTGAAAATTATTTCAGGGCACTGGTTATGTAGCTTTGTCAGACTTCCAAAATATGTAAAGTAATTTTTTTAAAAAAGAAAAAACAGGTAAAAAGATGAAGTATGGTAGTTTGTAGCGTTAATCCTTGCAAAATGGGTAAATCTCGGTGAGTTGGAGGCCAGCCACAGGCACATAGTGAGACTCTGTCTCAAAACAAACAAATATAAAAATGTTCATAGGTGGTGGGTTTTTCTAGTTTTGTTTTGCAGTGCCGGGGATCAAGCCCAGGACCCATGGCATGCCAGGCAACTACCTCAGCACTGAGCTACAACTCTGTGGTTTCTCCTTTTCATAACTAAACTTGTTCACTCCAGGAACCTTTAATTATATGGAGAGGAAAACCAACTTCCTCCAGTTTATGATACCTTCAGTTATCCTCTGCTATTCAATCTAGTGGCTCATCTATCATAGAAAAAGGATTTATCAGTTTGTCATTTTCAGCTCCTCTGTGATCAAGAAAATTTTACTGTCTAGTTGTATGGCACTTCCTGTTTGAAATAAATGATATTATCACTTGCTTATGGAAAAATAAATATGGATTATTACCTCTATTGGTATTGCCCCTGTTCCACACATTGGATCAACTATTACATCAGTAGGTTTAGGTTCACAAAGCCTGGAAGGAGAAAACAATTCAGTATATGTGAGATCAGCCAAAAGCTGAGGCTTCCACAATAGGGATTCCTAATGGAATCCACAAGCATGAAGAAGCAGCAATCTATAGTCTAAAAGTCAGCCTAGGGCTGGCACTCAGCAATGTTCACCTATGTGTACAAGGCTTTGGGTTTCAAACTCAATGCTGTTTAATTCTAGAGATAACATCTTTAACATAAAATAACTGCTTTACCTTTATACACTTGTTATTTCCCTGAATCCTTGTAACATCCCATTACCATCTAACAGAAAAACTGATGCAAATACACATTTCCATAATGAGGTGGCAGTCAGGACTATAGGTCAATGTGAATAACTTCACGTGTTACTTACCTCCTCTGTGTAGTACCAATCCTCAGGTCACTAAGTGTCATCTGTTCTAACCTTTCCATGTTCTGTTTAAGATCTTGCACCACGCATGCTAACAATCTCCCTCATAAGATAGATTCTTAGGCAAGCCTGTAATGTCAGTCATTGCTAATGGGCCATGACTGGGCATTGGTCAAAATACGTCACTCAAATCCTCTTAGGAATCTGGAATAAAGAGCAAGTAGCCCTGGTTGTGTGAGCTAGTCATGTGCAACTGGAGGTGCATATATTTAAATGGCGGGCAGCCACATGCATGGCTGAGCTGAGCAAATGCCCAGAAGCTTTCAAAAGACAGAAAAGCAGTCTCCTGTGTTTTCTATCATCTAGTGTCTACCCTTCTTAGTTTTTACCCTTTATGTGTACGGATGTTTTGCCTGCATGCATATCTAGATTACAGATGAGCAGTGCCTGTCAAAGTCAGAAGAGAGATCAGGTTCCTTGAAACTGGAGTTACAAACAATTGTGAGCCACCATGTTAGTGCTAGGAACTGAACCCAGGATCTCTGGAAGAGTGGCCAGTGTTCTTATGGTGCTATGCCATCTTTCCAGCCCCATAGTTTCTACCTTTCTTGAAATGGCTTTCAAGACTTTTTGTGGATTTGGTATACTTTTTTGCTCATCTCCCCAACCACCCTATCCTCGGCTTAATTATCACTTCGTGTGTATATGTGCACATGCATACACATTTGTATTTGCCTACATGCATGTGAAGGTCAGAGGTCAACACTGAGCATTTCTCTCTCTCTTTGGTTTTGGTTTTTTGAGAGAAGGTCTCTCTATAGAGCCTTAGCTGTCCTGGAACTCACTCTGTAGACCAAGCTGGCCTTGAATTCACAGAGATCCACCTGCCTCTGCCTGCAGAGTGGTGAGATTAAAGGTGTGTACCACGCCTGGCTGTGCATCTTTTTCAATTGCTCTTCATCTCAGTTTTTGAGAAAGGGTCCCTCACAACTTGGAGCTCACAGATTCAGCTGGACTGGTCCTCCTGTCTCTGCTCCTGGTACTGGAATGAAAGACACATGTGCTGCTGGGAGGTCAAACTCAGCCCTTATGTGCAGAAACTGTACCGAGCTGCTTCCTCAGCCCAATCAACACATTTTAAATTCTGTTAAGCTTTTTAATACTTGCACCCAAAATAATTTTTGTATGCTGGTTTCTATAATTACAGCTGGAGGCAGATAATAAATGTCTGTTCAATGAATGAAATTTAGGAGTATTTCTTTTAAATTTTCTGTTATCAACTTCATATCCAGTTGTGAGGAACTATGAATTCACACATGACTAGAATAAAAGAGGAAGCAAAAACTAGAATGGAAGAAAATAAACTTATATAACTCATTAGGACATGCCAGGCACTGTATAAAAAAAAGACAATCTGTCTTTGTTTCTGCATTCAACGTTCATAAACAAAACTTTTTAATATTTTTTTACTCATGTATGTATTTGTGTCTTTCTCTGTGTATGTGTACATGTATGTACACGTGCACATGTGGACAGTACCCATGGAGGCCAGAAGAGGGTTTTGGAAGAGGGTATTGAGCTGGAATTAAAGACAGTTGTAAGATGCCAGATATAGGTGCTGGGAATTGAACTCTGGTCCTCTGGGAGAACAGCAGGAACTAGTAACTGCTGAGCCATCTCTAAACCCCACAATCAGCCACCACTATATTTTTTAAAAAGTATGTGTATGTGTGCATGTGTGAGTGGATATGTGCATGTAAATGCTGATGCCTGTAGACAAGGAGACAGAGGCTTGAATCCCCTGGAGCTGGAGTTGCGGGTCACTATCATCTCTCTGCCAACCTGAGCTGGCAAACCCAGGTTCTCTGCAGCATGCACTCTTAAATCTGAGCCATCTCTCCAGCAGATCTAAATCTTTTTTCCTTTTCTTTTTTGCTTACATGGAACACTACATAATCTGTCATATTTATGTAGGGACCTGCTAATCTTCTCTGAACTGCTTTAATTTTTGTATATGAGCTGCCAAATTGAGCACATGAATAATCTTTTGAGTCCCATGTCAAACACATTTTGCAGTCTTGAAATCTCAAGTTTAGAGAGGGAAAACTCTTATTTAAGACAGGATACAGGAATAACAGAAAAATGACAACAGAAAAGGGTTGCTTGCCTTGCCTTTCTAAAAGTTCCAAGATGATCCCTGGGTTGCTGCCATTGTAACATTTAAAAATATGAGTAAGTGGGGTGTGGTGGTGTGTCTAGGATCCCAGTTCTCACGATACCAAGCTGTCCTGTATTGCAACACCTTCACTCATGTACAAGTTCTGTATTCAGTTACACATTTTAAGGATCCCTTGTCTATTTCACTGTATAAACACAAAGCCTAGCAAATCTAGCTCTAACTCCTATAAAAGAATATCCTTTCTTGCCTGGTCTACTTTCTAGGACAGACTCCAAAGCTACAGAGAAACCCTGTCTCCAAAAACCAAAAAAAAAAAAAAAAAAAAAAATCCTTTCTCAACAGAAAAAGCTGATCCATTGAAGACACACAGGAAGCTACGACTTCTCTCACGCTATAATCAATACTAATACACCAACTAAGTCAACAGTGAATACTGAAGAGGAAACAGGTATCTTTGGGTCCTAACCAAGAAATATTTTTTTTTAGAAAATGGATGTTTTAAGGCAAGATTCAGAGCAAAGTGTCCATTGCAATATAGATAGAAAATCCCCTTCTGTTACCTGAGCATCCCATAGGCAAGAGTTGACCTAAGAGTTGTTGGTCCAAAATGTGTAATATTTCTGCGATGGAGACTCTCCTCTGTCAACGCAATGCCAACAATGACTTCATTATCATGGATGTTTAGGAGAACCTACATGAAATTTGACAAAACAAACAGTTGGCAATTCTTGAAACTGCACTTATTACCAAGATTTTTTTATTTTTTTTTATTTTAAAGCAGGGCCTTAGCTGGGTGTGGTGCTGCCTTCCAAGTGCTTTAATCCCAGCACCTGGGAGGCAGAGGCAGTGGAGCTCTAGGAGTTCGAGGCCAGCCTAGCTTACATGGTAAGTTCCAGAACAGCCAGGAGTAGATAAAGAGACCCAGTGTGAAACAAAACAAAATAAATAATTTAAAAAATTAAAATAAAACAGGATTTCAGATTCCAGATTGGCTTGAATTTCTTATGTAGATTAGCTGTATTGAAACTCAAAATCTTCATGCCTCTGCCTCATAAATGCTGGGATCACAAGTACGAGATAGATGTCTGCCTCATTAAGACTTTTTGAAGTTTTAAGATAAAACAGAAACAAAACAACTTTCTTATACAAGGCTGAGGAAATGACTCAGTGGAGAGTACTCACAATTATGAAGACCTGAATTTGGATCCCCAGCACCCACAGAAAAGTCAGGTGTGGCTTGGATATACACAACCACCATGCACAAAATCTTTCATTTTAGAAATTTTTTTATTTTTGTTCTGCAGTGGTGGCGCACACCTTTGATCCCAGCACTCGGGAGGCAGAGGCAGGCGGATCTCTGTGAGTTCGAGGCCCGCCTAGTCTACAAGAGCTAGTTCCAGGACAGGTTCCTAAGCTACATAGAAACCCTGTCTCGAAAAACAAAACAAAAAATTTATTTTATGTGCATGAGTATTTTGCTTGAATGCTTATCTGTGCAACATACACACACCTGATGTCTATGGAGACCTCGGGAACTAGAGCTACAGACAATTGTGAGTTGCCTGCCACGTGGGTGTTGGAAATTAAACCTGTACCCGCTGAAAGAGCAGCCAATTCTTTTAACCACTAAGCCATCCCTCCAGCCCACACAAACTTTCTGACTGAGTTACACTTTGCATGCTTACTATAAAGTGCATGACACTCATTTATTTATGTAATTGTTTATTTATGTGTATGTGTGTATATGGTCTGGGTGTGCAAACCAGAGGACAACAGCCACCATGTGTCCTAGGTATTGAACTCGGGTCAGCAGCCTTGGTAACAAGTCTGTCTACCCACTGAGCCATTTCATGAGCCCAAAGGTATGCAAATTCTAATGACATATATATATATATATATATATATTTCAGTGAGCTTGACCTATATACAGTACCCTTTAGACAGCTCCCTTTGTTTCCTTTCCGGTCAACATGCAGGGTGATCATTAATCTGACCACTACTATTATAAATTAGTTGTATCATTTTTGAATTTCACAAAAATGAAATACACACACATATATTTATGTATATTCTATTTTCATTTAATTTTAAAATATGTTTTCACTATATATATATGTATACACACACATATATACACACACAAGTTGGCTATCATTAGATTATCTCCCAGTTTTTATTGTATTAACATATTTTTATGACATGGCTTTAAAATATGAGTATATGTGTGTGTGTTAGTGTTTTTTTTTTAAGACAGAATTTCACTGTGCAGTGGTGGCATCCAACTTTAATCCCAGCACTTGGGAGGCAGAAGCAGGTAGATCTCTGAATTCAAGGCCAGCTAGGTTTACAGAGTGAGTTCTTAAACAGCCAGTGTTACAAAGAAACCCTGTCTCACAAAACCAAGAAGGGGAAGAATGAAAAAATAATCAAACAAGACAGGGTTTCACTATGCATTCTTGCTGTCCTGGAACTCACTAAATAGACCAAACCAGCTTTCAAATTTGAGATCTGCCCATCTCTGCCTGAGTCAAAGGCATATGCCACCACACTTAACTACATTTATTTTTTAAATTACTACAATTTTGGGGAAGACTTCAAACATACGCAAGTGCAACAAGCCCTCTTCCACAGCAGACTCTCGAACACACCTTTCTTCAGAGCTGACACAGACGCATTTGCTTTATGAGCTATTGTTTTCTTAGTATTTTTATAAAATGTCTAGTGATTGTCTTTGTCCTAGTTTTCCTAATTCAAAAATATTCTATGAAGATAAAACTGTTCCCTAATCGTCCCCTCATCACGGATTTATCAAAGTCGGCAGTCAAGAGCTGACACTCCAACATGCAAGGCCCTGCTCTACCCATCTTCCTTGCATGGCCTCATTTCCTATGAGCCCCTCTGAGCCTAGGACACAGAGACAGCAGTTCATGTGCCCGTCACACAAGTGCCCGAGTTACAATTTAACCCAGGCAGTGTGGCTCCATGATTTGTTCTGTGTGACTGTGCTAGTTTCTGGACATGGATCTTCTTTAGCCTATTCACTCTCATGGCAACTGTGTAAGGGAGTATGGAATGGGGAATTGTACTAGTCTGACATGTTTTTAAAGAAAAGTTACAAAGAAAGTGGCATGCCCCAGATTTAAGTATCCCAAAAGCAACAGAAATTGACTTCTTGGTAAAATGTCAACTGCTAGGGACCTATATTCATATATATTCATATAGGCACCAGAAATTTAAGGAACTCAAATTACTATTACCCACATTAGTCACCCACTAGTCACGCGGGTAATCAAGCTAGCAGGAGGCATTGGGTTTTGAGAACCTGGCTGACTTTAAAAAGCAGAGCTGGTTTCAGTCGAGGATTAAGCCCTACACCCAGACTTGAGGGTCTGAAAATTAGATTCCATTATGGTTTGGTAGCAAAACTCTGCAACTAAGATAAAAGTTTGTTTTAGGTAAATTTATAATCTATAAGTCCACATAATGTAGAAAATTACTAGATTAGAAATTAGAGGACCGTGTAGCTCCAGATTGGAAGTGGAGTGTTTGTCTACTATGTACAAGCTCCTGGGTCTGAGTCCAGCACAATTTATAAAAAGGACTTATCTTCTGCTGGACATGGTTTTGCCAAGTTCAGAGACCGAGAGACAGTGCACACCTGAGGGGCTTTCAAGGCAGGCTCTCTACATAGTCCTAGCTGTCCTAGAACTCACTATGTAGACCAGGCTTGCCTTGAACTCACAAGAGATACTCTCCCTCCTGAGCACTAGGATTAAAGGCGTGTGCCACCATTACTTGAGTTCTGAGAGCACCTGTCCACTGAGCACTGAGCATATACCAATATACCATACCAAACACTTTAAGTCATTATTTCATTTGCCTTCTGTAGTATAGACCTTCAATAATATACTATTATTGGCTCCACTGGAAACAGAGGCTCAAAGAGATAATCTTGTCCAATTCCAGAGTTTCAGAGTAAAAATTTCAATCTATACCTATCCCTCCATAGGCCACGCTATTCCTAACTGCATCCTCCTAGCTCTGTGGCCACTGTTTTACTGTCCCTTTACTAGGTTAGTCTGGAAATCTACAGATATCCGAGAACCTGTTTTCTCTTCTCTGTGAGCTTGCGGAAACCAGTTTACACTCAGTGTCTTTCTACTATCCTACCTTATTTTTGAGACAGGGTCTCTCACTGAACCTGGGTCTTTTTTTGGTTGGACCGCCGAACAAGCTCTATGGTATTGCCATCTACCTATCAATGCTAGAGTTAACATGCGCACATTTGTTTCTGGGTTTTGTGTGGGTGCTAGGGATCCAAACGCAGGTTTTCATGCTTGCTCAGCAAGCACTTTACCCACTGAGCCATTTTCCCAGCTCCATTACATCCATAATGATCAGTCAAGACTAATACCCACCTCTACATCGAAGTTGGTCATATCAGCTTTCCACTTAAAATACTCTTGAACAGAACCCCCAAAATCCCTCGCAGCCTCATTTGAGGTAAAGCAATGTTTCTCTCCTGCTCTGTTGCAGGTGACTCTAAACTTTTGTACTTGTGGCTCAGTTTCTTCTCTTAAGCATTCACCAGTCTCATCTTTGCAAGATGCCAAGACATCGCCCACTAAGGTTGATATTTCTTCTTTGATGGCTGGATTTTCATAATAGTCCAAGATATGTGATTCTGAAGTGCTGCCGGCAAGCTTCTTCTTACCACCTGTCTCTTCTGCTTTGTCTCCTTGTCCACAATTGGCCTTCTCTTGACCTGCACTCTGACTTGCCTTTCTGCGCTTTGCTTTCTTCTTCTTGAAACTGGTGTTAATTTGCCAGACTTTTAAAGGGTCAGACCATGGGAGCTTTCCAGCCAATTCTTCAAAGTCCTTTAGAACTTCTTCCTGCAAAGGAATGGAGAATGAAGCCCTTTCATTTCTCACCAATTTAACTGAACAAACAAATGCCCACTTTCTTTATAGACAGCTGAGTCCTTATGATGAGGTGTGGGAGTGCAGAAACCAAGGGGAAAACAAATAATGCCTGCAATTAAGGAAATCTCAGTGTAAACGATGAGCGAGGATATAGAAACATCATGCTACTAAAGAGTAATAGAGAAGGCAGATCAGACACAGCACCAAGGAATGCCTGTGGGGCCGGGAGGACAGCAGTAGAGGGGAAGAAGGCAACCAGTTTAAGGCTTCCTTTCAGATGTTCTGAATTTGAACAAGATTATAGAGGTTTAAAAATGTCATCTGTCCAGACTGTAAACAGCATGATTATCTTTTTGTTTTCCATATTTGAGACAGGGTCTCTTCTCTATAGCCCTGGCTGTTGTGAAATATGTCCTAGAATAGGCTCTGTAGACTGAGCTGGCCTAGAACTCACAAAGATCCACGTGCCTCTGGCTGCTAAAGTGCTGGGATTAAAGGTATGCACTACCACACCTGGCTCATATGATTATCTTTTTTAAGAAATAAATTTGGTGGTACCTGCCCTGTCAAATTCTTTTCTTCCAGTTTGACTACAGTACTAAGCATGATCCATGGTTACTGTTTACTAGCAAGGCCACTCCTATAAGTGTATGGTGGGAAGACCCAAATTACCTTGACCTTTGCTATAGGCCACACACCTACAACAGCAGAGGCATATAAAGGGTGGTTAATATACAGCTGCCAGGGTGGGTTTATTGGCATAGGTCTGTAATCCTAGCTACTAAGGAACCTGAGGCAAAGTTGCAAGTTCAGGCTTTCCTGAGCTACAGAGTAGGTTAAAGGCTAGCCAAGATAACTTATTAACACCCTACCTCAAAATAAAAGTAAGAGGGCCAGGGATATCACTCAGTGGTACAGAGTACATGGTCCTAAATTCAACTGCTAGTACTGCAGGAGTAAACAGCAAAGAAGCAGTGACTGATGATACTGAAATTTCAAGTACAGAAGACTGCTATCCAACAGAGCAAACACTAGCCAAACAGAGCTATAGAACCTATATAAACAACTACAGTATAGATGTTTAAATGACTTAAAGCTCCAGAAGCCATGTGTGGTTGTGCACACCTTTAATCCCAGGCAGAGACAGCTGGATCTCGGAGAACTTGAGGCCAGCCATGTCTATTAAGTGATTTCCAGGCCAGGATGCAGTGAGATTCTGTTTCTAAACAAAACCTTTAGGAAATGAAATACTGTTTCTCAGTCACTTCGGTCACATTTTATACTCCAATTTAGCAGTCAGCATGCTACATCAATCTACTTTTTTCAAATATTTTTGTCTACAGTTCATTGATAAGAATTAAGTGCATTTTGCTTGATGAACTCCAAAGCCTCTGTTCCCATGAGGCCAGAGAGGAAGTAAAGATTAAGACAATTCATTCAGTGGAATAAAATTTATACTTCAATAAAACAATAAAAAAAAAAGGAAGGAAGAAAAGACTTGTTTATCCCCAGTCAGTTAAGGGACAGCTCTTGTTCTGGAAAACCCTCAGGGTCACACCCTTGGGACTCTTACAAAAGCCAGGTCCAAGAGGAACTGTCTCATTCACAGGTAAGTTCAAAATTTATCAACACAGAGCTTAGGAAATAAACAAAAGGATGCAGGGGAAGGAAACAAAAGCAGGGAAAAAATAGCAGAGGAAGAAATCACCACAGAACAATATTAAGAAATATTATTTAAATTCAGAAAAAAAAACAATGACATCCAAATTAAGCAGACTTAGAAGCAGAAAGGAAATGAGGTGAGTCACCAGGAGATGGAAGGAGTTTATAGAGTTTAAAGAGTTGAACATTATCACACAAAAACCAGAAAGCAGTAAGGGAGATTCAGATGAATTCAAGACTCTGCACAACATTTACTGCTAGAAGAAAATGAGCACTGACTACCACGCTTTTTCTAGAAAGGAAGACTAGTTGTTTATACTCCAGCTAACAGAACATACAATGTAAACATCCCTCAACTCGGGCCATTAAAAATAATAAGAAACAGCCAGGATATAGGGGTTCATGCTAACAATCCCAGGAGAATCTCTTTAAATGCAAGCCTAGCCTGGGCTACAGAAAAAAAAAAAAAAAGCAGAGTGAAGGTCAAGAAGTACAGCGGTTGTAGCTGGTAGTGCACACCTTTGAAGCACTCAGGAAGCAGAAGCAGGCGGATTCTGTGAGTTTGAGGCCCACATGATCTACAGAGTGAGTTCCAGGACAGGCTCCAAAGCTACAGAGAAACTCTGTCTTGAAAAACAAACAAACTAACAACAACCAAAAAAAAAGGGGTAGGGGGAGGAAGAAGAAATACACCTTTATCCATTAGCGTTAAGAAGTGTGGATTGTGACTATAAACAGAAGCAAAACTACACATCAGCACATAATAGGAAAGAGAAGTAATTTAAGATTGCTGCAACCCTCATCTCTTACACTTACAGGCCAAAGGATAGAAGTACAAGCTGATAAAGTATACTTACAGGTCCAACACTAAGGAAGTTAAACACTAAAATCAGAATGGAGTGGAAATGGGGAAATACATGACAATTTCATCTGTAACCATAGCAGAGATATAAAAAAAAAAGTAGATGGAAATAGTAGATTAGATAAATAATACCAAGTTGCATTTATAAAACTAATAGCTAGGATACATATATAAAAGTGCCAAACTATTTTAAAACAGCACAAGAGCCAGGTGTGGTAAGCACATGCCTTTAATCCCTGATCTCCAAGCAGATCTGAGTCAAGGCCAGTAGGGTCTACAGAGCAAGTTCCAGAACTGCCAGGGCTACACAGAGAATTGCTGTTTCAAAAAAAAAAAAATCCGTTAAACAAAGAGACAGGCTCTTTCAGCTAGGTTGGTTGGCTAGAGACTGGGTTACTCTTTCCTATCCCTCAGCCATGGGGTAACAGCTATACACTGCCATGCCTGGCTTTTATGCAGGCATCAGGGACTGAACTTGGGTCCTTGTGCTTGGGCAGTAGGTGCTTTTCCAACAGTGAGCTCTTTTGCCTTCAACAACCCTTTTCATATTGATTTCCAAAGCAACTCTGAAAGGTTAGCTCATGTACATTAGTACAACAACCAAATTCACCTCTAATTAGATATCAGGACTTCCTGAACTATACAAATTTTAAGATGACAAAAATCCAAAAATTTAATAAATTTAATACTGCCCTGACAATTTAAAGGCAAGAGAATTTAAGACAGAAAAATTTTTTTCTTAATGCCCAATAACATTTATTCATGCATAAAACTGATCTTCAAAATTCCTAAACGCTTAGCAGCATAACTTTTCAAAAGATTGCTCCTTTCTTTTAGCTTTCACTCAGTTGGTAGTAATTACAAGTCTCAAGAGTTAGGGCTGAGGATGTGGCGCAGTGGGAGTGCTCACTTAGGATGCAAAGGCAGGGATCAACCCCCAGGGCAGCACTAAAGAAAAAACTGAATCCGAAGAATTGTAATATCAGTGTTTCTAAGTGTTGAAAGTTATTTTTGTAGGTAATAAGATTTTGAGCTAATTTCAGGGGATATTCTTTTAGAGCTGTATGAATTTTTTTTTTAGGCTATTGGTTCCCTTAGCCTTTTTGTTGCTGTTTAAATTTTTTACTCGGCTCTAAGAAGTAAAGTACATTAAGCTCCCTTTCTCCCCCAGATCAGTTTGATTGATTTGGGAATACTTTGGCTATCCAAAATAATCTGGAAAATTAATAAAGACCAGAGAATTAGACAGCATACCTCAGTTCTTTTAAGAAAGATTATCTCTAAGTTAGACATTAATATAATAACATTGACAGAAAAAGTTTTAAGCACTTGATTCTGAAAACCTGGCCAGAAAAAGATGTAGGGGAAAACCTAAAGTGTTACTATTTTCAACCTTCAGATTAAACAGCAACAGAATATTTCAGACTCAGATGATGAATACAGGTTGGAGACAAAGCTGTTGTCCTAACAACTGGAGGGGTATTAAATGTTGCTTTGGCCTCACTTCAAAACACGAAGCTAAAAAGAGGACAAAAGCAAAATGGGGCAGTAATGTTATTTATGCTCTCTTTCGTTCATGTGCTGGAAGCAATTCTAGTTTTAAACTATATGTACTATAGGTCAAGCTAATCTAAGTCTCTCCAGTCAATTTTTCCTCCTATAATTTCAGACTTTTTAAAAACACTGACCTTTAAAAGCAGCTTTTAAGATGGACTGTCAAGAGATTTCTGGATTGTGATCCCATATTTGGTACGCGTAAGGCTCTTGTTTTATTCTTACCATTGTAAACAAACCAATAGCAAAGCTGCTGACAAGTAGGTAGTAAACAATAGCAAACAAGCACTTTGGGAGAGATGACTGAGAGTCAGCTACCATGCTCGGAACAGCTCACCTTTGTATTTTTGAACTGGAAATCTTTAAATTCCTGAACAACCACAAACAAGTTATCAACGGATCTCAGACAATGAACCTAGGGAGAAAAACCAACGTTAGAAACAAACTTCTGTAAATATTTTTGAATCACACAGCTATCTACAGATAAATATTAAAAAGGGGAAAAACAAAGAGGAAAAGGTACAAAAATGTCACATTTTTGTTTTGAGATAGGGTCTTGCTACACTGTTCTGGGTTGCCTCAAGCTCACAATTCCCCTGACTCAGTCTTCCAGTACTGGGATTGCCTCCGTAGTTTTAAAGCACCTCTCATCTGTATTTTTGTTGTTTTGAGATAGGATTTCTCTACGTGGGCCTGGACGGCCTAGAACTTGCTGTGTAGACCAGGCTGGCCTTGAACTCAGAGATCTGCCTCCCTGTGCCTCTGGAATGCTGGGATTAAAGGTGTGCACCACCATCACCACCACCACCCAGTTCATAACTGTATTTTATATTTAAGAATTTTCCCATCCATTTCTTTGGTTACCCATCAGTTTCTGCTTTTCTCCAGAGACAGGGCTGGTGAGATAAAGTACGACAGTTTGAAATGTTATGCAGGCAACAACACTGGTTTGGAGAAGGGAAAAATATAACAAGTGGGCTTTATCAATCAGACTTGTCATGACTTGCAGTGGTATGTTGTGTACTGCAGTGGCAAAGAGTGTGGGATTTGAAAGCTGGATGTACAAGTGCAAGCCTGTAGTCCCAGCATTCTAGAGGCAGAGCATGGGGGAACAGGAGTTCAAAGTCACCTTCAACTGTGTAGCGAAATTTAGGCTAACTTTGGCTACCTGAGACTCTGTTTCAACCTTCTACCTCCCCAAAAGACCACATGGGATTTAAGCTCTTGTTTTGTGATGACTGAGTTACTGAAGACAAGTTACTTTTCTTCTTAAACCTAATGATTAATGACAACAGTAACAGTGCCCAATCTTCACAAAACTGCTGAGGGCATCAACCAAATACCTATGTACCAACAAATACTACAAATATTTGTGGGTGCCTATTACAAGTTTGGGATACACTGGCAAGCTAAAAAACAAAACAAAACAAAACAAAAGAACAAACAAAAACTCCCGACAATAATATATGCCTATGTCTCTTATGAGATACTGAGAAATCTTGTAGCTTTTGTTACACTGGATGTCGGTTCTTGCCTCTACTTCTCACCTGCAGTAATGCATAATTACTTTTGATCAAGAATGTCTCTGACACAGATGAAATGGAAAGCCTCTGCTTTCGTACTTACCCAACTTCTGCTAAAGTAAATGTGTCATAGGCAGTCATGTATATTTCATTTCAGTGATCAATCATCAGGAAATGCTATGATCACTTCTACACCAGAATAAAACTCACACTAAAATGTACTAAACTGGATATACATTATAAAGACATTATAAACATTAACACTGTACACTAAAACATACAGTCAATTTCACAAATCAGTATACAAGCAGAAAATTCAGTGATACGTTGAGCAGACCAAAGCAAAGGACTCCCAAGGGAGTCTACAAACTAGAAAAGTAACCAAAAAATAATCAAATGTAGCTAGGTGTTGGTGGTGCACGCCTTTAATCCCAGCACTCAGGAGGCAGAGGCAGGCAGATCTCTGTGAGTTCAAGACCTGCCTGGTCTACAGAACAAGTTCCAGGACTGGCTCCAAAGCTACAGAGAAATCCTGTCTTGAAAAAAACAAAAAACAAAACAAAACATCAAGTTAGCCAGGCAGTAGTATCACGTGCCTTTTAATCCCAGCAATTGGGAGGCTGAGACAGGCAGTTCTCTTTGAGTTTTAGCCAGCCTGGTCTACAAGAGCTAGTTCCAGGACAGGTTCCAAAGCTACAGAGAAACCCTGTCTCCAAAAAACAAAAAGCAAACAAACAAACAAACAAAGAAAAAACAAAAAGCAAAACAAAACAAAAAAACCCAACAAGTTAAAAGACCAATTTAAACACCGTTTTGTTCAAACCTGAGCCAGACTTTCCACTGCAATGTCAAAATATATCTTGCCCCGGTCTTTGCTGATTCTGCATGGTGACTTCAGCTTCTCTCTCACTTCATCTGCAGCTGTTGGCTCAAAGCCAGTGGGTACAGTGGCTCCAATAGTGACCTGGAGATGCTCAGACTCACTTCTGATGCCACCTTCCACTGTGGGCACAGGCTTCTCGCTCTCATGAAGGTTCATATCCAGGAGTTGGTTGGTAGCTTCTTGAGTGTCAGACATGGCGGAAATGTTTCTAAAAGGCCTAATGCCACTTTACAGGCAATACAGAAAAGGGGGGGGGAATAAAACAAAAATAAATCCCAGTCTCTTTTCATATTTCAAAAGTATGTACCAGTTAAAATTGCCATATAAAAAAGGGCATGGATTGCAGGCAGTGAGGCAATATATGGGCACATAAGAGGAAAGAACACAAAGTGTTTCCACAGTGTGCAGTGTTTGGTTTGGGGGTCATCTGTGTTGGCAAGCACCATCTTACAACTAACTATACTGGTTAACATTAAAACAGAAATCATCCCATCTTGTCCTTCCAGCTGCCAGTTCAGAATGTCAGGCTTTGGTGAGTCTGAGAGTTTGAATTCTTGCCTCCCACATTCTCAGGTTCAAATGACCCTAAAGTTAATCCTGCATAGCCTCAAACTGGAAACGAAATAATCTTTCTTAAAGTTGGAAGATTTTAATGAGAATAATACAGTTCTGGACTAATGATCAAACATTTTAATGTGTGGGTTATCTATTTTCCTCCCTCTAGTCCAGCGAGCGGTGAATTTAACAAAGATTAACTCAACTTTTCCTATCTAAAATACAAAGATCTGAAAGCTCGCTACACGATGACGCTGAGATTCAATGATATGCATCCAGTCTTGGAAATATCTGAAGTTAATAAAACAAACTTCCGGTATTTTTGTGTCGATTGAAGGGGCTGAAGAAAGGTTACCGTGATGGAAGTCCCACACCTTCCAATAGATTTACAAAGAAGTTGTAACTTAGGTAACACCTTTGCCGTCCCTATGCTGTACCAAGGACAGGCCACAGAGATAACCACCGTGTCACGGTTGGCCGTTGTGAAAAGACCTCCACCTTGGAGAGTTTGATAGGTGGCTCAGACTGGAAGGGAAGTTGGTCTCCCACTCCCACCCTCGATGAGCCCAGCCAGAGGCCAGAGGCGCCGTCCGGTCCCGACTGACATAAAGTCACCGCCGCCTCCCTCCATCCCGCCTACCCGGCCACTCCCACCCAGGCCAGTTACCGGCTGTAAGCACAGACCCGGCAGCCGCACTTGCGAGCACGCTCGGGGCACGCCGCCGGAAGCCGCGTTGCCACCCCGGAAACGGAAGTCAGACCTTGGGGGGTCACGGGTCTCCCGCGCTCGGGGTGGGCTCGTGGTGAGATGAGTGTGCGCATAAAGCTGTGCGCGGTTGGCTGCGTTCTGAACCGGAACAGGAAAGACTGCCGGCGGGTCACCTGCCCTGAGGTAACCTCTGTGGAGGGCGGAGCCGTAGCTGGCGGTGCGTTAGCTGCTCGGTCTTTACATGGCCTTTGCGTCAAGCATGGGACTATGACTTGATTACCGTTTTAAAGTGTAGAAACTAGAACTAAAGAGATTATCTGTCCCATTCCCTTCTTGCATAGAATTTTTTTGCTTGGAATTTATTTCATTTTGTTTTTTTAGATTTTTCGAGACAGGGTTTCTCAAACTTTGGAGCCTGCCCTGGAACGCGCTCTGTAGACCAGGCTGGCCTCGAACTCACAGAGATCCGCCTGTCTCTGCCTCCCGGGTGCTGAGAATAAGGATCTGCGCCACCACTGCCGGGTGGAATTTATTTTTGAGATGGGAATCACTCTACATAGCCCTGACTGGCCTGGAACTCACAGAAATCCACTGTCTCTGCCTATGCCTTCGGAGTGCTGGGATTAAAGATGAGTATAATATGTTGCTAGGTTTCTGCAAAGGGCAATCAAGCTGGGCTGTAATTAGAATATAGCCCACAGCCTTGTCTGTAGTTTTTATATTGCATTTTTTATGTTGGCTGTTACTACACTATTGCGTATTTCATGTTTTTTCTTTATATTTCAAAGGTTACGTTTTATAATTTAGTTTATTTCGTGTGTATGGGGCGGGAGCATATGTGCCACACCTGAGATCAGAGGACAGCTTGCAGGAACTGGTTCTTCCACCACGTGGCTTCTAGTGAGCCAACTCAGGTCACCAGGATTGGCAACAAGTATCTGCCCTCTAAAATGTCTCAGTAGCCCCAAATGAAATATTTTTGTTTGTTTTTAGGAGACGGGGTTTCTCTGTGTAGCTTTGGAGCCTCTCCTGGAACTTGCTCTGTAGACCAGGCTGACCTCGAACTCACAGTAAAGGTGTGTACCACCACCACCCGGCTCAAATACAGCATTTTAAAACGGAAACTCAACAAAAGGAGACAACTGATTTGTTTCGTTTTTATTTTTAAAGTAAGATGCTGGAGAGAGGACTCAGTGATTAAAGCTTGCTTTTCCAGAGGGTTCAAGTTTTGTTCCCGGCACCCACCCATATAAGGCCACTCACAAACGCCTGCCTGCCTGTAACTTCAGTTCCAGGGAATCTCACACTCCAGTCTAGCCTCCAAGGATACTGTGACACCACGTGAATGATATGTACATACATTCTCCCTGTGCCCCCTGCCTCCAACTAATTGTTTTGTTTTGTTTTGTTTTTGTTAAGGTTTTAGTGACTGCACCAACAACAAAGACATGGTGCCACACTGTCCCTATCAGCAGGAACAATGAATAAGGTAAAACCAGATCCTAGGCTTAGATGCAGGAAAAAGTTTGGGACCGGCCAGTATAAAACATGTTATAGTTTTTTGTTTTTGTTTTGTTTTTTTAAAAAAAAAAGAGGTCTGTCAGATGGCTTAGTAGGTAAAATGTGTCTGCCACCAAGCCTGACCATCTGAATTCCATCCCCAGAACCCACATGGTGGAAGAACAGACTCCCACAGGTTGCCCCTGACTTCCACATATGTGCCATGAGGGCCCCACCCTGATAAATACATGTTTAAGGAGAGAGAGAGAAAAAAGCCAGGAGGTGATGGTGCACACCCTAATCTCAGCACTTGGGAGGCAGAGGCAGGTGGATTTTTGTGAATTTGAGGCCATCTTGGTCTACAGAGTGAGTTCCAGGACAGCCAGCTTTGGGCAGGTAGGATAAAGACACTCAAGGGAAAAGTAAAGCTCACCCAAGAGCATGGGTGTGGGCTTCTCAAAAAGGAACACACATTATTAAATACAGTTTTAGCATAGATTTTAGGCCTAGGAGTTAAGAGTAATTTAACTCTTCGTGGCTCTGAAGTTACAAATCAAAAGAAAAAGAAAACGTATTCCTTTTTTTTTCATAAATGAGATTATAGGATGTTTCAGAAGTGCCTTGGATGGGATTACAATCTGATAAAACCAGGAGCCACTAGTATTGTACAGGGAGTTAGGACATGCTCTTTACTATAATTGGAGTTTCTGATGAGAATCCTAGAAAATTATAGGTTTATAGGTGGGAAAGGAGAAAGGCCTCAAGCAGTTACTAATTGTTTTTGAGTTTGTGATTCTCAGCTGTTGAGAAAGAGGCTCCTTTTGCTTCTTGGGTCTTTGTAACTTCTCCTTTGCTACTTTACAAAGGACTTGCATCAGGGCTTTCCAAAAAGAAATGATGGTCAATACACTGATCATTAGGGAACTGTAAATTAACACTAACTTATATACCTTTTGAAATGGCAAATTTGTAAAGCAAGAATCACATCTCATGTTCTAGAGAAGATACGGAACAATGAAATGTTGCTGCTGTCAACGCAAATGTTATAGCAACGATAGAATTCAGTTTAACTTTGCTGAAAAAGGTGTAACATATACCAACACATTACCCATTCTACCAGTGGAAAATGTTCAAACAAGAAATTGTTCACAAATACACATTGCAAATAGCCCCAAAGTAGAAACAACCTGAATACTCATGAGATGATGGACAAACAGATGTGATATGTATGCACAATAGGCTAGTATTTAGTCATAAAAAGTACTGTTCAATCCCCAGTAGCATACACACACACACACACACACACACAGAGGATAGAGAGAGATCACTTAAAACCACAGTGCAATTCTGTTTATTTCCAGTGTCTAGAGAAGGTGACTATATAGAGTCCGAAAGCAGATTAGTATTGCTTATGGTTATGAGGGGAATTGGAGGTGATAAGCAAAGGTCATTGGCTTTTCTGGGGATGAGCATGTTCTCATGAGCAATTACATAGTAAAAATAAGTTACACACCATCATAAATATACTAAGACACTGAACTACACATTTTAATAAAATAACAAGTTTATCTGGGTGGAGGAAGCTTTGGATCTTACAGGAGATTCACCTACAGTTTCTTCGTCTGCAAACTTATACTTTCCTCCTAGAATTATTGGGAGACTTAAATCAGATTAACATATTGCCAGCCACATGATAAAATGGTGTTCTTAATAACTGGATCAGAGAAGCTGGTGAGATGGCTCAGAAGGCGGGGGTTCAGTCACCAAGCCTGATAAACTGAGTTCAGTCCTCTGGACATGCATGGTGTGGGGAGAGAACCAGCTGCCGCAGGTATCCTCTGACCTTCAGCCTTCAGTATTGGTCGAACTATGGCTTGCGTACACACACACAAATAGTAATGAAAAATCAGAATGAAAATAAGACACGATTACTAAATTCTAATCAGATAATGTTCTGTGTAAAAGGCTTTTATGTTATTTGTTTCTTCTAAAAATATGTTCATTTGATTATTATTATTTTTTCGAGGCAAAGTTTCTCTGTGTAGCTTTGGTGCCTGTCCTGGAACTAGCTCTTTTAGACCAAGCAGGCTGGCTTCACAGAGATCCACCTGCCTCTGCCTCTCGAGTGCAGGAATAAAGGCGTGTGCCACCACCACCCAACTTCATTTGCTTATTTATTTTACTTTAGGATTGTAAAAGGCTTTTAATAGGTTGTGAATCTACAGCCCACCTTCCAGTTAGGAAAGATGAGGAGGTAGTAGAGACAACCCAGCACTAACAGAGACCTTGACATAATGAAGGATTAAAATACTGAAGAGATAGTGTCTGGGTCTATTAGTGTCATCTCATGTGTATCTTGTGTTTGTCTTTATACTGTCTAATTAGGTTCCACCAGTCATATGCTGGACCTGTTAATTTAGGCAACAGATTATATTGAGCATGCATTGTATGTCAGACATTCTTTTAGGCTCTGGGTATGCAGCAGTGGAGGCAAGGGAGAGATCCTTAGGTGTCTGCATTTATATTCTAATGAAAAAGACAGCATGGTAAACAATATACAATAACATTCTCTGAGGATCAGTAATATGCTGAAGAAATAAGGAAAGTTAGGGTTGGGCAGGTAGAGTGCTGGAGAGATAGGGAGGAATTCAGCAGGACAGGAAAGGCCTCTTTGTAAGGTCACAGAGCAGAGCCTGAAGGAAGAAAATAGCATGATTAACAATCTGGAAGAAGAGTATGCTAAAGCAGGTTCAAGATGTTCAAAAGGCCTAAAATTAGCCAGGAGGCCTATTAGGCAGAAAATGAAGGAGTCAAGTGTAAGATGAAATGACCAATGTTTTACAAATTCTCATCATGTCTTACAGTTAAGAACACCACTCTGGGGCTAGAAAGATGACTCGGTGGTAAGGAACACTTGCTGCTTTTATGAAGCCAGAGATCAGTTTCCAGCACCAACATTGGATGACTTACAGTCACCACAGTCTAGCTCCAAGGACCTGATGCATGCAATCTCCTGGTTTCCACAGATAGTGACATAAACTTACACACACACACACACAAAATTTTTAAAAAGTTCACCAGTCTGGCATTAGGAGTGTTATCTTGGTTGGCAGAGTGCTTTGCATGCAGAATCCCTGAATTCATCTCCAGTTGTGGTGATGGTGCATGTTTGTAATTCTAGCACCTAAGAGATAGAAGTTCAAGGGCTAAAGAGATGGCTCGGTGGTTAAGAATGCTGGCTGCTCTTCCAGAGGTCCTGAGTTCAGTTCCCAGCAATCACATGGTGGCTCACAAACCATCTGTAATGAGATCTGGTGCTCTCTTCAAGGTCATCCCCAGCTATGTGGCAAGTTTGAGGCCAGTCTGAATGACCTGATAGCTTGTTTCAAAGCCAAAAGTCAAACAACACAAACAATACCACTCTGGAGGCTGGATGAAAGGAGTAACTAGACATTTCAGTGGTCCAAACAAGAGGTAATAAAACTAGAGTGTCGTGGTTGGATATGGTAAGGGTTGTCAACTTCTGGCATATTCTGAAGGAATAGCAGTCATTGCTGATAGACTGGATGTGGTTTTCTAAAGAAGATAAAAAAGGAAGTGTGTGACCCAGGGCCTACCAAATTTGCTGCTTTAGGGCAACCACATTCTGCTGATAAGTCCATGCTAAGGAACTCGTGCCGAGATGCCACCAGTGAAGCCAACGGCACATTTCCTCTTTATTATAGCTTATTGGAGAGGACTATTTAGTTTATTATAAAGAGCCCAAATATATGCTGTGAAAATACTGACTAAAATGGATCCTAGGTAGAAAATGTCTATTTTGAACAAGTTACATATGTGTATGAAGACTGAAACCTCTCATTTGTAACTCATAGCCATGCTTCTTTTTGAAGGGAGGTTGAGACAGCGTTTCTCTGTGAAACAGCCCTGTCTTCCTCTGTAGATCAGGCTGGCCTTGAACTCACAGAGATCTGCCTGCCTCTGCCTGCCTCTGCCTCCCTGAGTGTTGGGACTAAAGGAGTGCACCTGGCAGAAGTGGTTCTATTAAGCTAAAGTCGTCTCTAAGTAAATATATTTTGAAATGTCTTACCTTTTTTTAGTGTGTGTGTGTGTGTGTGTGTGTGTGTGTGTGTGTGTGTGTGTGTGTGTACACGATTGTATTCATGGAGGTCGGGACAAATGGCAGGGATTCATTCCCTCCTATACTGTGGGTACCAGCAAAGGAGCTCTCAGGTCATCAGACTTGACAGCAAGCTTTTACTTCCTGAGCATTTCTATGCCCATGTTAAGTGTTATAACTCATACCAGACAGAGAGCACCCGATTTCAAGCTCAGAGGAAGCTGTTCCTAGGAACTTAGAGGTCTGTTTCTCATTAACATCTTTCTTTGCCTATCTTTTTCTTTTCGAGGTATTTATTTTTTGACAGTACTGGGCTTTGAGTCCAGGTCCTCATATGTGCTGTGCTCTGCCACTGAGCTATTTCTCTGCTCCCAGTCTGTTCTTAAAAGAAATTATCATTATTGTGGGCAGTGGTGGTGCACACCTTTAAACCCAGCAATCAGGAAGCAGGTGGATCTCTGTGAGTTTGAAGCTAGCCTGGTCTACAGAGTTTTGAGTTCCAGGCTACACAGAGAAACCCTGTATCAAAACAAACAAACAAACAAACAAAAATATTATTATATGTGTATCTATGGCATGTATCTGTGTAGGCTGTCTGTGTGGAGGTCAGAGGACAACTTTCAAAGGCCATTCTATTCTTCCATTTTTGTGCGAGTTCCAGGGATTAAACTCAGGTCACTAGACTCACTTGACCAGCACTGTGCCCCACAAACCATCCTACCACTTAGTCTTTCGCTTCCTTCATCGATGATAGTGATGGAGGTCATGGTTTGTGGTTGTAAAGTGTGCGTATAAGGACTTTGCCTGCTGTGCTGCCTCACTCCCCAGCCCATTCTTTTGTTCCTTTCGTTTTTGTTTTTAAGACAGGATTTCTCTGTGTCGCCCTGGCTGTTCAGGAATTTACTCTGTAGACCAGCCTAGACTCGACCTCACCGAGATCTGAGATCTGCCTGCCTCTGCCTCCCAAGGGCTGGGATTAAAGGCTTGTGCCACCACACCTGGCTGCCCTAGCCCATTTTTTTAAAACATGAATCAAAGTCTTTATTAGAAAAATCACACAGTACTCTATTGCCTAGTTCGCTCATCTCCTCTGCAGACACAAGGTCTGTTAGCACTTTGTGTTTTCAGGGTTTTTGTTTGTTTGTTTGTTTACTGTTTCCCTCTTCTTTTGGTGATTGCCTTCATGCTCCACATAACACACTCACAGTGCTATTTCTTGCTTGTTCAGCTTTCCATATTTTCTATGAATTGTGCTGAAGTACTTAAGTTGATCCTGTTAACTTTGCATTCGTCCAGTTTCCCCCTTCCTTCTGTCTTTACAGCTACAGCCCCAACAGTTTGTATCTTAGTGTTACCTTTAATTTTAAATGATGTGTTAAATATTTATTTATTTTATGGTCTCATTAAAAGTAGCATTGGTTGTCCTAGAACTCAAGATCTTCCTGTCTCTGTTTCCCAAGTAATGGAATCACAAGTGCATATTACCACACCTGGCTATATATCTTGTCCTGTCAACTATATACAGCAATTCTTGATCCTCCATGCTGTAAAGTGAGGGTTTTATTAGCATTCCTGGCCTTCACTCCACATCTCCTCCCTTCTTTGTTCCTCCTAGTTCATTTTGTTAAAAGACTCTCCCACCTGGCAGGTTGGATTCCTGTGGGGATGTAATTGAAAGAAGGATGTGCCTACACCTGCTTCTATCTCAGAAAGCAGCTGAAATTCCATCTCCAAAGAAACCTTCTGGGAACCTCACTGGGAAATGAGAGATGCATCTACAATCCTATTAATGAAACAACAGCCTAATAGTCCATGAACCCTTAACCCAAAGACCTTTGTCCCATTGGGTGTTGACAACCGGAGAGAAAACAATTAGCTTTGGCCCTGTACTGAACAAGCACTGGTTTATTTGCTTTTCCCACGCCCTTTCAAGCCAAAGGTAGTAAAACTTCTTCGGTAATATGACCCCTGTGAGAACTATGAAAGGAATTAGTGACATCACAGTGGATTTTCAGAAGAAAGTATGTGAATTCTATTAGTTCTTTACCGATTGCATATTGATAAGTAAGTTGGTTTAAAAGCAACTTACTCATTTAAAAGGAACTGTAGTTTTACTGCAGTTGATGTATAGGTCATAAAGAAGGCGATGAGCCAGGCAGTGAAACACTCCTGCCACCTAGTGGTTCCTCATGGTGGCATATTTTGGCTCTTTTAAAAGCAGAGAAAACGAGGGGGGGGGGGGAAATTAAACAAGTACAGTAAACAAATGTAGCAAAGGTCCTAATGTCCTAAACTGGAAACTTCCATTTCCTCCTCCAGTTGTCCAGTTAGAGCTGAGAGAGGCTAGAAATGATGGGGGTCAGCGTGGATGGCCACTAGGGCTCTAGCACAAAGTGGCAGCGAGTTGCAAAGGAAATAAAAGCTGCAACAAAAGTACGGACAGGGTCCCTTGGGGTCAGAGGCAAAGGTGACTCAGAGATAGCGGCCAAAGGGATGATGGGATGGTGATGGGGAAGTCACAAGGACTTAGTATCTTTAGGTCACATGAGCTCTAGACACTGGTCACGAGGCTGCAGTGTAGTGCTTGGTTGAAAGCCAATAATTAGGACACCCAGGTCAACAATAGTAAGGGGGCAGTAGTCCTTAGATGCGGCAGTAGATTCATTCCATATGCCCCCATAGAGTCCTAAGTTCATACATTTATATAGATAAATTTATAAAATGGTACAAGTACTGACTTGTGCACATCGGCTTGCATACTTTAAGGCATTCCTAGGTTGTCTATTACATCTAATAAAATGTAAACGGTATGTAAGCAGTCTGTACATGTATAGTACAGGTGCAGTCAAAAGTCTTTCCTGTCTGTGAATGGCTGAGTCAGTGAATGCAGAACCCATGAGATGAGGGCCGGCTACGTGTGTCCAGGCAGGGCCTGGTCTCACCACTGTTTGAACTGTGCACATTGTTGTCAGTTCCATTATTAAGGTGGTGAAACTGAGGCTAACTAGCCCAAGTCATGGAGCCAATGAGTCCGAACCAGCATTCAAACACAAACCTAGGTGATTTAAGCTCCAGCTTCTGAACTCTTACGTTCCCATCTCTCTTAGAGAAGAAGGAACGCTGGGTTCTATTCCCTGAGCCACTGCCTCTCACCTTGAAGAACAGTTGTAAAGTGGAACTCTGAGGCACTGGAGAGCTGCTCCTAGATCTGCTGCCTGCTTATGGGGGGCTGTTTAGTCACCTGAACTGAGTTGGCCCTTAATTGTACAGTAGGGGTAAAATGATGACTGTCTTACAGTGACATCTCTCAGTGACAGGCTGTGGCTATCACTGAGGTAATATAAAGGTTTTACAAAGATGGCTTCCAACAGTTCTACTATCTTTGGTGTCAACAAGGGGCACAGCCTGGGCAGGGTTTACAGCTTGCTTTTTACCCCTGGATTTGATTTGGTTCTCTAGAATGTGGCAATGTGTTACTGGCTGGTTCCAAGTGTGAGTCAGGAGAGGCCTGCAGCCTCCACTTTCACTCTTTGCTCTGCTCTTGTTTCTCTTACTATGCGAGGCAGCCAAGCCTAGAGAGTCTGTTTGTTTTGGGAAGGGTCTAATTTCCTTTAGAGCCTCTTCCCTTATGCTGGTTAGGTTTTCATCAATGTGAAACAAACTGGAGTCGTCTGGGAAGACAGAACATCAATTGAGAAATTGCCTCCACCAGATGAACCTATATACATCTCGCTGGGGTCATTTTTTCTTCCTTCCTTTTCTTTTTTCTTTTTCTTTCTTTTTTTTTTTTTTGTTTGTTTTTCAAAACAGGGTTTCTCTGTGTAGCTTTGGAGCCTATCCTGGAACTCACTCTGTAGACCAGACTGCTTGCCTATGTCTCCAGAGTGCTGACACTAAAGTTGTGTGCCACCACTGCCCGGCTCTTTTTTTTTGATTAATGGTCGATGTAGGGAGGTGCCAGACTACTGTAAGTGATACTCTCCCTGGGCAGGTGGGCCTGGGTTGTATAAGAAAGGCTAAGCAAGCCATGGAAAGCAAGTCAGTAAGTCACATTTCTCCGTGGCCTCTGCTGTATTTCCTGCCTTGAGTTCCTGCCTTAGCTTCTCTCAGTGATGGGCAGTGAACTGTAAGATGAAATAAACTGTTTCCTCCCCAGGTCGTTTTATTATCACAGCAACAGAAACAAAACTAGGAGTTTTGTTAACTAGGAGTTAACTGAAATTCTAGTTATTTCAGTGTTATTTCTCTCCTATCTCCTTGTCCGGTTTTCTGTTTCTGTATACTGTTTCCTCTTCTCTCCTTACCTCTTTCCTGATGCTGGGGCTCAGAGTCAGGGCTGCATGTGTGCTAAGCATGTGCTCTGCCGCTGGACTACACCTCAGAGCCTCCGGCACTTCCTGTCTTCATTCTTTATTGGGATAGCTAAATAAGCTCTCCCCTGAGATGGAAGCTCCAAGGAGGGATTTTCTTGTGTTTTGTTTTCTATAAAACACTCTTTCTCTAGAACCATTATTAGGGTATAGAGCATGTGTGGTGACTATGCATTGAATTAAACAACTGATACTCAAGAGCACTATTTGACATAGATTATGTTCAGTAGCTGAAACAATCCAGTATTGTAGTACATGAGATCATTCACATTTATCTTTTAAAATGTTTGCTTACTTTTAACCTGCTTTTATTTAGTTTTATTTCTCTTTCTTCTCTCCTTCTCTTGAAAAATGTTTTGCTATGTAGCACAGGGTGGCCTCAGATTCACTATGTAACCCAGCTTGGCCTCCTATTTTCAATTCCCTGTCAGCTTTCTGACTACCGGGATTACAGGCGTGCACAGCTATGTTTGACTTCCCTCTTCTTTTCTTTCTCCCTCTATCTTTGGGTATTCTATCTTTCCTGTGATCCAAGAATAGATGGTGGAATCACAGCATATGTCTGTAAGTCATGGTTGCCTGTAATTTTATTGCATATGAAACTCCACTGTTCAGAGCTGGAAAGAAGACTCAGAGGTTAAGAGCACTGGCTGTTCTTCCAGAGGACCCAGGTTTGATTCCTAGTATCCACACAGTGGCTCACAACTATCTGTAACTCCATTTCCAGGGTGTATGACACCCTATCTGGCCATGTGGGGCACAGACAGAGATACATGCAGACACAACACCCATAACACATAAAAGAAATTGCAAAATTAAAACAAAAAAGTCTGCTGTTGAGACAAGCCCTATTCTGGTGCTTGGGAATACTTCAACCAGAGACTTCCATGAATGGAATGGAAAGTTGGGAAAGCCTGACAAGGGCCTGACTGTACATGTCTGTTAGCATGTGGGTGTTTCTAGTGTCTGCTGGTGAGTAATTGCTACTCTTGGCAGTAGAAATGTTAACAGAATCAAGTAGGAATAATTAGCCAATTTTCTCTTCTCCCTTTTCTAGATAAAGGAATGGAAATGTACTGAAGTATAGTAGAAGAGTTCTTTCTCAGGCAGTTTCTGTTAAGAATCCCTCTTGAAATGCAAGCTGGGTTTGAAGAAGTCAGACTCTATAGTCTCTTCTAAGCTGATTGTTAGGCTAATCATATACTTTTGTTTGTCACAGCGCTAGCTTGTAGACCAGGCTGGCCTCGAACTCACAGAGATCGCCTGCCTCTGCCTTCCAAGTGCTGGGATTAAAGGCGTGCGCCACCACGGCCTAACAATCATATATGTTTTAGAAGCATGATATCGCAGGGATAGATGGGAAAAGACGTGTTGAACTGATAGCTGGAATCTGTTGCATAGATAACTATTTCCTTGGGTAGTTCCTTGATGTAGGAAGGTCTTGCTTCTCTTTCCTACTAGTCTCTCCTCTTCACATCCACAGTATTATGAATCTGTAGGCCAGTAGCCAGAGCTAGCTCATCCCAGTATAAAACTGTATGACTACAGTTCTCAATATAGCCTTGTTTGTGTTTGGTAAGACTCAGCTCAGACTTCTAAACCTTGCTAATGTTCAACAGTCCCATATATTCTTCCATCACCTAAGACAGGGGCTTCCAAAGCCAAGAGTTGGCACACACCTTTAATCTCAGCATTTGGGAGGCACAGGCAGTTGGATCTCTGTGAGTTCGAGGCAAGCCTGCTCTACAGAGTGAGTTCCAGGACAGCCAGTGCTACACAGAAAAACCTTGTCTGGAAAATGCAAAAACAAACAAATGTTGTGATGTGATGTTATGCTCTTTTGGCTTTTTGAGGGCCACCCAGCTCCCAAGTAAATCACACACAGAAGCTTATTCTTTGTTGTGGATGCCTGGTCTTGGCTTGTTTATTGCCAAGTTTTCAACTTAAATTATCCCAACTACCTTTTGCCTCTGGACTTTTCTCTTTCTATATTTCTATATACCTTTCTTTACTTCTTTTTTCCGTGACTTGCTGTGTGGCTGGCCCCTGGTGTCCTCCTCACCTTGTTCTCTTGCTGTCCTCTCCCATTTTCCTCGTCTCGCCTTCTATTTTCTATTCTCTGCCTGTTAGCCCCACCTATCCTTGCTCCTGCCTTGCTATTGACTGTTCAGCTCTTTATTAGATCATCAGGTGTTTTAGACAGGCAAAGAATCACAGCTTCACAGAGTTAAACAAATGCAGCATTAACAAAAGTCACATACCTTAAAATAATATTCCCCAAAAAACAAACAAAAAATGACAAGTCTCTGACCTTCCCTCAAGATTGCTTTCAGCCCCTTCCATCCCCCCAAACATCTGATCGTCTTATAAGTCAGACCTCTTTACCTGTAAACGAACCTAGTTTCAGGGATGGGAGATTTTGAGCCATTCAGACCATTGGTTCTGATTTATTGGGGGCAAAAGACCCTGAAATGTGCCTGGTGCTTCCATTCTGCCTAGGCAGGGATTCAGAATTTGGTGATAGCAGAGGAATAAGAGAGGAGCAATAGCCGGGTGATGGTGGCACAAGCCTTTAATTCCAGCACTCAGAAGGCGGAGGCAGGCAGGACCCTGTGAGTTTGAGGCAACGTGGTCTACATGGTGAGTTTTTGAATAGCCAGGGCTATGTAGAGAGATGCTGGAGAGAGAAAGAGAGAGAGAGGGAGGGAGGGAGGGAGAGAGGACATAACAGCAACAGGAAGACATGACAACAGTGGAGAAGGCAAAAAGATTCTTCTAGAAGACTGGAAACTCCCACAACCTGTGTTTTCACATGTGCAACAGAAAATTAGCATCATTGCCAAACTTCCTGAGCAGTCCAAAATTTTCAGCTCCTGGCAGTACTTCATTTTTTTCCTGTGAACATAAAAACTTAATCACCCTTAATAATTAACGAAGGAAGCTATTAAATACTTGTGTGTAAAAAATGAAAGTCCTTGGTCTTGCATGTCTGCTTTAAGAATCAAATAAAAAAATGTTCAGTTTTGAACCTTTGTGTGTGTGGGGGGGCGGCGATAATTAATCCCTGGGGCTCATGCATACATATAGACAAGAACTGCTGAGCTATTACCCCCCCCCTTCTTTGTATTTGTCTTTTGAGATAGATTTTACTAAGTGGCCCAGACTGAACTAAGCGCTGTATATTCCACACAGATCATGCATTTTCAATCATCTTGCTTTAGCTTCCCAAGTAGGTGGGATTACAGGCCTGTACCACCAAACTTGGCTATATTTTCACATTAAAATACTTTTATTTACAAATGGTGTGTGTGCTTGCGTGTCTCTGTTCTAGTCAGGGTTACCATTGCTGTGATGGAACACAAAGCAACTTGGGAAGGAGAGGGTTTTTTTGTTTGTTTGCTTGCTTGCTTGTGCTTACTCTTTCACCTCCCAGTTTATCATCAAAGGAAGTCAGGTCAGGACTCAAACAGGCAGGAACCTGGAGGCAGGAGCTGATGCAGAGGCCACAGAGGAGTGCAGCTTACTTGCTTCTCGTGGCTTGCTCAGCCTGCTTTCTTATTGAACCCAGGACTTCCGGCCCAGGGTTGGCTCTACCCACAATGGACTGGGCCCTCCCACATCAATCAGTAAGGTCTACAGGCTTGCCTACAGCCTCTCTTATGGAGGCATTTTCTAAAATTGAGGTTCCCTTCTTTCTGATGAATTCTAGCATGTGTCAGGTTGACATAAAACTACCCAGCCGTGTGTATGTACATGCAGGTACCCAAGGAGGCCAAAGGAAGGCAATGGATCTCCTGGAACTGGAGTAATGGGCAGTTGTGAGCCACTTGATGTGAATATGTTGGGAACTGAATTCTGTGATGCACCACAGGTATGCTTAGAGACATTGACCTGAATGGCTTGTTTCTGGGCCTTCTCTGCTTTTCTGTACTTGAACCTATAGCCTTCTTCCCAGTTTTCAGCAATAGTCTGATTTGCACATTACGGTGAACCCACAGTGGGAATGTAATTGGATCAAACCTTTTTGTCAGTGCGTTTGGTGACAGCTTCAGAGTTTTATAATATGTAGCATCGTTGACTCTTCTAAACCTGTAAGAAAAACATAAATATGATCAAGATCTATGTATAAAAATATTTACCACATGGGCTGGAGAGATGGCTCAGCCGTTTAGAGCACTGACTGCTCTTCCAAAGGTCCTATCCTGAGTTCAATTTCCACAGCCGCATGGTGGCTCACAACCATTTGTAATGAGATCTGGTGCCATTTTCTGGTCTGAAGGCATGCATGAAGGCAGAACACTATACATAATAAATTAATATATCTTAAAAAAATTACCACAGTGTTTTTTAAGATTAGGAATACAGAAAGAAACCTAATAAAATAAAAATATAATATTTTTATAAAACAAAAAGAGACTGATATAAAAAATTATACACAAGACTAATTTTAAAAACAGGACATACAAGAATGTCCTTCTAAAGAGATATGGCCATTGAGGGTAATTGACTGGAATACATAATACATATATACACATTAGCAGTGAATATCTGAAACAAGATTTAGTCCAAGATGTCTACAGTAGATGTTTTATTACTTCAGCAAAATGAAAAAAAAACCTTTACATTATGAGAAACAAACAAACAAAAAACCAAAGAAACAAACAAATGAAAAATACGTTGGCAGCAGTTAGAAGAACATGAACAAGGGAGGTTGGATGAGAAAGGACCACAGCGGTTCAGGAGCGAGATAAGGTGGTGTAGCTGACTCAGGAGGCTGATCTGGACACACTCAGTACTCCTACCTATGAGATCAGTACTCCTACCTATGAGATCAGTACTCCTATCTATGAGATCAGTACTCCTACCTATGAGATCAGTGCTCCTACCTATGAGATCAGTGCTCCTACCTATGAGATCAGTACTCCTACCTATGAGATCAGTACTCCTCTGAGAACAGTAAGCACAGGCCACGTCTTCAAGTCAGTATAAAACTGGTCTTTCAATGTGATTCATTCTCATCATTGCAGTGCTTCAAATAAGTGTTTGAAGAAACATAGGTAACTTTGATGATTTTGACTGATGGAGGATCAACTGTCTTCTGGAAAGAGCATGAGGAAGGCTTGACTGAAAGAAGATAACGACGTCAGTGTTAGAAACACAAGGTGTAAAGGGTGTGTGGGGCCTAAGCTGTCGTGAACCTGGATCCCAAGTGTCTGGTCTGTAGACGTGAAGCACAGAATCAGCAGTCTAAATCATCAGTGCAGATCATGATTAAAACCGAGGTGGTGGCCGGGTTTCTTGGATATAGGCAGTGAAAGGAGCTGTGCGGGAAGTGATGCTTCTGAGTGGTACGTGCTTCGGGCAGGGCAAGGCAGAGGAGGCCACTGAGAAAGTCAAACAAGCGCAAAGCCAGACCAGCCTGTAATTGGCTAGTCTGGATTTAAAACGCACAAGACTGACCAGTTGGGCCAGCTCAGTGTTGCTTTTCTTCCGGCTTCTTAGAACGCGCGCAGGTTGGCTATGCGGCAGGCAGAGGGAGCAGCGCTCAGTGAGGAGAGCTGGAGGCTCTCCATATGGAGCTGTAACCGCAGTTCGGGATCGGCGCAGCCCCTTCTGTGTCTGACTTTTCATTTACTGCTTTTCAGATGGGGATCCTTCAAGCGTCTAAGTGCTCAAGGCAGTTCCTTGTAGTGATGCCACAGGTACAGAGGAGGTTTTAAAACTGCCTGTCTTTCCACGGATGCCTGGATTGACAATGGCGTACCAACGGTGGTCAGAGAGTTGAAAAGGAAGAGGAGGTCACCAGAGGAGAATATGATAGGAAATTGTCCATGTGACAGATGTTGGAGAGGTCAAGTACCACAAAAATGAAAAGTTCCCAGCCTGGCCACTTAGAGGCTTTTGACAGGTGTGAACACAGGATCCCGCGTGTGTGCATGGATCATTTCAGTTGCTCTTCCACCGTAGTCATTGAATTGAAGTCCCAGTCAAACCCAGAACTGGCTCTATGGCTAGTCCTGCTAGCAAGCTTGTTCTGGAGATCTCTGTCTTCTCCTTCCAAAAACTACAATTATAGGAAGGCTTCCGTGCCCTCCTAGTATCCGCTTGAGTTCTGGGGATCCAAACTCTGGCCCTCACTCTTGTCCACCAAGCGCTAAGCCACAGAGCCATCTCCCTAGCACCATTTCTCATTTTTATAAGGGAGAAACACAATATTTATTTTAGCTTCTTGACTTTAAATTTAGACATAGCAAACCCTAGTATTGTTAGCAAAGTGTTAAAAAATCTGTATTTAGAGGCTCAAGCAGTTTGAGAAAAAGGACTCCACCAGTGTGTGCTCTCTAGGTTGATGGAAAACACAGGTAGCGGACTGGAGAGATGGCTCGGAGGTTAAGAGCACTGACTGCTCTTCTAGGGGACCTGGGTTCAATTCCTAGCACCTACATGGCAGCTCACAACTGTCTGTAAATTCAATTCCAGGGAATCTGACACCTTCACAACAACACATAAAATAAAGTTAAATATATCATTAAAAAAATAAAAAAAAATAAAAAAAAAGAAAACACAGGTAGCACACATCTTTTTGGCTCACCTGTTGAATATAAGCATGACATTTATAGCCATACTTCAATCTATGATTAACAGAAAGCCTGGTGCTCACTCCTCTGAACTGGAGAGGGGAGGTATTAGAAAGCCTTGAGAGGAGGGAGGAGGCTCTTGGGTATAATTGGAGCAGCGGACTTTCTGCTTGGCATCTCCTGCTTCCGACGTTTTGAATTCCCACGGGCATGGTGCTCCGCTCCCTTCCACTGTCAGCAGCAGCTTTCACGGGACCACTGTCCAGACTGCTCCTCATTCGCTGACCACACTGTCTACTAACCTCCTCTAGATGCTGCCTGACACACAGTTCATTGGCTACAGCCTGCGTTGGTGACAGCCTCTTTCCTCAGAAGACCACTCTCCGATCTCTTTCATGTTCTTAAACATCTGGAAGACATGTAAACCTTCTCATGGGCATGTTCTTGTAGCTGAGCTCTTAGTCCCTATGACACAGCTTCCTGCTTTGTGCTTTTATTTCATAGAGCTAAAGAACACTTGATCATGGGGCGGGTGTCAAGTCGACCTATGGAATCGAATACCTGGGTTGGAATAATCAGGCGATGATCCTTCAGCATCTAATCATGCTGTTCCAACTAGCTCACTGCTCTGACTTAATTGTGTGCCTCCCTCTGTTTCACCATTCACATGGTGAAATCCTCACCCCCCAGTGTGACTCTTTCTGGACATAGTATTTTTAGGAGGTAATTAATGGTAAGTGATGTGAAATGAGGTACTAATTGCATGGGCCCTAACCCTGTAGAACTCCTGGTTTCCCGTTTTAAGACAAAGATTCTCTCTCTGTCTTCTGCAAGCCAGAGGAGAGCCCTCACCAGAAACCAATCTCCAGAATTGTGAGAAAATAATTTCTCCCACTTAAGCTATTTGGTCTGCGGTGTTTGGTTATGGCAGCCCAAGCTGAGTGAGACATCCATTTGTCAAAGTCTTTCATTCATGGTAGACTCTTCTGACAGCCTAGACTTTTTCTTTTTGAGGAACTCTATCGTGGAATATTAATTTAAGATATGTTACATTCGTTTATGCTGTGTAATGTTTGTTTTAATGACATAAAGATGTGTTGCATTCTTTTAAGTTGCAATTGTTTAGCTCTGTGAAGCTGTGTTACTTTGCCTGCCTAAAACACCTGATTGATCTAATAAAAAGCTGAATTGCCAATAGCTATGTAGAAGAGAGAAATAGGTGGGGCCAGCATGCAGAGAGAATAAACAGGAGGAAAAATCTATGGAAGAGAGTGAAGGGGAGGAGTGAGAAAAGGAGGAGAGGTGGATGCCAGCCACCCAGCCAGCCATAGAGTAAAAAGGAAAGAAAGATAATATAGAATAAAGAAAGGTAAAAGGCCCAGAAGCAAGACATAGTTAAAGAGGATAATTTAAATTAGAAAAACTGGCTAGAAACAAGCCAAGCTAAAGCCAGCATTCTTAAGTAAGAATAAATCTTCGTGTATTTATTGGGGAACTGGGTGGTAGGCCCCCAAAGAGGAAAAAAACAAAATACAACAAAAAAGTACAGAACTCCTCAGTTCATCACAATTTCAATTGTGAACTGAGTTCAGCACTTCTATAGGACTCATGTGTCTCATCCATGCCAAGGAATAAGCATGGTACCAGTGTTATTATTCCAATACTCTTCTAGTATATGAGACACATGTGCTATGTCAAGTCACATGATGCATTGGAGGGGGCACTCAGGTCTACAGAATCACACAGTCTTATAGAATGTCTAGTTAGTCTTACGTGGTTGAATACAAAGTAACTTTCGGGGCTGGAGAGATGGCTCGGTGGTTAAGAGCACTGGTTGCTCTTAAATAAATAAATAAATAAACTAAAGTAACTTTCAACTAAGTCATATGAGCTTAGAAATATATACTTACTGGGTTTCTGTGAAACAGAATGACAGCATTAGGAGTGCTTAGACTCTTCGAGAAGGGATGAAGCTGCTTCATTCTTGCCTTAAGCTAGCTTCATTTAGGGCTCCACACTGAAGCAACACCAATATCCCTATCTCTTCACATCTGCTGTTGGCCTATTATGGGTTTTCCATCTGCCCTGCTCTGAAACAGGAGGGGGAAGAGAGGACTGAGGGAAATCATGATCTCTTTCAAAGAGGACGGAACCAGATATTAAATCCATAAACAAAATGGGTTGAAGTGGAAAGAGTGAATCAGAGATGATGGAAGCAGTGAGCTTCACACTGGCAGAGGACCCCTTCCAGGGGCTGACTAAATGTTTCAGTTATTTATGTGGCTGTCCCTCAGTGATACCTTCAAATCCAATCAGTGTGATTGCATCCTTGAACTGCCTGTGCTTCTCTGCTCTCTTCCGCGCCTCCTCCCGTTGTTTGCTCCCATCTAGCCTTTCTATTTTTTTGTACCAGGCAAACTGATGACCCGTGCTGAGATTTCCTTTCCTCTGGTGATAATGATCCTGTCACTCCAGGTTCTTGTTTCAGTGGAGCGTGAAGAGAGTTAGGCTGATTGATTGAGATTGAGCTGGAGTGAAATAGATTTCACTTGAGGGTCCATTAGCTTCTCACATAATGTCTCAGAGAGAATGAAAACTGAGAGTTTGTTGAGGACCCTGCCTGCTCAGGGTCAGCTTGCAAACCTGCACTCACTGGGTCAGATATATTGTATTTGGCTCACATTAGGTTTGAAACATCTAAAAACAGGGATTTTTCCTGCTTTTCTTTAAAACTGAAATAATCCTGGATCCATGTCTGTTCTGGGACAATGAGTTCGTGTTCAGTACTTCTTGCCCTTTGGTGAGGACGGAGGCACCACAGATGAGTTTGCCATAGTTCCACTGCTGCCCATGCTTGTGTTGGCTACCACAAACACTTGCGTTTGTGTGCTTTGATCTGTCAAAAATAAGGAAACCAGCATTTATTGAGTACCTTCTAGACAAGAACCTCCGTGCCTTGTAATTTGCACAAATTATCTCTAATTTTTCGTAAGAATGCAGTGCAATTTAAGCTCCATGACTACAAGGACCACACCTAAACCTTTTGCCTCTGTGAGAGGAGACTGTGTCTGGCATAACTGTAGCTACAAGGCAGGAGCTCAGAAGCATTTTTTAAATAAATGCATGCATGAATGAATAAATAATCGAAGAAGACATTTTTTGTAATAAGAAAGCCAAAGCCCAAAGTAATTAAAGAAACTGATCTGAATTTATACAGCTGGTGGGGAAATAGGGAACAGCTAGGATTCAAATAGAACAACATGGAGAAGAAGGGGAAAGGCCTTGGACCACTTCAGGACTAAGTGCGTAGAAGGCACCTGGTAAAGACTTGCTGAATTGATTGACAGTGATGCCCAGCATGTACAAGCATCAAGGAGATTGCAAGAAGGCTTTTTCAGTTTCTGAAATCCATCTGAAAGCTGCTGATGTTGTGTATCTAGAGCTTTGGGATTCTGTAATATGAAGGCCCCGAAGAGAATGTTGAGTGTTATATTCTGCTTGCAACAGGAAGAGTGTGATGTTTTCGTCCACAGTCATCTTAGGCTCCGTAAGTGGAGTCTGAGGCTCCCTTCATTAAAGGATAATGTTCCCTCCTGCCACAGTGCAGAGATGTGCCAGAAAGCTTCTTTGTATAACCCACCACAAGGACTTGAGGTTGGCTTAAAAAGCATGGCCATTTTAAAGAGAAGGAATTAGTCTGACTGAAGGAAAGAGGGTAAAGATGACTTAATTTCCAACTCCATGCTGATGAGTCTCAAGTTAATGAGTCATTTTGATATCTTGCAGACAAATCTCAGAATTCAGAAAACTGCTGCATGTTTCTTAGAGTCCTCTGTCTACTGTGATTCTTAAACTAACAAATCACAAATTGAACATATTTTGTGTGTGTGTGTGTGTGTGTGTGTGTGTGTGTGTGTGCAGGTATGCATGTGTGTTGTGGGTGTTGGCATTGAATTCAGGGCTTCCCTCAGTTGGGCCCATCTCTGCCACTGAGCTACATTTCTACCTAACATGGCATACTTTTGCTCCTGAATCAGGTTTTCTTTCCATTCTTTTTCTTATCAGTGACTATTTGTTCTTTCATTGCATAAGCTCCAAATTTTGGAATTTTTAATTATTTTTTCCTTGTAACCTATTATATAAGCTCTTTTTCATTAAATATCTCATCATATTCCTTTTCTGCTCATTCCCACTTAAGCACAAACAAGCCTTTGTCACGTTAGACATGGCTGGGCTCTTTGTTTCTACTCTTTCCTTTAATCTCACTATATACCACTGTCAGATTCCTCTAAAACATCATGCCCCATCCTACGTTCCAAATCTGTATTATCTTCTCATGGCTTGGCATAGCATTTCCCAATATGTGCTGTGCAACACTTTAGTTCCGTGGGAAACGAATAGGTGTTAAGTGAAAAACAGGTTCTGGGATCAAACACTGATGTTGAGAAAGCCATGAGTCACTTCTTTCCAGCGGGGTGATTCATAGCTTTGATATGTTAATATGCCTCATTACACAGCGTTCCCCAAGACTTGTGTTTTCACAGAGGCCTTTTTGGTGGAGAATTTCATTGGCCTAGATCCTCATGAAAAACATTTGGGAAATACTGGTCTGCAAATTCAGTCCATATTCCCTGTGATGATTAATTTTGTGTGTCAATTTGACTGGGCTATGGAATGCCTAAATATTTGGTCAGTCACTATTTGGGCTGTATCTATGAGTGTGTTTCTAGATAGCATTAGTGTTTAAATTGGTGGATTGGTAAAATATATCCTTCTACCTAAGTTGAACTAAAAAGACTAACAGGCAACTTCACCTGCTTGACTACCTTTGGACCAGGATAATTTTTTTTTCTCTTTATATACCTGTTTCTCTTGGGTCTCCAACTCACCTTACAGGTCTCTTATTATTTATTATTAGTGTGTGTTTTGTGCAGGTGTGTGCTGCAGCATGTGGAGGTTTGAAGACAACCTTGTGGAGCAAGTTCTCTCCTTCCACCTGTATATGGCTTCCAGAGAGTCTTCTCAGGTCATCAGTCTTGTATAACAATCACTTTACCTGCTGAGCCCTCTCCCTGACTCCCACTGTGCAGATCTTGAGCCTCCGTGATCATGCAAGCTAATTCCTACATATGTATTTATACACACGGACAGTCTCTGAATTTTGAGGATTAGACCAGTAACTATTTGACCTTAAGATGCCTTTATCAGAGCTGGAGAGATGACTCAGGTTAAGAGCACTGACTGTTCCTCCAGAGGTCCTGAGTTCAACTCCCAGCAACCACCTGGTGGCTCACCACCGTCTATAATGAGATCTGGTGCCTTTTCTCACATGCAGGCAAACATGCAGGCAGAACACTGTATACATAATAAATAAATCAATCTTTTTTTTTTTTTTTTTTTTTAAAGTATTTATTTATTATGTATACAATATTCTGTCTGTGTGTATGCCCACAGGCCAGAAGAGGGCACCAGACCTCATTACAGATGGTTGTGAGCCACCATATGGTTGCTGAGAATTGAACTCAGGACCTTTGGAAGAGCAGGCAATGCTCTTAACCTCTGAGCCATCTCTCCAGCCCTAAATAAATCAATCTTAAAAAAGGAGAAGTCTTTATCAGGTTGTAACTACCATTGTGCTCTGTGAAAGGCAACTGAAAAGGAGCTGCAGCAAGGATGAGTCTCTGGCTGGGATGTAGCTCAGGGGTAGAGCACTTGACTAGCATGTGGAAGGCCTTGAGTCAGAGCCACAGCTTTGGGTGTGTGGGTGTGGGACAAGGACAGAGTGGGGTAGGGGTGGATCCTAGCCTTCCAATTTCCCTGTGCTTTCCCTCTGAGATAGCTCTTAGAGTCTTTTGCGGAGCACTTAAGTTCTTGAAGGGAAGGCTGCACCCAGGGTGTGTAAATCAGAATCTCTGGGGTGGGAGTCTGGCATTGGTAGTCTGTTAAGTTCTCCAGTGCATTAAAAGTAGTTTAGAACCAGCCCAGGTTGTCCTGATGCCTGGCCCTGTCCACAGTGCCTGCCTCAGTAGATCTGGGGTGGGGCCAAAGAATTTGCATTTCTGACATATTCTCAGGTGCTGCCGATGCTTGGCGTCTTGGGGTCTCACCTTGAGAAGCTCTGTCCATGAGGATCAGGACTGAGGAGCAGAACCCAGGTCCCTGAATTGGACTCAGATAGAATGTACCAAATAGATGTACATCAAAGGATTAGCTGAAAGTGTTACTTTGCAAAGTAGCTAACAATTGGTAGCTCAACCTCAAAATGTAGGGCCCTGATGTGTTTTGTAGTGTTACACAAGGTTTTTATTTCTTCTTCTTCTTCTTCTTCTTCTTCTTCTTCTTCTTCTTCTTCTTCTTCTTCTTCTTCTTCTTCTTCTTCTTCTCCTTCTCCTTCTCCTTCTCCTTCTCCTTCTCCTTCTCCTTCTTCCTCTTCCTCTTCCTCTTCCTCTTCCTCTTCCTCTTCTTCTTCTCCTTTATTACTACTACTACTACTACTACTACTATTATGTTTTTCAAAGCAGAATTTCTCTGTGTAGCTTTGGAGCCTGTCCTAGAACTCATTCTGTAGATTGGGCTGGCCTGGAACTCACAGAGATCTGCCTACTTCTGTCTCCCGTGCACTACCACTGCCTGGCTACACAGTGTTTTCTTTAAAACTCACTTTCTGTGAGTTAGAGGCCAGCCTGGTCTACAGAGTGAGCTCCAGGACAGGATCCAAAGCTATACAGAGAAACCCTGTCTCAAAAAACAAACAAACAAACAAACAAACAAACAAACAAACTTGTGTGTGTGTGTGTACACTTAAATCCAGGGGATTGCACTCGGTTGCCAGGTTTGGTGGAAGTTGCCTTTACCTGCTGAGCCATCTTGCCAGTTCCACACAATGTTTTTTTGTAGTGATACTTCATTTGTATTTTAATAAATAATGCTTGTCTGAAGATCAGGAAGTAAAACAGCCCCACTGGTCAGCCTTACAGATCAGGCAGTGATACACACCTTTAATGCCAGTAAGTCTCACTAGTTGCCTTAGAAACCAGGAGGTGCATGCCTTTAATCCCAGTGGTACATGCCTTTAATCCCAGTCCTAAAGAGGAATATAAAATGGGAGGAGACAGCTCTCAGACACAGTCTCATTCTGAGATTCCTGGAGGCAGAATTGCCATTTCAGACTGAGGTAGAGCTTTTCTGACCTTCAGGTTGAACCCCGATTTCTATCTCTTAGTTTTTATTAATTATACTACATTTTCTATTAAAAATTAGTTAATATTTTGAAATCGGAGAGATTTATACATAGGTCTGGGGATGTAGCTTAGTTGGTAGAGTGCCTGTATATCTTGCTAGAAATCCTAGCTTTTATCCCTAGCCCTGCATAAAACAGATGTACTGGTATATTCCTGTAATACCAGCACTTGGGAGGTAAAGTTAGTAGGTTCAGGAGTTCAAAGTCATCGTGACTACAAAGTAAATTGGAGGCCACCCTGGCCTACAGTGCCTCAACATAGATAAATAAAAAGTAAATAAATAAATAAAACACCTAAAAAAGCCTATGTCCCAGTAAATCTTTCAAAAGAAGGTAGTGATATCAGTTAGTAAAAGCTATCTAATGAACTCGTAGAATAGTAAAAAGTAATATACTCTTGATATCAGCTATCAAGTTGTGTGGTCATCATTTGTTATGCAGCAATAGCTAGCTGATATAATTAGCAGAATCCTCATTAACTACAGTTTTTATGGCAAAAGCCTGGGCTCTGGCAACCTTAGCAGGCTATGGTCAAGTCATTGGTAATGGGGGGCACAGCCCAGTACTGCTACCAAAAGTCAGAGGAATTGCTCCCTTAGGGACCTCCAATAAACAAAGTCAAATTCTTGACTATGTTGCAGAAAGAATGTCAGGATGAGTCAGCCTGAAGCTGAGTTAATGAGTTTATTAGGTAGAAATGATAAATACATGCTTCAGGTTTAAAGAGAGTGAGACCCTTAAGGGGAATGGACATTTACAAGAAATAGGTGTGAGCTATGTGTCTTTACAGTGATACTGTTTGTATAATTTGATGGTTTTCTAAGTTACATTATTTAAAAGATGTAATTTTAAAAGTGATTTTAGAATTACGTGTTTAAGTTCGTGTCTAGGTGACTTGTATGTGTAAGTTTGTGTCTATGTATATATAGGTCTGTGTAGGTGCTGGTGCACACAGAGCCCAGAAGAGGGCATCAGATCCCTAGAGCTGGAGTTCCAGTGGTTTTGAACTGCTAGGTGTGGATGCTGGGAACTGAACTCAGGTCCTCTCTTAGCCACTGAGCTATCTCTCTAGCTCTTTGAAGGATGTAGTTTACAGCAAAACTTAAACATCAAACAGAGTTTTAAAATTAGGTCAAAATACTAGAGGTGATTTACTTATTTCTCTTAAAGAATTTTCCTCAGGAAATGAAATGATAAGGTGTTTTTGTGAGGTATCTGTTTGAACTTACAGACAAGGGAGAATGCTAAACCAGATAAATTCACAGCCACAAGCATTCTGGCCCTAAGCCAACGGTGCTGTTCTTACTGAGTTTATTGGATTTATGGGAATGTGAATAACCCCAAAATAGTTTCTTTCAGGAGTGTTGGTGACCCCAAAATAGCTTCTTTAATGAAATGACCCATCCTAACATGAATAATGAGCCCCAAAAGCTATGTAGATGGAGTCCCCCTTCAGTTGAATTTGTACTTTGTGTATATTCTCACTTCTCAAGAGACCTCATGCAGAGTGGGAGAGGGGCAGTTATGGTTCCTAGGGAAGGAGTGCCTGGAATCTCAGTGGAGTGTCTCAGCTGTTCTGATCTTGATGGTGAAGTCCAGCCTTCTACAACAGTTACCTCTCAGTGACAGGTGAATCATAGTCTGGCCTTATCTTGGTGGACCCCGGATGAAAGACATTAAAGCCTTTCTTTCTTTCTTTCTTTCTTTCTTTCTTTCTTTCTTTCTTTCTTTCTTTCTTTCTTTCTTTCTCTCTCTCTCTCTCTCTCTCTCTCTCTCTCTCTCTCTCTCTTTCCCTCCCTCCCTCCCTTCCTCCCTCTCTCCCTTCCTTCCTTCCTTCCTCCTTCCTTATTTTATTTTATTTTTGATTTTTGAGATAGGGTTTCTCTGTGTAACAGACCTGGCTGTCCTAGAATTCACTCTGTAGACCAGGTTGGCCTCAAACTCACAAAGATCTACCTGCCTCTGCCTCACAAGTGCTGGAATTAATTCCAAATTCTTGGATTGAAGGTATGTGCCACCACACCTAACATTCTTTTCTTTTTTAAAAACTCACATTTATTCATTTTATTTTGCATGTGAGTTTGTAGTCTGCATGTATGTTTGTGCACCATGGGCATGCTTGGTGTCTACAGAGCTCAGAAGAGGACATCAGATTCCTTGGAATTGGAGTGATAAATGGGTATGAACCACCATGTGGGTGCTGAGAATTGAACCTGGGTCCTCTGCAGGAGCAATAGGTAATGTTAACCACTAAGCTGTCTCTCCAGTCCCCAAAGCATTTTCTGTACCCATTACCCCAATGACCTTGTCAGGTCAGGTGGAGTTACATTCCCGTGGTGCAGATGAAGAGTCCAAGCATCAGAGAACCACATACAACAGAGGAGGACAAGCACCCTCACTCCTCACTTAGTCTAGGACTTCCTCCCTTTCATCTGGCAGCCAACTGTTAGTCTTCCTGGGTAGTGAGACCTGGTGGGCACCAAAGTCCAAATCTGCAAGTCAATAAGCAGAATGTTTTCAAGAAGGGGGGGCCCTTAGGCAGGGGAGATGGCTCAGCAGAAAAGTCATTTACTACAGAAGCCTGACAACCTGAGTTTGTTCCCACTAACCAACTCCACAGAGTTGACCTCTGACCTCCACACATGTGCCCACATAAACACATCATGCCCCCGTGTAATAAACAAATAAAATTGAAAAGAAATAGGGTGGCTGTAAGACGGCTCTGTAGGTAAAAGTCTTTGCTGCTGAACTGGAAGACCTGAGTTTGATCTCTGGGGCCCATATTGTAAAACTGACTGCCATGGCTTGTCCTCTGAACTCCACATACATACAGAGGCATGTGCTTGCTCACACGCGCTCACTATATGTGTGTGTATATATATACACATTTATGTATATATCTCTGTATATGCGTACACACATATATAAAACAAATGCTTAAAAAGAAGCAGACCCTATGTCCAGTGTTTCTCTTGAGAATATTGCTCGCCATATGCGTGATGTCTAGCACATAAGTCTTAGTGAGCCAGTGCTACACTGTTATTATCCTCCATTTCCAGAGCATCCCATGACACTGTGCTTCTTCCCTGGCCTGGTTTATGTAATCTCTGATATACCATCTGATATGTTGTCTGTAGCTTTGTCCTAGAACTCACAACACCATCTTCCTTTTCTTCTGTGTCTCTCCATTCCTTAACTGTTTTATTTCAGGGTTCATGGATTACCTTTTTCTTTCCAGGTTTTAGTCTAGGATCTGGCTGAGTAAATGCTAATTAAGTAGAAATGAAATTGAGTGATATACTTGCAAGACACATTCAATTACATTAACATTTTCTTTTAACTCTTATTTCACAGTAATTATAGACTCCCTGGACATTGAAAAATCTAAACAACACACACGTTCTGATTTGATCCCTACAGTGAAAATGTTGAGAAACAAGTGTTATCATAAATCTCATTATCTTCATATTTAAATGAGTTCCTGAGAATTTCTTTCCATCTGGAGATGCTGAGGTAGTATCTGCCATTTTCCATCCAATGGCTGATTGTTGTTTCTGTGATTGTGAAGCCCAGGGTCCTGTGTCCTGTGCAAGGATTCTACTATGGACCACAGCTCCAGACCCTAACAAGCAGCTGGTGGGGCTTTGCTTTTTTTTTTTTTATTATTTCTGCCATGTGTTCTCTTAATGACAGAGCCCCAATTTTATGCTAAGGTCTGGCAGGTAGTAAACATTCAGTAATTGTTGTTTTAAATTGAATTTCTACTTCAATATATCTATCTTTAATATCATGTGTGTGTGTAAACACACACGCATACACAAATGACTACTCTCGGGAAGTGTTTGAAAATGTCATTTGGAAGTTATGTATGGGCTGACAAGATGGCTCAGCAGGAAAAGAAGCCTGCAGTGCAAGCTTGGTGACCTGAGTTTGATTCCCAGAACCCATGTAATGGTGTAAGGTGAAAACTGACTTTTCAAAGCTGTTCGTTGATCTCCACATGTGTCCCTTCCTCCAACTAACAATAAATAATAAATATTTTTAAAAGTTGTCTATGAGTGGGTGTACTCAGTGGCAGAGTGCTTGCTTTGTGTGTAGGATGCTCTGAGTTCCATCAGACATCCCTAAAAAAGCAGAAACAAAACCCTAGCAGTTACCTAGGATTCAAATCTACTGCACTTCTCTGACTGCTGACCAAATCTACCGTCATTCTTTGATCAAAATATATGTGTTGCAGGGTGCGAAAGAGAGGCAGAGACACAGAGACACAGAGAGGGTTTTGAAAAAAGGAAGCCGTGAGAAATTGCTGCGTAACATGACCCTGCCTGAGAGAGTCTTCCTTTGTACACCACCAGAGGGATGCGGGGTGCCCTGTGGGGGGCAGCTTTGCTCTTGGGGTGGCAGGCAAGGCAGAATGGAGGGGACTGAGAGTCAAGAAGAGCACCAACCAGAGGCACCAGGTGAATGAAACCAGCATAGGAAGGAGGTCTAGAAGGAAAGGCCTAGTGGCTGTTGGGTTGGAGACAGGAGAGACTGCTGTGAGGAGCCTAGTGACAGCCTCAGGGATCCTCATCCAGAGCCACCGCCACTACACTCCATTGGTGGCTTTATCATCGTTTGGGTTCCTTCTTTATAAAAGCGGGAAAGTTGTTGTTTTTGTTTCAGTTACTGATGGTTTTATTTTTAGGGCTATGATGACTGACAGGAGCACATGCGCTGGTGTTTTATAAACTGACCGTAGATCACACACACACACACACACACACACACACACACACACACACACACCAGTAAGAAAGAGTGTTCTTTCTTACTGCTGTGATTCTTGATTTTGAGAGGAAACTACCGACATGAAAGAAGCATCTTCTGGAATGAGTGGTGGGTTCTGAATTCTGTTTAGGGAGAATAGGATTTCTTGGTTTAGAGTCTTGCATATGTGATAAGAATGACAGCTCCTGTAACAGTTTGTCACATGCTTCTTGCAGCAAGTTCCTCTTGCTTGGAGTATGTTGTTAAAGAGACATTTAATTGTAGGTAAATGACCCTTGCCTTCTGTTGTAACTGAAACTTGATCTGTTACAGTTACATATAAAAACCAGTAAATCTTGAGGGGCAGGAACCCAATGTGATGTAAAAATAAAGGAAAAAAAGGTTTAATCATGGGCTTCTCTATGCAAACAGTTTGCTTCCAAGCAGGAAGAGTTCTTTTGACACAATTTGTTTCTCGCCCTCTCCTCTTTTTCACCAGAATCTGTTTAGTTGCAGATGGCTCTGTTTAGAGAGAGTATTTGGAAGGGAGTGTGAGGTTCTGTTCATTCTCTGGGCATGGAATTTGGTCTAGATCTGTGCACGAGGAGCACTGCAAGGCCTTGTACCACACCATGCAACTTTAATAACCATGGCAACCACAGGCATTCCAGTGACTTGACAGCTTGCTCACTCATAAATCCTAGTTGTCCTAGCTAGATAATGCTGCATAATAGATCCATTCCCCATCAACTGGCCCCAGTCAACAATCACTAGTCATTAAGTCCTGCAGATACAGTCTGAGAAGCCACGTCATTGTGTGGACATCATCCAGTAATAGAACTACACAAGCTATTTCCCCTGGGTAGTGCAGTCTCGTGAGACTGTCATCATCTGCGGGCTGTTGCTAGTTGAGACGTCATCAGGTGGTGCATGATTACAGAACTTTCCATTCTTTTGTGGGTCCTCTGGATAGAGTTTTCTGCTGATTTTGCCTGGACCCATGGCTGCATTCACTTGGAAGGTCGGTAAAGGGGCTGGGTTCATTCTGGCTACAAAGGATAGCTGAGCTTCTGCCTCTGTGCAGTCCTTTCTTTGGGGCTGTGCCACATGGTGGTGGTCTTGGGTTTCCAAGATAGAATTCTAACTTGACAGGTTCCCTGGTGCTGGTATATTGTCACCCCTCCCATAACCTGTCTGTCAAAGCAACTCTTAAGGCCAACTCAGATTTGAGGAATGAGAAATCTGCTTCTTGAAAGAAGGAGCCCTGGGAGCTGGAGAGATGGCTCAAACCACCTGGAACTCCAGAGCCAAGGGACCTGACTCCCTTTTCTGGCCTCTGTAGATACCAGGCACATACATGGTACACATACATACATTTAGGGAAGCATTGATATACATAAAATAAAAACAATAAACAAGATTGTAAGAAAAAATGATGAGGAGGAGATGTCTGAAAGGATTGTGGTCAGTTTGTTCAATCTACCACATAGCCAGGTACCTAAGAGAGAATTGTTGTTAGGGAATATGGGGCTGAGGAAAGTGACCATCCTGAGTTTTGAGTCTTAAATAACTGCCACCTTTGTCAGTTACCCTTAAAGTGGCTCCACAGTTAACATCTGATGGCAGCCAGGTGTATTTGTGTACATCTGCACAGTTGTATTCCTAAGTCAATCCATATGATCTCAAGCCTCATTTCCTCATCTTTAAAATGGGCTCAGTAATAGCATTTCTCATACTGCGAAGATTAAATTAAACCCATCATGTGTGGAAAATGCTTTTCACAGTATCCGACGCACAGTAGGCATTCAGATGAATAATGAATTTTCTTTTTTTATTAATTTTTATTGAGCTCTACATTTTTCTCTACTCCCCTCCCTTCCTCTCCCCCCCACCTTCAGCCCTCTCCCAAGGTCCCCATGCTTCCCATTTACTTAGGAGAGCTTATCTTTTTCTACTACCCATGTAGATTAGATCTATGTAAGTCTCTCTTAGGGTCCTCATTGTTGTCTAGGTTCTCTGGGATTGTGATTTGTGGGCTGGTTTTCTTTGTTTTATGTTTAAAAACCACTTATAAGTGAATACATGTGATAATTGTCTTTCTGGGTCTGGGTTATCTCACTCAATATGATGTTTTCTAGCTCCATCCATTTGCCTGTAAATTTCAAGATGTCGTGGGTTTTTTTTTTCTGCTGTGTAGTACTCCATTGTGTAAATGTACCACATTTTCCTTAATCGTTCTTTAGTTGAGGGGCATTTAGGTTGTTTCCAGGTTCTGGCTATGACAAACAATGCTGCTATGAACATAGTTGAGCACATGTCCTTGTGGCACAATTGAGCATCCTTTGTATATATACCCAAAAGTGGTATTGCTAGGTCTTGAGGAAGGTTGTTTCCTAATTTTCTGAGAAATCACCATACAGATATATAAAAGGGCTGTACCAGCTTGCGTTCCCACCAGCAATGCAGGAGTGTTCCCTTTACCCCACAACCTCTCCAGCATAAGTTGTCATCAGTGTTTTTGATCTTGGCTGTTCTTACAGGTGTAAGATGGAATCTCAGAGTTGTTTTGATTTGCATTTCTCTGATGACTAAGGATGTTGAACATTTCTTTAAGTGTCTTTCAGCCATTTTAGATTCCTCTGTTTAGGTCTGTACTCCATTTTTTTTATTGGATTATTTGTTGGGTAATGAATTTTCTTGCTGTGTAGCTCAGGCTGACTTAGAATTTACACTGTAGCCCATGCTGGTCTTGAAGTCATGGGAATCTACCTGCCTCAGCCTCTCCATTTCTGAGATTATAGGCATGACCTACCACACCTAGTCTAATTTTACTTACAAGTTTCTTATTTTATTTTTTGAGATACTGGTGATTGAACTCAGGACCTCATGTACACTAGCCATGTCCTCTGTCACTCACTGAGGTACATCTCTAGCTCAAGTTCCCTATTTTAAAAGTCTTCACTGTGTGAGGCTGGGGAAATGGCTCAGTGGTCAAGAGCACTGACTGCTCTTTCAGAGGACCTGGGTTCGACTCCCAGCACTCAAACAGAGGCCCACAACTATCTGTAACTCAGGTTCTAGGGGATCCAATGCTGTCTTTTGGCCTTTTCCAACACTATACATGTGGTGCATAAACATACATGCAGAAAAAACACCTATACACATAAAATATAAGCTTCCCTATATGTTTGTTTATTTTATAAGCAATCCACATTTCTTTTAGAAGATGATAAAATATAGAAAAGCAAACCAAGAAAAAATTCAAATTACTTAATATCTTGCCATCTATATTTAGCTATTATTAATCTCGTGGTAAAATCTATTTACAGTCTATCCCTTCCCACACATATGCACACATTAGTGAGAAATCAAAAGAAACCAATAAGACCCATCCCTTCTTTGTTGTGGAATATTATTTTAACTAGGCAAAAGTGTATTATATTTGTTTCTGCTGTGGAATATTACTTTAACTTTGTAAATGTGTGTTACATTTGTTTCTGTTGTGGAATATTACTTTGTGTAAAGATGTGTTACATTTGTTTTTGCTGTAAAATATTACTTAACTGTGTAAAGGTGTGTTGTATTTTTTATGCTGTAGAATGTGACTTTAACTGTAAAGATGTGATACATTTGTTTATGCTGCATTTTAACAATATAAAGATATATGCTTAATTATATATATGTGTGTGTGTGTGTGTGTGTGTTGCATTTGTTTCACCTTGCCTGCCTAAGGCACCTGATTGGTTTAATAAAAACCTGAAGGGCCAGTAGCTAGGCAGTAGAGGGATAGGTGAGGCTGGCAGGCAAAGAGAATAAATAGGAGAAATCTAGGCTTAGGAGAAATGAAGAAGAGGGGAAGAAAAAGGGAATGGGGGAGAAAAGAGAGGCACATGCTTGAGATAAAAAGCCAGGCAACTGCCAGCCAGACACAAGAAACGGTGAAAGTAAGATATTCAGAAGGAAAGAAAAGAACCCCAAGGCAAAAGGTAGATAAAGGAAACCAGTTAATATAAGTTTAAAGAGGTAGTCAGAAATGAGCCTAAGCTAGGCCGAGCATTCATAACTCATAAGTCTCTGTGTCATGATTTGGGAGCTGGTTAGTGACCCAAATGAAAAAGCCTGGTACACTTGTCTCTGCTTCTGGTACAGAGGGCAGGGCAGAGCCTGCAGGGTTACTGCCATGCCCAATTGCCAAATTGGCAATAGTGGTTCTCAAATGATAATTTGTGTGCCTTTAATAAATATATTTTACCTACTTCCAAGCATTCTCTGTTATGCTGTGTTTCACATTTGAACAGGCACACCATTCTGTGCTTATTGACTGGGGAAAAAATGTCAGAAAAGAAACAAAATAAAACAAAACGTGGATTTTTTTGGTTTCTGTTTTTGTTTTTATTTTTCTAGCTTTGGTTTTCAAAAACTTGAAGCCTTCAGAGGAACATCAAGACATGGATGGACATGGAAGCTAGGTATGGCAAACCGCGCCTGTTATTCCAGCACTTGAGACTGAATGAGGTGGGGGGATTGTTATGGGTTTGGAGTCAACCTGAGTTACAGTGTGAGAACCTGTCCCAAACAAACTGGGCTGGTGAGATGGCTCAGTGGGTAAGGGTGCAGGCTACCAAGCCTGAAAATCCAAGTCTGATCCCCAAGACCCTCATAATGGAAAGAATCGACTCCTGAAGGTTATACTCTGATCTCTATACACACATGCGCGCGCGCGCGCGCACACACACACACACACACACACACACACACACACACACACACACACCACACTAACATGTAATAAAGATATGGACATGGACAATATGGTCAGAACAAGGGTATTGAGGGGCTGGGAGGAAGCCAGGTAATGGTGGTGGCACACATTTTAATCCCAGAATTTTGTAGGCAGAGGCAGCAGGAGATTTTGAGTTCAGGACAGCCTGGGCTATACAGAGAAACCGTGTCTCGAAAGAACCAATAAAATCAAAGAGCGAGAGATTCTCTCAGATCTGCAAAGACTCCACTGTTTGGGCAGGAAAAGGGTAAAGGTGGGGAGGAGGGTACGTGGAAATGTATGCTGATGGTAGAGACGTAGGAAGTGACAGAGAACAGAACCCGTGTTTGGTTTTCTGTCAGAGTGTTCTGGACCACAAAGGACAAGGCCAGCCGATCTGGGATTCCTAGAGAGGCCTAGTTTTTACCTCTCGAAAGGTGGTGGGACCTGGGAGAATGCAGCTGATAAGCAAGGCGGACTTTAGTGATATAGCCAGCTTTATTCAGAGCAGCAGCCCGTTTGTACTCTGAGGGTTGAGGCGGCACGTGAGCACAGTGTGCAAGCGCAAGGGCAAGTCACACGGGACAAAATGTGTTTTCCATAGAGGTACATAAATAACAATCGAGAGTTGTAATGAGTGATCTGAGGTAAGCTCACTCTGGCCTGCTGCTCCTGGGAGGAACACAACACATTCCAAGAACAATTCTGTCTCTCACCCATTGCGTGGCCCCTTTGCTGCCAAGGTCCAATCTCGTGTAGAATCATAGCAGTTATAATTACAGTCTATAGATCGTCCCCAAACATGGCAGAGTGTGAGAACGAACCAGCATTTCACTCCATTTTGCTTTTTTAATTTCCACTCCCCAGTCTTCCAGACTCTCAGCAGTCAAGTTCCCATTAGATGTTTGACTGGCTCCGGCCTGGGGCATCTGCTCATTATAAGCCTCTGCTGGGAAGCTAGTTGCTTCCTCTTTCTCCCCAGAATCTTCCTCACAACGATTCCAACAGAGCTCTGTTTCACTTGGGCTTCAGTTTCTGAAAGGAAACTGGGGAGATGAGAAAAAGACCCTTTAGTAAATAAATTCATGAAAGGAATTCATCGCGGGCCAACATGATCTTAAAGCTTTATATACGAAATCTCTGGGAGCTTGTGAGCCTCGTGTGGTCTGGCACATCTCCTAGGGAAATGTGTGGCCAAAACCTCTCCTTGTTTCTGGGTCAGGAAGTGATAGCACACAGATGGAATTTACAATGGGGCCCAGCAGTGGCCCCACCAAGGCTGCTCAGAAAAGGCCCTTGTCATGGGCTTCATTCAATTATAATGAGCGTTCCCCAGGCTCTGAAGGACGCTGCTTCTGGCTGGCCCCTTTCTTTTTCCTCGACTGCTTTCACTTTTCCATGGAGGACTGGCCCTTAAGGTCCGCTGGGATTGGTGTGAGCCTCGATTTGGCAGGAGAAAGGGAGAAGGAAGTACACGGTGGCCTACAAAATTGAATTACTCCTCCTCCCTGGCCCCTTGCCTCAAAGAATAGACTGTTGTGCTCTGGAAGGCAGGGAAGTCCCAGTTTCTCAGGCTCAAAACAAAACAAAACAACCTTTCTGCAGGCTCCTCTCTCGCCTTAAGATGCTTAGTGGGGAGTAGTGAAGAGGCAGAGCAATGATGGAATCAAACGCTCTTTATTGTGCTTGGAAATTGCTTGGAAGGCCGACTTTAAACAAATGTATCTGATGCATTCTTCAGAAGAACAGAGTATTGGCTTGACTTAAACACCCAACTTCTAAAACTATGGGAAAGATTGCCATACATTAAAATAGAAAAGAAATACCTTTGAAAAAAAAGCTCTGGCTGTAGTCAGTGACCCACTTTTGTGACCTCTGGGGACCTCTGTGACAGCAGAACTGTTTTACCAGGAATTTGGCTTTTGGAATCTGCTGAGATGGTTTTTCGGTAGCAGACACAATTAATTTCTGTTTTCGTCTCTAAATCTTTTTTTTTTTTGTTATTAAATGACAAAACAGAGACTCCCCCCCCCCCCCCGCCCAGACAAGCTTTCTCTGTAACTTTGGTGCCTAGCTCTTGTAGTCTAGGCTGGCCTCGAACTCACAGAGATCCATCTGCCTCTGTTGGCTGATGGCAAGTGCTGGGATTAAAGGTGTGCGCCACCACCGCCCAAAACAGAAACCTTTCTTAACGATTTCCTACTATTCATCTGGGATTGTTTACACAAGACCCGTATAAGACTGGGCCTACCAACACTCACTCCATCATGGAGAGGGGAGGGTTCCCTTGAACATCTCCAGGCAGTTGATGGTAGCTGGGGGAAGCAGAGGCATGTTTTTCAGTGGCATAACTGCTGGTAAAATGCTCAGGCTCCTATAAATAATTCCTCATCTGTGCTGCTGTAAGCAACCCTGGTTAATGAAACACGCTGGGTTTCTGTGGGTTTCTTCCCACACACATGAAAGCAGAAGGGGGACTGTAAGTGAGGGCTACAGGGAAGAGCTGGGAAGAGGGGGATCAGTGGGAGTGGAAAGGGGACAAGACAGGGTGATGGACTGAATGTGATCCAAACCATTATGTACGTGTATGAAGATGTCATAATGGAACCCATTGCTATGCATAGCTACTATATGTTAACAAAAACCTAGAGAAGGGCTGAAAGATGGCTCAGTGGGTAAAGGCGCTTGGCTGCCTGGGTATGATCCCGGGGTCCCTCATGGCGGAAGGAGAGAGCCTATTCTGACAAGTTGTCCTCTACTTCACATGCACGGCGGCATGACTCCCACCCCTGCTCAATCAGTAAAGGCAAAAAAAAAAAAATACTAAAAAGAATACTTTCCAAAATAGTTTCTCAATGTTATTAAAGTTACAAGTGTCTGCATAGTATAAACACAAGATAGTTCTATTAAGGAAAGATGAATTTACTGGAGTTTGACTTTTTAATAAAAATTACTTCATTTTTTTAGTATTACAAATTACTGATAATGGGATTTCTCTTTTAGTTTCTTTAAAAAAGAATCCAATATTTCCCTGAGAAGCAAAGCGTTCTGAAGGGTTGCATCAAATGCTTGACTTCTATGATTGAGTTCAACCATGGTCACCTTAGCATACGCCCTATTCATGTATTAATAGGAAGTACAAGGTGAGGGGCGCACCCCCACTCTCTTCTCAGACAGACAAGCTGCTGGCGATCTGTCCTCCCTGATCCTCAGTTCCTTCTTTGACAGCGAAGACCCACACCTCAGTGTTCTCAGCTGCTTTCGGCACCCTGCCCGGGGGTCTGGCTCAGTACTAAGGAAAGCTTAGACACTTGGCTAGATACATGGGCGTCAGAACTTCAGCCCAGCTAATTGTCCATTTCTCAGAAAAATTTTGGAACATTGTGACTCATGTGATATTTTAATCTAACAACAATAACAGAGATGCCCTGTTCTTCTACGATTGAAATAACCCATCCAGAACTCATGCTGGAATGGAACTGTCTGGGCTGTGGTCATGGTTCAATGGTTAAGCGCACTGGCTGCTCTTCTAGAAGACCAAGGTTCAGTTCCTAGAGCTTGCATGCTGGCTCACAACCATCCATAACTCTAGTTCCTGGGGATCCAATAACCTCTTCTGATCTCCGTGGACACTCTACACCCGACACCCAGACCTATATGCAGGCAAAACACCCATACCCTTAAACTAAAGTTAAACCTTAAAAGACATTTGATTGTCATTTTGAGATCAAGAGGTGGGACCTTTAAGAAGTGGTTAGGTAATAAAAGTTCTGTGCTTTAGAGTGACTCTCCCTGACTGTAGGACTGTGTTTAGCTTCCAGGTCACCATCTCTCTCTGGACTGCCATGCAATATCTTCTGAGTTATGACCCCAGCAGCTGTCGTGGGATGCAGCCCTTTATCTTGGACTTTCCAGTCTAGATCCACCATGCGCATGAGCTTCTCTTGTTTATAAACTACTCAGTCTGTAGCATTGTTTCAACAGCTTCAAACAGACGAAGAGAAAGACCTCCTCTGCTGAAGATCCTCCATTACTCACCAGCTATAGGGCTTGGGGTGTTCTGCAACCCTTGCAACACCCCAAATAGGCCACACCCTAGTTGCATTTTGCTTTTACACTGGTTTCCCTCCCCGCAGTTTCTTCAGCATACTGGATATCCACTTCCGAGCCTTAGCAATTGCCATCACATTCACTTGGGAAGTTCCCCCCTCACCCCGCCCCTCCACCCGACACTCAGAGGGCTTGTGTATGCCTAGCCGCTAAGTTAATAGTTTGCAACCCTTGGGTTGAGACCCCTTTGGGGGTTGAATGACCCTTTCACAGGGTTCTCATATCAAATATTTACATTATGAATCATACCATAACAAAATTACAGTTATGAAGTAGCAACAAAAATAACTTTGTGGTTGGGGATCACCATAGCATGAGGAACCGTGTTAAAGGGTCACGGCATTAGGAAGGTTGAGAACCACTGCAAGCCTTTAAAACACTACCTTCTCCTGAAAGTTTTGCAAACACTCTCCCTGATGGTTCTTACCCTCTTTCTTGGGGTTCCCCTTTGCACTTATCCACTTGGAATATGTATGGATTATAATTGATGGGTTTTGTTTACTGTATACCTCTGCTCACTAGAATGTACTCCTTGATGGCAGGGATTTTGTTTGGCTTGTTTACTTCCGTACTGTGCTGGTCAGTGCTGTGCCTGACCTGTCACTTGGCACAGAGAAAGAACTTGGATGACAATTTAGTGCTGGGGATGTAAGTCAGTTGGTCGAGTGTTTGTCTAGCAGGCATAAGGCTCTGGGTTTGCTCCAAGCCCCGATGACTAGGGGTGGTTGTGCGCACCTGTAATTCCAGCACTCCAGAAGCGGAGGCAGCAGGATCAGAAATTCAAAGTCATCTTCAGCTGCATAGCTAGCTTAAAGCCAGCCTGGGTCATGTGAGATCGGATCTCAAAACAAAGTTGTTAATGAATGAGTAAGTGAATGAAAATACAGGTGGTAAACTTGATGGTCAGAGCACAAAGGAGCATGGGGGACAGACGTCTAACCCGGACGTGAAAAATAAGTGACCACAAAAGGGAAGAAAGATGTTCAGGTCCAACACATTCCCTAGTCATGGGGCCTCAGAGAAGGAGGGCATAAAGAGTCCCTGCAATGAAAGAGATGGGACCTACTTGGGGATTTATGTCCCTGTTGACCTCTCAAGCAAAGAGCTTGTCCTTTTCCCGCAGCAGGCCTGCGGTTCCCCACTTCCAAGTCTGGTGCTTCTGGGGCTCAGGCCAGACCTGACTTGATTGCTGTAGAAATCAGTAGAGTCAGGTGGCCTGGCCCTGTGCCTGGTCTTATAGTCAGCTGGCAGCTTCTCCCCCAGGGTCTGAGGCTAGGCCTTGGCGGATTTCAAGCTCCCTGGGACTCTAGTGGCCTGTCCAGGTTAGATGTAACGTCAGAAGGTTTGTTGCTCTTCCAGCGACAAAGGACCGCTGTGCTCTATGCATTGGTGTACAGGGTAGCAGCAACTCCTGCCCATGACGCTAGCAACAGCAGAGTATTACAGATCTCCTTCACTCCTGAGAGCAGAGAGTGGACACACACAACATACCCAGCCGACAGCAGGGTAGGGACGGCAACCATGGCTGCCCCTTCCCACATTTGCTCCTCTTCCTTCTTTTCTCAAATCCTCAAGCATCACTGACTTCGGGAACTCATTCAGAAGGCGCAGATGAAACTGTGGCCTGAAAGCCGAATCCACCCTGTGGTCCCTTTTGAATCTTTGTTATTGTCTGTCCATTTTTGGTTTTGGTTTTGAGACAGGGTCTCATTATACAGCCTGGGTTGGCCTTGATGGTTCTCTAGAGCCAGTCATAGAGATCCGCCGCCTCCCGCTGAGCGCTTGGATTGCACACACGCAGGGACACAAGATGCCAGCACTCTCTTGTGTCTAATGACTGTGATAATGTGAGCGCGCACATAACGAGCATCCAGAAAATATTGTTTGCACGAATGAGGAACCACTAAATTGGAGGTTAACTCTGCTTTAGAGTCTTCTCTTAATTCCTTCAAAATTTAGGTGATTGCCATTGCCCTAGCTTCCAGGATTTTCTCTGAAAGCCCAGCTTTGGAGGCTTCTCTGTAGAGCAGTGCACATTAGGAAGCAGTCAAATGGAGCAGGAAGAAGACACCATTTCCAAGGTTATCTGAAGTGTGGGAAGCAAAGGAGAAAAAAATGGGTATTAGGAGGGGTGAGGTGATGAGAATATGGAGTGGTGGGGTGATGGGGATTAGAATGGGTGAGTTAGTGGGGATTGGGAGGGGTGAGGTGATGGGGATATGGAGGGGTGAGGTGATGGGATATGGAGTGGTGGGGTGATGGGGATTAGAATGGGTGAGTTAGTGGGGATTGGGAGGGGTGAGGTGATGGGGATATGGAGGGTGGGGTGATGGGGATATGGAAGGTGGGATGATGGGGATATGGAGGGTGGGGTGATGGGGATATGGAAGGTGGGGTGATGGGGATATGGAGGGTGGGGTAATGGAGATATGGAAGGTGGGGTGATGGGGATATGGAGGGTGGGGTGATGGGGATATATCCTGCAGAGGCTGATTCAGTACTCATTATTTGTCTTAGTTAGGGTTCTATTGCTGTGACAAAACACTGTGACCAAAAAGCAGCTTGGGGAGGAGAGGGACTATTTGGCTCACATTTCCACAGCACTGTTCACCAAAGAAGTCAGGACAGGAACTCAGCAGGGCAGGAACCTGGAAGCAGGAGCTGATACAGAGGCCACGAAGGGGAGCTGCTTACTGGCTGGCTCAGCCTGTTTTCTTATAACACCCAGGACCACCAGCCCAGGTACGGCACCCCCTACAATGGACTGGGCCCTCCCTCATCAATAACTAATTAAGAAAATGCCTTACAGTTGGATCTTATGAAACATTTCTCTTTCTCAATTTTCTTTTGGGGGGGGATGGTTTCAAGACAGGGTTTCTTTGTGTAGTTTTGGATCCTGTCATGGAACTTTCTCTGTAGACCAGACTGGCCTCGAACTCTCTCTCTCTTTTTGGTTTTTTGAGACAGGGTTTCTTTGTATAGCTTTGGAGCCTGTTATGGAACTCACGCTGTAGACCAGGCTGGCCTTGAACTCACAGAGATTTGCCAGCTGGAGGCATTTTTCTCAGTTAAGGTTCCCTCCTTTCAGATAACTCTGTTTCGTATGTCAAGTTGGCATGAGACCAGCCAGCACAGTGTTACACAGGAGCTGCTTCAACGATTAGTGCTGAACTACAGCGGCAGTTTGTTTCTTGTTTCTTGTAACCCTTTGGTTTCAGTAGGAGATTCTCTTGGTATGGCCTGGGGGTCCTCGTGAGGCTGCTCGATCAGGACAGGAAGATGGCTGAATCTCTCTCGCCTTGTGGTTTCTGATCCCTACTATTTTGCCTGCGCTCCTTGCACAGCGATTGTCTCTCCAAGGGAAGCCTTCCATGGGGTCAGGCCCCAAAGGAGAAGTTCTTATCTGGGCTGTGTTTGCTTTACATTTGGTCACGTTTCATTGGTCAGAGTAATCTTATGGCCACCCTGAGTCAGGATGGGAGGGAATGGTGTACGAAGATGCAAAGATCAACATCAATGTTCATGGGGGAGCCAGCAACCGAGGCTTACAAATCCTGGTTTTAAACACATAGAAAGAATAGGACAGGGGGCTGGAGAGATGGCTCAATGGTTAAGAGCATTGCCTACTCTTCCAAAGGTCCTGAGTTCAATTCCCAGCAACCACATGGTGGCTCACAACCATCTGTAATGAGGCCTGGTGCCCTCTTCTGACCTGCAGGCATATACACAGACAGAATATTGTATACATAATGAAAATAAATATTTTTTAAAAAAAGAATAGGACAAGGGTGGGCATGATCAATGAGTTTCAGGGGATCTGATTATCTTCTTCTGGCCTCATAGGCACTGGGCAGTCAAGTGGTCCACAGACATATTTACAGGCAGAACACCCTTACACATGAAATACAATAAGACATGCAAACCACCCAGACAGTCTTCAAACTTCTTGCGGTTCTGCTGCCCAGAGGGCACATCTGTTTTATGTTAGTGTTATCAAGCACCCTTCAAGTGAGTTTGTATGCACATGCAAGAAATAGGGTGGTTCTGTGCCTAGAAGAAGAGGGCTTAGAGTCCTCTGGATCTGGAGTACAGATGGCTGGGAGCTGCCTCCTGGTGTGAATGCTGAAGATGGACTTGGGTTCTGTGCGAGATCAGCGAGTGCTCTTCAGCCCTCAGCCTATTCGTTAAACATAACTTGCATTCAGTTAAGAAACAAGTTCATCCCTGTGAGATGGGAATGTGAACCATCATAGTCCATGGATACCTGAGTTGGATTGTATGTAACCATGGTTACCAGGTTACCATCCCCTCCTTCAAGAGATGCCAAACCATTAGCATTTCTTTCCAGCCCTGTGCCCCCTGGCTGGCTTCTGTGTCCAGAAGTTTATATGGCTGGAGTGGGGAAAGGTGAGCAGTGACAGAAACTGTTGGAACCGTGGAGGCTTCTGCCATACTCCTTGGCCCTTCACTTACCAGGGACTTAATACTGGGCAATGCAGTGCCACGAAACAGTCACGTGTCACACACTTGCTCTTGGTCCTGTACCTGCCTCGTTGCCCTCGATGGTAAGCTTCTCAAAGGGAGGGACCTTTCCGGGTTGTTCTGTATCATCTGAGTACCCTGCAGTAGCGTCTGGGTCAAGGCACTCCAGGTAATGTCTGCTGAATGAATGAGCAAATGGATGAGTGGGGAAGAAGTGGGAGGAGTTCTTATAGCATAGATGGGGAATGTTGGGGTGCTCAGTGGAGAGGATGGATGAGGAGAAGCCACAGTACAGTAGAAGATGAAATGTGGTGTGAGAAAACCTGGACGCCAGTCTCAGTGAGGCTACCTATTGACTGTGTCACCCTGAACAAGTCAGAAAAAGTTTCTTTCCCCAATTCACCTTATATACAAAAGGAACAAGAGGCGAACTCACCAAGTATTTGCCAAGTGCTTGCTACAGCCTGAGGTGGGGCTGGGACCTCAGCAGGGAGTGGAGTCTTTTGTCAGCTATGGGCATGCACTGTGCAGTCCAACTTCAAGGGAGATCTTCTGCGAGGGGTGTGGCTAGCTGTGGCCTCCTGAGCCTGCCTGGTGGCACGCATGCTGAGGCCACCCTCTTCTTGAGCTGTCTCCACAGGGATAGAGCTTGAAAGGGCGCTAGAGTTCTACAGACTGAAACTCTTCCCGCCCAACCTCTTCCCTCTCTCTGCATAGTGTCAGGCCATACGGTCTGAGGCTCTCCTCTCTCCTCCTGCTCCCTCTCCTCCACAAGTGCTTTGCCCAATATGTCTCTTACTTTTTAATTCTGTCCTAATACCTTCTTCTAGAAGGTCCGACCTGACAGCTCCTTATTCTTTTATTTTATTTTTATTTTATTTTCGAGACAGGGTTTCTCTGTAGTTTTTTGGTGCTTGTCCTGGAACTAGCTCTTGTAGACCAGGCTGGCCTCGAACTCACAGAGATCCACCTGCCTCTGCCTCCTGAGTGCTGGGATTAAAGGCGTGCGCCACCACTCCCCAGCTGTTGTGGAGCACCGTCCTGGGAACATATCCGCCATCACCATCGCCACCAAGCAGCTGTGACTACTGCTGATGCTTCCTTATAGAAGGAGCAGGTGGGGTTGGTCATTGGCCCTCACCTGAGATTTCAGCCACTCCCAGGCCTGTGCCCCTCTCTCAGCTGTATCTAATTCTGGCCCAGCTGCACCTGGTCTCAGGAGGGACTATGGTATATAGAATATGAAAGGCAGGGGGTGATAGGGAGATGAGTCCATCTGTACAGCTATGGGGAGTCCCTGCAGACATGCAGCTGCTTGAGGGTAATCCCTGCTTCTGTAAGTGTGTCTGAGAAACTGGTTAGTTCACCTAGCCAGACCTGGGCGGAATGGCTACTCTGGCCTGTCCCAGGGGCTCTTGTTCTAGCTCGGTTTCTACTGCTGTTATAAATGTCGGTACCAAAAGGCAGCCGGGGAAGAAAGAGCTTATTTGGCTTACGTGTGATTATTGTCCATCACCGAGGGTAGTCAGGGTAGGAGCAGAAGCCAAAGCCTAGAGACAGGAACTGAAGAAGAGGCCACAGAGGGGTGTTGTGTACTGCCTTGCTCCCCAAGGCATGTTCAACCTGCTTTCTTATGCAACCCAGGGTCACTTACTCAGGGATGGCCCCACCCACAGTGGGATGGGACCTCCCCTGTCAATCATCTGTCAGAGGCAATATGATGGAGGCAGTTCCTCACGATTGACTCTTCCCAGATGAGTTGAGCTTATGCTGACAAAAACACCTACCTAACACATACCTCGTCTGGGGGGAGCAGTCGTTTGGTCATGTCTCCTCTGGAAAAGTTCATGCAACAGGGGCGTAGCAGCAGGCCATCCCAGAATACGGGCTCAGTGAAGGGTCTGTGCAGTTGTCAGCTTTATTGTCCTTAGTGACCTTGGGCCAAGTGAGGCGTAGTGCCATCAGCTTGTTTAGGCTGGTGCTGCCTCTGAATCCCCATGTCCTTAGATGTCCCTTCAGGAGTTAGGGGCTAATCTCTGTGGGTGCTAGGAGAGAGATGCACCAGAGGCTTTTTCGGAGTAAATATCTACATAGCAGCCGTTGTTCTGCCCCTTGTTGGGCATTGGTTACTAGGTGGTCAGGACACAAGAGCTGTTAAGGAGCCGAGATGTCAGAAGAGAAGCAGAGGACAAACAAGTCTGTGAGCGGTACTCGGCGTCCACGAGGAATGCAGATATAGCAAAATCTTTCTGGGCAGCAACATGTTGACAGTTCTTCCCTTAGAGCAAGTCTGCTCTTTGGGCTTCTAGATGCTTCCATACAATACATCCATCCTATGAGTACTTAGTCATAGCTCTGTTTCCCACCAAGTGGACAGTTTCACAAGCATGAGGCCCCCAAGTACCTTGGTCAGGTGCACCTCTGGATGCCAGCACAATGCTGGGCACACAGCGCCTTGTGTAGTCAGCTTTCTGGTACGGCAGCAGACACCCGAGACAATAAATCTGTCAAGAGGAATGATGCTTCTGAGCCTGTCTGTGGTGAGGCACAGCATAGAGGCAACAGAGTGGAAGGGAGTCCTTTACCTCAGGAGCAGAAAGACAGAGACCAGGGCTCCACAATTCCCTTTGAGGTCTTGCCTCTCCTCCTTACCTAAAGCTTCTCACGAGGACTCCACATACTTTTGTTTTTTTGGAGACAGGATTTCTCTTTGCAACAGCCTTGGTTGTCCTGTAACTCACTTTTGTAGACCAGGCTGGCCTCGAACTCACAGAGATCTGCTGGCCTCTGCCTCCTGAGTGCTGGGATAAAAGGGTAGTGCCACCACCGCCAAGCTTAGGGCTCTTCATCTTGAAGGTTCTCCCTCCTCCTAGCAATAGCAAGGCTGGGGACCAACCCTTTAATATATGGGCTTTTGAAGGACATTTAAGATCCAAACTGCAGCGCATTTACAGTTTCCCGACTGTGAGAACAACCACTCTTGCCCGCGGCAGTCATATGGCTTTAATCAGTGTATGTTTGTCGAGCTAATCACACTGCACATGCTATTAGTGTGGACTTTGCAAGCTGGTGGAGTCTTAGACGTTGACACAGTGAATGGTGTAGTCTTTCAGTTCCTTCCCTGCTCACGTGGTTACTGGGGGGGGGGGGGGTAAATGAAATCATAAGGTACTCCCAACCAGGCTAATCATGTAATCAATATTCAGACAGCCTTCAGTAAATGACAACTGAATCGTTTCAGTTATTCAGGATCAGTACAACATCATGCCTAGAGTTAGTGCCACCCTACCCCTACCTGGCACCACACTTCGAGGGAAGTGTGTACTTATGATTAAAAATAAGTAGCCAGGGTGGTGGTGGTGGTGGTGGTAGCCCACGCCTTTAATCTCAGCATTTAGGAGGCAGAGGCAGGTGGATCTTTTTGAGTTCAAGGTCAGCTTGGTCTACAAAGAGTTCAGGACATCCAGAGTTGTTACACGGAGAAACTTTGTCTCAAAAACCCAAAGCCAATAAACAGACAAACAAGTAAACAGTTGGGCATAGAAGTGCGTGACTTTAATCCCGGCACTTGGGAGGCAGAGACCAGAGGACCCGTGAGTTTGAGGGCAGCCTGACCTACATAGCCAGCCTTGGGTATATAGTGGGACCCTGTCTCAGAATAATAACAACAATAGCAATAACATCCAAAACCCAAGGGAACAAAAGTGAAGGGGAAAAAGTAGAGGCGACATTGTGACTTATCAACATGTCCAGAGCAATTGACTCCATGTCTAAGATTTATTCTTTGCATTGTTCACAACTCATTACCATTTTGAAATAGGTTGGTAATAAAATGTGTGCGGGAAGGGGGTTAAGGGTTGCAGGTATTACCACCATCGACAGCTTCCGATATCTTACTGTTTTAAATTCTGATATCCGAGAGTGGAAGCATCTTCCTTGGGTAACAATGATCTGGTCACAGCAGCCACTAGGAATATTCTAGGAATGTTCACCAGGTGGCGCTCTTTTACCGGGATAGGTTCCGACAAACACACTCCTCCCCCTTCCCAGCATGCAGTGGCCTTTCCCTACCAGGACAGCCCAGCATTGCAGAGCTAGCAGGGGTATTGTGTCTAAGCCTTGTTTCAGACAGAGAGAAATAAAATGTGAGGAAGCACGTCTCTGGATTCAGAGGTCTCGTGTCACCAGGAGGGACAGGGTGGAGTCCAAGTTCTTCAGTTCTGAACCTCGTTTGCTTCCTGCCTCCATGTGACATCCCTTACCAGCTCTCCACAGGCTATTCCAGATCTTGTCCTGTAGGCATCTTTTCACACTGGACCCCCTGTGGGCAGAGCTAGTGCTTCCCTGCTGGGCGTTTGCCAGTTTCTGCCATTAAGGATGAAGAAGGTATCTGGAAGCAGGAAAAGGATGTAGGCAAGCTCTGTCCATTTCTTCCCCTTCGGAGGCAGTGCCCAGGGGCGGTGTGTGTGTGTGCCCAGGGACAGGGACCCTGGAACCAACTGCCTTTGTCACAACCCTCCCTGTTCTCACAACAGGATACCTGTGAGTAAATCTGTGTATTATTATTCCATCCATAAAGTGGGGAACTAAAATACCCATGAGGGCAGAGCCGACATTGGTCAAGTACTTACCGCATTGGAGGCATATGGTAGGAGCTAGGAGAATGTGAACTTCGTGGCTCACCAGCATCCTACCTTGACAGAAGGGCTTCTGGGAGGATATTAGGCTGCCCTTCCTCAGTGTACTCTTGCCACAGCATCCTTTTCTAACACCTGTCTTGTGTTTTGGTTATGCGGAGTGGTGTGCTGAACCTAGACTCTCATGCTTTCAACGGACCTGCAGCCCAACCCAGTAGTAGGTACTATGTTTGTTCTCACCTCGGGGAAGAAACACCAACGTGAGGAAGTAATCTCTCCAGGGTCACTGCCTCACAGTCAGGCCTAGCGAAAGCCAAAGATTAAGCTGTTTCCTTCTGCACTCTACTGCCTCCTTTTGAAACTGGCAAAAAACAGTAAACACAGACCCTTCAACAGTGTGGGCATCATCCATGCTGGTGATACTCCTGCAGGAGGTATCCTGCAGAAACAGAAACTGTTTCCCAGAAACGCACATCTGTAGGGTGATATTTCTTACCCCATTTAAAAATATTTATTTATTTAATGACAGGGTCTCTTAATGTGCCAATGGACGGGCTGAAACTAGACCAGGCCGGCCATGAACTCAGAGATTCATTTGCCTCGTTGTCCCCAGCGTTGGGATTAAAGACATGTGCTACCACATCTGGCTAGATTTATTTGTGTTGTTTTTATTATATGTCTATGTCTGTGTAAATATATGTCACCTGTGTGTGGGGTTCCTGGGGAAGGCAGAAGGAGGTGTTTGATCCCCCTTGGCACTGGAGTTACTGATGGTTGTGAGGCACCTGATGAGAGTGTTGGGAACCAAATTTTGATCCCCTGCAAGAGCAGCAAGTGCGCTTAAGTGCTGAGCATTTCTTACTGCTCTCAACCTGGGGATAAAGAGGCAGCATTCTTTCATTCTTTTCTGCTCCTCCAAGCTGACTTGAGTGATGGAAACAAGGACTCTTAGATTGTGTTTAGCCCTAGGACCTTCAAGGGTCACCTTCCCCCATCTTACATTTCTGTGCAGCTCAGGCCAGCTCTTAGGGCGGCCAGGCAGTCTGCATCCAGGCACATGAGGTCTGTTGAGCTGTAGTGGCATTTCAATTGTATATTAATAAATAAAGCCTGCCCGAAGATCTGAGAGTAAAACAGTCCCACTGATTAGCCTTCCAGATCAGGTTATGGTAACACACACCTTTAATCCCAGTAGCCACCCTAGTTGCCATAGAAATCAGGTGGTGCATGCTTTTAATCCCAGCCCTAGAGAGGATTATAAAACAGGAGAGACAGTCTCATTCTGAGATTCCTGGAGACAAGATTGCCATTTCAAACTGAGGTTGAGGTAAGAGCCAATGGCTGACTGTTTTGCTTTTCAGATCTTCAGGTTGAACCCCGGTTTCACCGAGGGTTAATTGTGCTTCACCGAGTCATCCAAGATGTAACACAAGCACTTGTGACTCAGACCAGACTCTGAGCATGTGACAGAGTCTGTGCAGCATTGACAGCTTTTAGCAAGGAAAGAAACAGTAGACACCATGCTGCTGTCACAGAATCATGAGTGCCAGGAGGGCCAGAGGGACCATGAGTGGAAAGTGGATAATAGGGACCCTGATGAGGGAAGGGTGAGAGGCAAGGAAGGTGGCCACGATGCATACATGTATTCTACCATTTCTTACTCTTACTATCTGTCTGCCTGCCGATCTGTCTCTTGTATGTGATAATCTTCTAAGCAAGACTTCTCCGTCTCAACTTTTGCCAAGGCTTGTCCTGTGCACTGTCTGGTGTGAGCATCGTTTTTGTCTGCTGCCGCCCAGATAGCACCCCCCCCCCCCCCCACGTAGTGCAATAGTCTCTAGACATTTTTGAAGTCTCTTGGGGGAGAGAAATGTTCCCTCCCACTTTCTTATTAAGAATTATTGTTGTAAAAGAAACTACTTCCTAATTCCCTTCCTTAAATATGCGTTATAATTTTTCTAAGGGCTAGAGAGATGGTTTACAGTCGCAGCATATACTGCTCTTGCATAGGACCCGAGTTCATGTATCAATCAGCACTCATATTAGACCACTCACAACTGCCTGTAATTCTAGCTCCAGGGGACTCAACGTCCTTTCTGGATTCTAGAGTTACCTGCACTCAAATATGGATATACCTACTACACACAGATGCACACACACACACATAATCTCTCTAAGGACCTCTCTTTGTGCCATGGTGTCTTAGTTGGTTCTATTGTTACGATACTGGACCCTTTTTAGGCACTAATTTCTTTGCTCCTGCTAATTGCAATCAATTGCTCTGGTGAAGCCAAGGTTCCACTTCAGTGGTGGTGGTCTCTTGTTAATCATGGATGAATCTTTGGCCACATCTGACTAAGACCATAGATTCTATATTCAGAATATCAAATAGCCTTGACAGGGTCTTTGCTTCCCTCTGTGTAGCTCAAGTTCTAATTGGTCTTAATCAGAAACACCCTGAATGAGATATCAGGGTAAATGCTGAAAGATGAGAGAGACAAAGTAGTAAGCCACAGCCACCTCTTACCTTGTCGACTTCTCAGTCAAAAAGGAGCCAAACTCCTGTCTCTGCCCTTCCTTATCATTTCCTCTCTCTACCCAGTCACATCCTTCCTGTTTCCTCCTCCCAGGTGCTGGGATTAGAGGTGTGTGCCACCACTGCCTGGCCTCTATGGTTAGCTAGTGACTTGCTCCACACTCTGATCTCCAAACAAACTTTATTTGTTAGAGCACAAACAAAATATCACCACATTTTCCCTTTTCTCTCGAAAATAGAGAAGGTTATAACTAATGTAACTATATACAATAAGTACAATTGTAACAGGAGGAGCGGGCTGCTTGTTGTTCCAGCTGCCCAGCTACCTTACACCTGAAATAATCACACAGAAACTGTATTCATTTAAACACTGCTTGGCCCATTAGCTCTAACTTCTCACTGGCTAATTCTTACATCGTAATTTAACCCAGTTCCATCAATCTGTGTATTGCCACGTGACTGTGGCTTACCAGCAAGATTCTAACCAGTGTCTGTCTCAGGCAGGAGATCCATGGCTTCTGCCACTCTGCCCTTCTTCCCAGAATTCAGTTCTGCCTACTCTGACTACCTAAGTTCTGTCCTATCAACTAGGCCAAGGCAGTATCTTTATTCATTATCCAATGAAAACAACACACAAACAGAAGGAACTCCTACTTCTTACAATAACTGTGTGTAATATATGTAGGCAGTAAATATATCAACAATGTCTAGTCCATTAACAACTGACAAATTTGGAGAAATATTTCATATCTATCCTGTCTTGGTGAGTCCAAAAGGTTGTACCTAATTCACTTTCTATCCTAACTTGCATTACCAAAACTATCTTTTAATATCTCTCAACCTTATATACTTTACACTTCATTAGTGAATTTCTTTTCTGAAGCTGGTAATAATAAAAACTATAACTATAAATCTTTAACAGATTCAACACAATGCCCATCAAAATCCCAGCAAAATTCATGAAAAACCTCAAAAGAACGGTACTCAACTTCATTTGGGAAAGCAAAAAACCCAGGATAGCCAAAACAATTATGTACAATAAAAGAACTTCTGGAGGCATCACAGTCCCTGACTTCAAACTCTACTACAGAGCTACAGTACTGAAAACAACCTGGTATTGGCATAGGAACAGATAGAAGGACCAATGAAACCGATTAGAAGACCCGGATATCAATCCACACATCTTCGAATACCTGGTCTTTGATAAAGAAGCAAAAAATATGAAATGGAAAAAAGAAAGCATATTTAACAAGTGGCACTGGCATAAATGGATATCAACATGTAGAAGAATGAAAATAGACCCATATCTACCACCATGCACAAAACTCAAGTCCAAATGGATCAAAGACCTCAACATAAACTCAGCCACACTGAACCTTATAGAAGAGAAAGTGGGAAGTACTCTTGAACATATTGGCACAGAAACCACTTCCTAAATATAACCCAGCAGCACAGACACTGAGAGAAACAATTAATAAATGGGACCTCCTGAAACTAAAAAGCTTTTGTAAAGCAAAGGACAAGGTCAACAAGACAAGATGACAGTCTACAGAATGGGAAAAGATCTTCACTAACTCCACATCAGACAGAGGTCTGATCTCCAAAATATACAAAGAACTCAAGAAATTGGACACCAAAAGATCATATAATCCAATAAAAAAATGGAGTATAGACTTAAATAGAGAACTCTCAACAGAGAAATCCAAAATGGCTGAAAGATACTTAAGGAAATGTTCAACATCCTTAGTCATCAGAGAAATGCAAATCAAAACAACTCTGAGATTCCATCTTACTGTAAGAAAGGTCAAAATCAAAAACACCGATGACAACTTATACTGGAGAGGTTGTGGGGAAAAGGGAACACTCCTGCATTGCTGGTGTGAATGCAAGCTGGTACAAGCCCTTTGAATGTCAGTGTGGCGATTTCTCAGAAAATTAGGAAACAACCTTCCTCAAGACTCAGTAATACCACTTTTGGATATATATCCAAAGGATGCTCAATCGTGCCACAAGGACATATGCTCAACTATGTTCATAGCAGCTTCGTTTGTCATAGCCAGAACCTGGAAACAACCTAAATGCCCCTCGACCAAAGAATGGATAAGGAAAATGTGGTACATTTACACAGTGGAGTACTACACAGCAGAAAAAAATAACGACAGCTTGAGTGAGGTAACCCAGACCCAGAAAGACAATTATCACACGTACTCACTCATAGGTGGTTTTTAAGCATAAAACAAAGAAAGCCAGCCTACAAACCACAATCCTAGAGAACTTAGACAACAATGAGGACCCAAGAGAGACTTACATAGATCTAATCTACATGGGAAGTAGAAAGTAGAAAAAGACAAGATCTCCTGTGTAAATTGGGAGCATGGGGACCTTGGGGGAGTGTTGAAGGGGGAGAGGAGAGACATGGAGGGGAGTAGAGAAAAATGTAGAGCTCAATAAATATCAATAAAAAGTCTTTAACTCCATCAGAGACCCGAAAAAGAAATAATATTACCTGAGTAAGCAGGAAGTACAAGCAAGTGACTTCCAAAAAAATGTGAGAAATGACAGAAACAGCTGGTTACTGGGACAGTCACCCAAGGTTCCTCTGTAATGTTGTGACATCTGTCTTTGGCCTATCAGCCTAGCATATCTGACAGATTTTTCTGTGAAGCAGGATATTCTAAAGGGCTGTCCTACCTTGTCTTAACAAACTTTGGCTGTCACTCTCTTTTGTGTCCTGCTTGTCCAGTTTGTACAGTGTACTATCAGCAGTCAAGGAAAGAGCACTTTCTTATTCACTGACTTACTTTTGGCACAAAGAAAGTAAGCTCCATGTGGAGTTTCTTCGATGCCCATCATCTTCTCTGAAGTAGATTGGTGTTGCCAGGAGCAGACATGACTCATTGTCATGAAAAAAAGAACCTATGTTATTAAAACATCTTTAATGCTGTATTCTGTAGATCTCTGAAGTGTTTGAAGATAACTTGTCTATCTAAAATATATCTCTGTTTGATCATGAAAACATACCTAAGGGGCTGAGAGATGACTCAGAGGTTAAGAGCACTGACTGGTCTTCCAGAGGTCCTGAGGTCAATTCCCAGCAACCACATGGTGGCTCACAACCATCTGTAATGAGATCTGGTGCCCTCTTCTGGCCTGCAGGCATACATGGAAGGAATGTTGTATACATAATAAATAAATAAATTTTTTTAAAAAACAGAAAGAAAACATACCTAATATGACTACAAGGTTGACTGTAACAGATAACTAATTACTAATCTGCATTTTCTTATTATTCTAAGTAGTTGGTAATAATAACTTTTAAGGACTAGAAATTTGCATTACATTGTTAAATGGGCTATATAGGTACAATACCTTGAACAAGATTAGAACTGTATGTACAGTATATTCTAAAAATAACATTAAATTTATATCAGTGTGCAAAAATCCATATCAATGTAAAATATTTAAAACTAGTAGTTGCTTTTTATGGTTTAAAAGTAGATTTAATAGTCTACCTTTTTATATTATTTTTATATCCCCTTTCTTTCTTTCAGAGTAGATTCAATAATCTACCTTATATTCTATCATATCTATATCCCCCTTTTTCTTTACAAAACAAGGACCCTGAATCTAAATTCCTTTGTTCAGTTTTTTCCTGACCATTACCAATAACAACTTGTAACCAACCACCCTAAATGATGACAAATATCCATAATCCAATGAAAGACCAAAAATCACCCACCCCGCCTTTTAGGAAGGTGACATTATGTTCTTAAGTTTGCTTTCTGCTCTCTGGGGGTGACGACATCTTAGGGGATCCTGAAAACAAAAATTTGATTTAATTGTCAAGTCCTGAAAGAGGTAGCTGTATTATTTGTTGTCTGTGTAATGGGGAAGTTCAGGGCTTGTCTCAAATCCTGGCTAGAGCAGTCTGTGAGGCTGGATCATCTCAGCTAGTCACCTCAAAGTTGTCCTGAGCAGTTTGTAGTCCAAAGTCGGTCTCTAGGTGGTGTCTGTCAGCTTAGTGATGTTATCATATTCCTGGTGGGACTATGTTGTGGGGCATCATCCTCCTTTTGGAAACTTCAAAGGTCACTGTGAGGCATGATTTTGGTTCACTGCAGAAAGCTTAAATATTTTAACTGTCAAGTGCAGCAGATCTCAAAGAGGTTAAAGGACCATACTTTATTATGTACATCCAGAGTACAAAAACTCCATTCCTAGTTAGCTAATAGGGACTCAAACCTGAAATCATATACAGAAAACTAGATAAAGCCTTTTTCTAGAATTAGTACTCTCTATGACCACAATATCAGGACAAAAGTTTATATATATATGATTATATATATTATATATATATTAATCTTATACATTTTGAGATAACATTTATATTTAAAGAAAAACTTTAAAGAGTCAAAATAAAACCAAAGGATTATGAGATTAGTGACAATAAAATAGTCCCTAAGTTTGGTTTTTCTTCTGTCCCACATCAGGTGGCTCTTCTGACATGAGACAGAGAGTTTGGATTTTACTTTAACAAGCATGGTTGGGTTTAGAGAAGGAGAGAGCCAACTTCAAAGCCAGCTTTAAATTTTATCTGGACCGGGACTACAAATGGACCATTTTCATTATATGTCTGTAGACAATAGCAGACACAATCATTTGCTAAGATTTATGAAACTTTATCTTGTTGGAAATGTAATCTACCAATAGGCCAATTTGCTCTTTTTCTTGGAACATTTTTTTCTGGATGATTTGTCCTTTTTCTTCAGATGTCTCATTTGTCCAGTGGTTTTCAGATTTCCTTAGCCATATTTCTTTATTCTCCTGAAAATATGAAGTCAAAACCCTTCCCTAGGCCTAATTTTGGGGAGGTTCCCTTATTGAAGTTTGTATCTGACCAAATAAAAAGCATTTGTTAGTCGTATAAATTAGTTTAGGTTGAATTGATCATGCTGTTTGATGAACTATCATCTCTTCTAATTAAGAGGTCTCTCTTGTTCAAATCAAACCAAATTTGACATGGGGGCCTGCAAGAGGCCCCTCAAGGCATTTCCCAATGGCAAAGGGTTACTTTGATTGTCCCTTGTTGATCTACATTCATTAGTCCAATGCCTGACTTTGTTATACCATCTGCATAATTCATAAGGGAGGGAGGGGTGTTCTGTTGGGCTTATTCTTAGAAGAAAAGCATTGTTTCTAGGAATTCTCTTTTTACAACCCCCTTTTTAGGTGACCTTGTTTACCACAACTGAAACACTTGACATTCCAATTTTTCTTCAAACCTCAGACATCACCTCTCCTATCCAAGCCTCATCATGATCATGAGATTCGATATTGATAGTATCTAAGATCCATTCCTCCAGGGGTGCTGATCTCGCCTTTGATGGCCTAATTACTATTTTGCATTGTGTATTAGCATTTTCAAAGCCAGAGATTCAATTATTATTTGTATAGCTTCTGAATTTGGTATCATTCTATTTACTGTTGAAGTCAATCTTTGTAAGAAATCAGTGAAGGTTTCTTTTGGGCCCTGTATAACTTTAGTAAATGACTCAATTTTCCTTACTACTTCTTCAGTTCTGTCCCAAGTATTCAAAGCTGCTACATGGCATAAAGCCAGAGTGTGGTCATCATACAGAACCTGCCTTTATACATTAGCATGATATACAAGAAGTTGGTCTTGGGAGATTTCCATACCTTTAGCCCCACTTTGTTGTTCGATGGTCTTAGCCTTATCTTTCCACCAGGTCCTCCATTGTAATTGAGGACCAGGCTCCAAGACTGCTGTAACCAAGTCTCTCTAGTCCTAAGGGATAATGCTATTACAAATTAACCACAAGTTTAGCATCTGCTTCACAAAAGATGAATGTATGCCATATAAGATTATTGTTTCCTTGAATTTCCCTAAATCTAACATTTCCACAGGAGTCCATTGAGCTCTTTCAGTGCCCTGGGGATATCTATCATTTGGCAAATCCTATAAGGTTACTGGATAAATTAATGTTGGTTGTTTGAAAACCTAAATTGTTCCCCTCTAACTTTATAATGCATGCTGAAATTGGTTCTCCTTTAAATTCCTCTGTGAATCTGAATATCTCTATGATCTGTTTTAATAAGTTTTTCTAAGGCCTGTATCTTGGCACTCATATCAACTAACTTTTTAAAGGATAAATGAAGAATTTTAAAAACAGCAATAAAGATTATCAAAATTAGCATTATGTCAATCCTGGTTAAGTTGATTATCTCTTCATTTAATTGTTCCAAATTTAACCAGGCACTGGTGGCACACACCTTTAATCCCAGCACATCGGATCTCTGTGAGTTCAAGGCCAGCCTGGTCTACAAGAGCTAGTTTCAGTATAGGCTCCAAAGCTACAGAGAAGTCCTGTTTCAAAAACCCAAACCAAACCAAAACAAAAACAAAAACAAATTTAAACCATGCAATGTGTAATCATACAGAGATCTATCTCTCTCCATCATAATAGTGTTTCCCATTTTTTTAATGTGGGAAAATACTCTTTCTTTTAATTAATTTCTCCCTTTTTAGAATTCCCAGTTTTCTCACCAAATCTGCTGACAGTGACGATTCAGATGATGATGAAGTATGAAGGTGACTGCTGCTGTATAGAACAGAAGAAGCCCTAACGTGTTTCCTACCTAATTTGCCAGCAACCCAAGAGAAGGGGGTCCAGGGAAAGCCCACAACCTACTGGGAGAAAAGAACCAAAAAGCCAGCTTCCTACACCGGAGAATGGGCAAAAGTGGCTAACTCCTGTGGTGTTTGGAGTCCAAATGCCTGTAGAGGTTGCTGTACTGTGGCTGCAACAGAAAAATTCAGACTTGTTCAGAGGGCTTGGGGAAAAGAGGAAAGGAAAACCTAGTTGGTGGGGCAGTGACTCCAGCCACATGTAGTTCCGGCTTGTACCGGTGTCTGCAAAGCCACAGGCAAGTGGCTTTTGCATGAGTTTGTGCCCTAAAGTTGGGCACCAGATGTAACTCAAACTTTAATTGGTCTTAATAATAAAAACTCAAAGTCAGATATTGGGGTAAATGTTGAATGATCAGGAAGACAAAAGGAGCAACCACAGCTACCTCTTACCTTGCCAATTTTCTCAGTTGAAAGAGGCCAAGCTCCTTGCTCCACCCTGCCTTATCACTTTTCTCCACCCAGCCACGTCATTTCCTGTTTCCTTCTCCTAGGTGCTAGGATTAAACGTGTGTACCAGCACTGCTTGGCCTCTATGGTTAACTAGTGATTAACTCTGCACTCTGATCTCCAGATGAGCTTTATCTGTTAGAGCACAAACAAAATACCACACCTCTGAAACTTCACAAGTTGGCCTTCATGCTCTGCAAACAACTTTGCAAGTCAGCCTCCATCCTCGGCAGCCTCTGAGCATCACGAGTTGGCCTCCATCTTCTGCATTCCTCTAAGGTTCATTTTCCAAATTCTCAGCACAGCTCACCAAGCTTTGAACACACAATGGCTTCTCTAACTCAAAGTTCCAAGTCCTTTCATAGTCCTCCCCAAAGCAACGTGATCAGGTATGCCACTGCAATACCTTACTTCCTGGTACCAATTTTTCTTCTTCATTAGGGTTCCATTTGATGTGATAAAACACTAAGGTCAAGCAACTTGGGGAAAAAAGAGTTTATTTTGTTTATTATTTTTTATATGTATATATTTTTATTGATTTTTATTGAGCTCTACACTTTTCTCTGCTCCCCTACCTGCCTATTCCCTCCCCTTCAACCCTCTCTCAGGGTCCCCATGCTCTCAATTTACTCAGGAGATCTTATCTTTTTCTATTTCCCATGTAGATTAGATCCATGTATGTCTTAGGGTGCTCATTGTTGTCTAGGTTCTCTGGAATTGTGATTTGTAGGCTGGTTTTCTTTGCTTTATGTTTAAAAACCACCTATGAGTGAATACATGTGATAATTGTCTTTCTGGGTCTGGGATTGTAGTGAGGGGCTGCGGGCAGGCCTGCTTTTCGCCTCACCCGGCTCCCGCACGGCTAGCTTAGTCCCAGAAATAACAACACACAAATTGTATTCATTTAAGCACTGCCTGGCCCATTATCTCTAGAGAGTTAGTTACTGACTAACTCTCATATCTTGATATTAACCCATTTCTAATAATCTGTGTAGCACCACGAGGTGGTGGCTTACCGGAAAAGATTCAGCACGTCTGACCTGTTGGCTGGTTCCATGGCGTCTGCCTCATTGCCCTCTTCCCAGCGTTCTGTTCTGTTTATTCCACCTACCTAATTTTCTGTCCTATCAAAGGGCCAAGGCAGTCTCTTTATTGACCAATGAAAATAACACAATAGACAGATAACCCTCCTCCATCATGGGATACCTCACTCAATATGATGTTTTCTAGCTCCATCTATTTACCTGTAAATTTCAAGATGTCACTTTTTTTTCTGCTGTGTAGTACTCCATTGTGTAAAAGTACCACATTTTCCTTAATCGTTCTTTAGTTGAGGGGCATTTAGGTTGTTTCCAGGTTCTGGCTATGACAAACAATGCTGTTATGAACATAGTTGAGCACATGTCCTTGTGGCACAGTTGAGCATTCTTTGGATATATACCCAAAAGTGGTATTGCTAGGTCTTGAGGAAGGTTGTTTCCTAATTTTCTGAGAAATTGCCACACAAATATCCAAAAGGGCTGTACCAGCTTGCATTCCCACCAGCAATGCAGGAGTGTTCCCTTTTCTCCACAACCTCTCTAGCATAAGTTGTCATCAGTATTTTTGATCTTTGCCATTCTTCTAGGTGTGAGATGGAAGTGAGATGGAATTTTAATGTTTTGATTGGCATGTTCTGAGAGCTGGGACTTATTAGACATTTGTACTTCATCTTTAGCAAACGTCATATTTTATTAACCCACTTACTAATTGGATGGGTTTCTTTTGTTTAAGTTTTTGTGTTCTTTGTGTTTTCTGGGTACTAATCCTCTGTCAGATACATAGCTTGCAAAGATTATCTCTCACTCTGTAGGCCATCTTTTCACTTGACTGACTCTTTCCTTTGCTGTCCTGGAGGCTTTCATCTCATGAGTCCCACTCGCCAGTCGTTGGCCGTATTTTATGAGCAAATGTAGTCCCACTAAGAAAGTTCTTCTTGCCTATGCCCATGTCTTGAAGCATTTTCCTCTTGCACTTTTGGAGTTTCAAGTTTTACACTAAGGTCTTTGATCCACTGGGCGTTGATTTCTTGTGCATGGTGAAGACAGAGGTCTAGATTCTTTCTACATATGGTTATCTCATTTTGACAGCACCATTTTTAAAGGGGTTATCTTTTCCTCTAGCGTTGCATGAAGATGTCAAACAATTTTGGTCTTTAGTATATGGGCAGGACTCAACAGTTTAACTGAGTCACTGAAGACTGATTTTATAATCTGCCACTAGGACATTGGAGACTGGTGAACAAGAGACAGCCAAGTCAGTTAGTTCAGCCAGAGCAGCCAGAGCAGCCAGGAAGAGTCTCCGAGACAGATTATATTGTGAAAAAGAGGCAGTGGTGTGAAGATCCAAGAGAGAGCAGTCCTGAAGGTTGGCCAGCATGTGAAGACCTCATTTTCTATACATCCTGCTTCCTTGGCGACTGGTGGCATCTCCTCTCTATTTTGCTTATTACATTTGATTGTCTAAGACAGTAAGGGCAGGTACTCAAATAGTAGAGGACCCTGGAGGCAGGAACCAATGTTGAGTCCATGAAGGAGTCTCTTCACAGCTTGATTGGTCTGCTTCCTTATAGCACCCAAGACCACTATCCCAGAGGTGACACTACCTACAATGGGCTGGGTCCTCCTACATTAACTACTTGTTAAGAAAATGCCCATAGACTTGCCTACAGCCCAGTCTTATGGAGGCATTTTCACAACCGAGGTTCTCATCTCCCTCAGATGATTGAAGCTTCTGTCAAGTTGACATAAAGTTAGCCAGGCTACATGCTTTGTTGGCTTGTGAATCGGATATGCATACCATCCTTCAAGAATCTGGAGTCCAGCTGGAGAGGCAGGGGTCATACAAGTTGCAAAAGGGAAAATTCTTAGCAAAGATAAAAGCTAGGTGCTCAGAGGCTCACAAGTGGAAAGATCCAGAAAACTTTCCCAGAGGGATACTTGGCAGACTTGGCAAGTGTAGGACATTCCAGGCAGAAGGGATACATACGAGAAAAGTGTGAAGTGTGATATGTTAGGAGCAAATGTATTTTAGAGTGATTGTACCCCCAGAGTGTGCACTAGGGGTGACTAGGGAGAAGGTTTGAGAGGTAAGCAGTACAAGCAATGATGGTGGTGATGATACTTAACATACACTGAGCACTTAGTGTATGCCAGGTTCTGTCTCCCTGCAGAATGTAGGAAATAATGCGCTGGGTGCTGAGGTAGCATGTCCAGGTTACATGTAGGAAGTAACGCATTGAGTGCTGTGGTACCATGCCCAAGTTGCATAGTACATGGTGATTTCTTGTAAGCCTCATGAAGAAACAGTCAAAAGACCCAAGGAAGTGCACGGCTAGCCCATGAAGTGGGTGTCTTCAGCTGTATAACAAAGCACCCACACTTACTGGGTGAAGCAGTGCCCTTGTGTTTTTCTCACCATCCTGTGGAGGGTCTGGAGCTCAGCTGGGTGAGTCCTTTCTAGGTTTAGCTTGTAGTCTCTCATGAGGTGGCACTGCCACGGCTGGGGTGGCTTGTCTGGCACCTGGGTGACGGTCCATCATTCCAGGTCTTCCTTTGTAACCATTTTCTGTTCTTTCTGGTGGCTTGGGAGCTACCAGGTCTTCCTAGACCCACATGTCTTCATTTCCTGTGTATTGTGCTGCTCAAAGTGGTCATGGGCTGATTCATGGAGAGGGGAGATAGGACGGACTTCTGGTGGAAAGAGAGGTGTGTGCCTGCAGGGAGGCCACAGCTGTGTGAGGCCGTCTTTGGATACTAGCTATCACAGTTAAACGTTTATTTCAGAAAGGGCTTGTGGCAGCCTTGCGGAAGACGGAGTGAAGAGGATGATTAGAGAGACATTGTTCTAGTTCACTTCCTGTTGGTGTGGTAAAACACTGGCCAAAAGCAACTCGGGTGGCAAAAGGTTTTGTTTGGTTTACAGGTTACAGTCCCTCATTGAGGTAAATGAGGGCGGGAACTAAGGGAGGAACCTGGAGGCAGGAACTGAAGCAGAGGCCATGGAGGAACACTCCTTAAATTGGCTTGCTTCCATGCAGTGATATTTTGTTTGTAATCTAACAAATAAAGCTTGCCAGAAGATCAGAATGCAAAACTAAGCCATAGTTAGCCATAGAGGGCAGGCAGTGGTGGCACGCACCTTTAATCCCAGCACTCAGGAGACAGAGGCAGACGGATCTTTGTGGGTTCAAAGCCACCCTGGGCTACATGAAATTGATCCAGAAACAGAGCCAGGTGGTGGTGTCTCACACCTTTAATCCCAGTGTTGGGGAGGTGGAGGCAGGAAGGGGGGATGTGGCTGGGCAGAGAGAGTAATATAATGTAGGAAGAGACAGGAACTCAGATACAGTCTGAGGATTTAGTCTGAGGATGCAGTCTGGAGATGCAGTCTGAGGATTTGGAGATACAGGATCGCCCCTTCAGTCTGAGCATTGGTAGAGTAAGAACTCTCTAGTGGCTGTCTGCTCCGCTGCTCTGATCTTCAGCATTAACCCCTGTATCTGACTCCAGGTTATTATTAAAATCATTTAGAATTCGTGCTATACTTCCCCTGCCTTGCTTTTTTATACAACTTAGGACCAGCTGCTCATGGTGGCACTGCCCACAGTGAGTCGGGCCCTCCTACACCATCAATAACAGAAGAATGCCTACAGTCAAGTCCACAGGCAAATCTAATGGAGGCAATTATTAGTTGCATTTTCTTATTCCCAGGTGTGTCAAGTTGACAACCAAAATTAGCCATAGAAGTCATGAAGATTGATCATGAAACCTTTGTAATAAACTTGGATAATTTCAACTAATTTGTCACAAACTTTCCTTTTGAATATGTTACTATGGAAAGACTAGTACAAATGGTTTTTCACATTAAAACACTCATACTAGCTGGGCATGGTGGCACCTGCCTTTGATCCCAGCATTCAGGAGACAGAGGCAAGAGGATCTCTATGAGTTCGAGGCCAGCCTGGTCTACAGAGTGAGTTCCAGGACAGCTAGGGTTGTTACACAGAGAAACTCTGTCTCGAAAAACCAAACCAACCAAAACTAAACAACATTATACTAGCCTACATCTAATGAGCACAGAATATGTGACTCATAGTGTGCAAAAACTCACAGTGATAGGAGCTGGCAGATGTGATGCGTGCCTGTAATTCTAGTGCTTGAGAGGTAGAACATCAAGAGGAATGTGATTTGTGAATTCAGAGTTAGCCTGAGCTATCTGTCGAGGCTCTCAAACAAAACAAAATGAGTTGCATTTTGGGGCTGGAGAAATGGATCATTGGTAAAGCACCCTTACTGCTCTTGTAGAGGATGTGGATTCAGTTTTCAGAACCCATATGGTAGCTTAGAAGCTTCTATAACTCCAGGTACAGTGTTTCTGGTGCCCTCTCTGGGCCTCTGTGAGCACTGCATCTATGGGGTACACAGACATTTTGCTGGCAAAACAGGCATACATACATATAAAAGAAAATCTTTAAGTGAAAGAGTGGCAAAGCTAAACTGAATATTTGACCAGTCTGAATTAGAAACCTGTGTTCTCTTTAAAAATATCTAATTCCTGGGCCCTGATGGAATACTTTTTTAAAATTGTTTTTATTATTATTGTTTGTATGGAGCAATATGTTTTTCTCCACTCACCTCCCATCTTCTCCTCTCCCCTTCTATCCTTTCCCATGGTCCCCATGCTCCCAATTTACTCAGAACATCTTGTCTTTTTCTACATCCCATGTAGATTAGATTCATGTATGTCTCTCTTAGGGTGCTCATTGTTGTCTAGGTTCTCTGGGATTGTGGTTTATAAGCTGGTTATTCTTTGCTTTATGTCTAAAAGTCACTTATGAGTGAGTACATATGATAATTGTCTTTCTGGATCTGGGTTACCTCACTCAATATGATGTTTTCTAGATCCATCTATTTACCTGTAAATTTCAAGATGTCATTGTTTTTTTTTCTGCTGTGTAGTACTCCATTGTGTAAATGTACCACATTTTTCTTATCCATTGTCGAGGGGCATTTAGGTTGTTTCCAGGTTCTGGCTATGACAATCAATGCTGTTATGAACATAGTTGAATACATGTCCTTGTGGCACAACTGAGCATCCTTTGGGTATATACCCAAAAGTGCTTGCTATTGCTGGGTTTTGAGGAAGGTTGCTTCCTAATTTTCTGAGAAATTGCCATACTGACATCCAAAGTGGCTGTACCAATTTGCACTCCCACCAGCATAGGAGGAGTGTTCCTTTTACCCCACAACCCCTCCAGCATAAGTTGTCATCAGTGTTTTTGATCTTAGCCATTCTTATAGGTATAAGAATGGAATCTCAGATTTGATTTGCATTTCTCTGATGACTAAGGATGTTGAGCATTTCCTTAAGTATCTTTCAGTCATTTTAGATTCCTCTGTTGAGAGTTCTCTGTTTAGGTCTGTACTCTATTTTTTTTAATTGAATTATTTGTTCTTTAGATGACCAATTTCTTGAGTTCTTTGTATATTTTGGGGATCAGACCTCTATTCAATGTGGAGTTGGTGAAGATCTTTTCCCATTCTGTAGGCTGTCGTTTTGTCTTGTTGACCATGTCCTTTGCTTTACAGAAGCTTCTCAGTTTTAGGAGGTACCATTTATTGCTTCTCTCAGTGTCTGTGCTGCTGGGGTTATATTTAGGAAGTGGTTCCCTGTGCCAATGCGTTCAAGTGTACTTCCCACTTTCTCTTCTATGAGGTTCAGTGTGGTTGGCTTTATGTTGAGGTCTTTGATCCATTTGGACTTGAGTTTTGTGCATGGCGATAGATATGGGTCTATTTTCACTCTTCTACCTGTTGATATCCAGTTATGCCAGCACCATTTACTAAATATGCTTTCTTTTTTCCATTATATTTTTTTGCCCTTTTGTCAAAAATCAGGTGTTTGTAGGTATGTAGATTGATATTTGGGTCTTTGATTTAGTTCCATTGATCCTCCTGACTGTCTTTATGCCAATACCAGGCTGTTTTCAGTACTGTAGCTCTGTAGTAGTGTTTGAAGTCAGGGATTGTGATGCCTCCAGAAGTTCCTTTATTGTACAGAATTGTTTTGGCTGTCTTGAGTTTTTTGCTTTCCCATATGAAGTTGAGTTCTGTTCTTTCGATGTCTGTGAAGAACTTTGTTGGGATTTTGATGGACATTGCATTGAATCTGTAGATTGCTTTTGGTAAGATTGCCGTTTTCACTATGTTAATTCTACCTATCCAAGAGCATGGGGGACTTTTCTACTTTCTGGTGTCTTCTTCAATTTCTTTCTTTAAAGATTTAAAATTCTTGTCATACAGGTCTTCCACTTGTTTCGTTAGAGTTACTCCGTGATATTTTATGCTATTTGTGGTTTTGTGAAGGGTGATGCTTCTCTGATTTCCTTCTCAGTCCATTTATCATCTGTGTAAACGAGGGCTACTGATTTTTTTTAAGTTAATCTTGTATCCTGCTATATTACTGAAAGTGTTTATGAGTTGTAGAAGTTCCTTGGTAGAATTTTTGGGGTTGCTTATATAAACTATCATATCATCAGCAAATAGTAAGAGTTTGACTTCTCTTCTGATTTGTATCCCCTTGATCACCTTTCGGGTGTCGTATTGCTCTAGCTAGAACCTCAAGAACTATATTGAATAGATATGGAGAGAGTGGCCAACCTTGTCTTGTTGCTGATTTCAGTGGGATCACTGTGAGTTTCTCTCCACTTAGTTTGATGTTGGCTGTTGGCTTGCTGTATATTGCCTTTATTATGTTTAGATATGTTCCTTGTATCCCTACTCTCTCCAATATTTTATTATAAAGGTATGCTGTATTTTGTCAAAAGCTTTTTCAACATCTAATAAGATGATCATGTGGTTTTTTTAAAGTCAGTTTGTTTATCTGGTGGATTACATTGATATATTTTCGTATGTTGAATCATCCCTGCATCTGTGGGATGAAGTCAACTTGATCATGGTGGATGATTTTTCTGATGTGTTCTTGGATTCAGTTTGCCAGTATTTTTGCATCGATGTTCATGAGTGAAATTGGTCTGTAATTCTCTTTCTTAGTAGTGCCTTTATGTGGTTTGGGTATCAGGGTAATTGTAGCCTCATAAGAAGAGTTTGGCAATATTCCTTCTTTGTTTATTTTTTTTGCCTTCATTCCTTATTTATATACATTATACATGCAGGAGAAAAGGGAAATTATTTGTGGTAAAACATTTTGCAATTAATTAAATCCCTGCTGGGGTGCCACATATCAGCTTTAGAGACAACGCAGACAGGAAGTTGGTGCAGCGGCATCATGTTTTGTCACTTTCCAGACTCTGTTTCTCCTCCTGTCCCACCTGTCCTAGGTGAGATAAAAGTTTGCTATATGCTTCCCTTTGTGCAATGTTCCTGCCACAGCCCCATTTCAGCTCTGAATCTTTCAGAGACTGAGTGAGGGTAGGAACCAAGTGGATGACTATGTACCCACTCAGTGCTGCCACCATCTCCAGGATGCTGTACACCTGGTAACTGTACTGCACACCATAGTCTTGGATGAACTGCCTAAACAGAGAAGTCAGCTGGGTGGCAAGTTCTCCTTCTGACCCCACTTGGCAGGTTTTTATCATGCATTGCAGGTTCTCTGTGGCCAGCTTTTTAACTTGGGGTTCATTGACCAACACCAGACATTTTAAGACGCCAGGAAGGCAATATTCCTTCTTTGTGGAACAATTTGAGGAGTATTGACATTAGTTCTTCTTTGATAATCTTGTAGAATTCTGATCTGAAACCATCTGGTCCTGAGCTTTTTTTGGTTGGGAGACTTTTGATGATTGTTCCTATTTTTTTTTAGCAGTTGTATGTCTATTTAATTTGCTTATCTGGTCTTGATTTAATTTTGGTAAGTGATATTTATCCAGAAAATTGTCCGTTTCCTTTAAGTTTTCCAATTTTGTGGAATACAGGTTTCGAAAAAAATGATCAAATGATTCTCTGAATTTCCTCCCTGTCTGTTGTTATGTCTCCCTTTTCATAAGATTTTGTAATTTTTGATATTCTCTCTCTGCCTTATGGTTAGTTTGGATAAAGGTTTGTCTGTTTTGTTGATATTCTCAAAGAACCAACTCTTTGTCTCATTGACTCTTTGTATTGTTTCCTTTGTTTCTTTCTTTTTTTATTTCAGCTCTCAATTTGATTATTTCCTGCCATCTAGTTCTCCTGGGTGAGTTTGTTTGTTTTTGTCTAGAGTTCTCAAATGATCTGTTAACTCACTAGTATGGGATTTTTCCAGCTTCTTAATGTAGGCATTTAGTGCTATGAACTTTCCTCTTAACATTGCTTTCATTGTGTCCCATAAATTTGGGTATGTTGTGTGGTCATTTTCATTGAATTTTAGGAAGTCTTTAATTTCTCCCTTGACCCATTGATGATTCAGGTGAGCATTGTTTAATTTCCATGTGTTTGTGGGCTTTCTGGAATTAGTGTTGCTGTTAAATTCTAATTTAAAGCCATGGTAATCCATTAAGATACATAGGATTATTCTAATTTTTTTTGTCTGTTGAGGTTTGCTTTGTTTCCAAGTATGTGGTCAACTTTTCAGAAGGTTCCATGAGGTGTTGAGAAGAAGGTATATTCTTTTATGTTTGAATGTAATGTTCTATAAATGTCTGTTAAGTCCATTTGAGTCATAACATCTGTTATCTCCCTTGTTTCTCTGTTAATTTTCTGTCTGATTGACCTTTCCAGTGGTAAGCATGGGGTGTTGAAGTCACCACTATTAATGTGTGGGGTTTAATGTGTAATTTAAGCTTTAGAAGTGTTTCTTTTACAGATGAGGGTGCCCTTGTATTTGGGCATAGATGTTCAGTATTAAGATTTCCTTAATGGATTTTTTCCTGTGACTAATATGAAATGTCCATCTTTGTCTCTCTCTTGATTGATTTTAGTTTGAAGTCTATTTTATTAGATATTAGGATAGCTACACCAGCTTGTTTCTTAGGTCCATTTGATTGGAAATTTTTTCCCAACACTTTACCCTACGGTGATGTCTGTCTTTGAGGCTGAGGTGTTTTTCTTGTATGCAGCAGAAGGATGGATTCTGTCTTTGTATACAGTCTGATAGCCTGTGTCTTTTTATAGGTGAGTTGAGTCTATTTATATTAAAGGATATTAATGACCGATGATTGCTAGCTCCTGTTATTTTAGTTTTTGTTGTTGGTGATGTTAATTTGTGTGTTTTTCCCTTCTTTGGGATTTGCTGTTGTAAGATCATTTATTGTCTGTGGTTTTGTGGATTTAGCCAACTTCCTTGGGTTGGAGTTTTCCTTCTAGTACTTTGTATAGGGCTGGGTCTGTGGCTTGGTATTGGTTAAACCTGGTTTTGTCATGGAATGTCTTGTTTCATCTGTCTTTGGTGATTGAAAGTTTTGCTGGGTATAGTAGTCTGGGCTGGCATCCGTGGTCTCTTAATGTCTGCATAGTGCTTGACCAGGACCTTCTGTCTTTCATTGTGTCCAATGAGAAGTCAGGTGTAATTCTGATAGGTCTGCCTTTTTATGTTACTTGACCTTTTTCTTTTGAAGCTCTTAATATTCTTTCTTTATTCAGTATGTTTATTGTTTTGATTATTATGTGGCGAGAGGACTTTTTTTTTTAAAAAAAAATCCAGTCTATTTGGTGTTCTGTATGTATATACTTCTTTAGGTTTCTGTATGTATATATGTATATACTTCTTTTGATTGGGAAAGTTTTCTTCTATGCTTTCTGTGCCTTTGAGCTGGTATTCTTCTCTTTCTTCTATACCTATTATTTTTAGGTTTGGTCTTTTCATGGTGTCCCATATTTCTTGGATATTTTGTGTTAAGCTTTTGTTAGACTTAATGTTTTCTTTGACCAATGAATATATTTCCTCTATTGTATCTTCAGTGCTTGAGATTCTCTCTTCCGTTTCTTATATTCTGCTGGTTATGCTTGCATTTGTGGTTCCTGATCATTTTCTCATAATTTTTGTTTCTATAATTCCCTCAATTTGTATTTTCTTTATTGTCTCTATTTTGGTTTTCCAGTCTTGAATAGTTTTTTTCATATGTTTGATTGCTTTTTTTTTTTTTTTTTGGTTTTCTTTAAGGGATTTATTTCTTCCAATTTTTTTTGTCTTTTCCTTCATTTCTCTGAGGGAATTAAGGGCCTCAAGCATTCTCCTAAAGTTATTTTTTAGGTCATTTTCTTCTGCTTCATCTATATTTGGTTGTTCAAGTTTTACTGTTGTAGGGTCACTAGTTTTTACTGGTGTTGTGCTGCTCTTTGTGGTGTTAAGTGTATTCTCAGCTTGTCTACCCATCTTTTTCTCTGATTGGTGTAGCTGGGGCTGTCTGTGACTCTGGTGATCAATCTTCCAGGTGCCAGTGGAATCAAGGCTCAGACGGTTGCTCCTTGCGGTGCAGTCAGGGGCTTGGTTCCAGTCACCCTGTATATCATGCCAGTGAACTGAACATCTAAAAGTGGCTTCACAGTTTCTCTCTCTCTCTCTCTCTCTCTCTCTCTCTCTTTCTTTTTCTCTCCTGCCCCCTTTCTTCCTGTATCTGCAGTCCTTGGGATTAAACCCAAGGCCTTGCATTTGCTAGGCCAGCAGTCTGTAACTGAGCTGTGTCCTCAGCCCCCAAATGTCAAATTTAGTATTAGACATAATTTATGTCATAAGAAAGGAGCAAAAATGGGAGGGAATGAAACTCTCAGCTCACTGTGACAGTACTTTCCATGTTCCAGGTTGATGTGAACATATCCCTTTTTAATCTCTGTTTCTCAGAACAGGCCTTCTCTGTGCAGCCCTGGCTGTCCTGGAACTCATTAGGAACCAGACTAGGCTCAAACTCAAAGGTCCGCCTGCCTTTGTCTCCAGAGTACTGAGATTAAAGGCGTGTACCACCACTGTCTGGTTTCCTTTTTAATCTCTCTCTCTCTTCTTTTTCTTCTCTCTCTCTCTCTCTCTCTCTCTCTCTCTCTCTCTCTCTTTGAGACAGGGTTTTCTCTGTTGCTTTGGAGCCTGTCCTGAAACTAACTCTTGTAGACCAAGCTGACCTCGAACTCACAGAGATCTGCTTGCCTCTGCTCCCAAGTGCTGGGATTAAAGGCATGTGCCACCACCGCCTGACTCTTTTTAATCTCTTGATCATGATTTTAGTGGAGTCTCAGGAACAGAAAGGAATAAATGTGCATGGTCTGTCCAATCTACCAGCTATAACTACACCCCATGAGATTTTCTTTTAGTTCCTGCTACATGGATGGGAAGATGGTAGAAATACAAATACATAATGGTTTCCAAATTGGAGGAAAAAGGAGGGTCACAGGCATAACATATTTCTAAACATGTACAGTATGAAGCATGGACTGCCTCTAAGGGCATTAAAGAAGAGAGAACATAGGCGGAGCAATGTGCGATACATTTGCTGTGTTGGCTGGAGCCCTAAGTTGCCGTAGCAACAGGCCCGAGCAGGAACCTGATTAGAAGAAGGGATTCTCAGGTTCAATTTACGTTATTTAATCAGGCACAAATGATGGGGCAAATCATCACTTGGCACCATAAGATTGTCTACGTTGATAAGACACATAATTAGTCAAATCTAATAACTCTTTAGAACAAGTGAAACAACCTCCCAAATCTTGCTCTTTGCATTTCTTACCCTCAGAGTCATCAATAGTCAAACGAATTTCCTGGGGTTTCTTTGATGAAATATTTGAAGCATAGTTAGTACCAGTATTGAAGGGTTCTTCTCACCGCTGCAGGGCAAGAAGACACATGAAGAAATTCATGAGAGACAAAAGCCTGCTGCTATTGGCGTTTCACATTTTCAAGATATCCAGTGTGTGCTAGGTCATCATATGAAGAAATTACTCTATAAAAGTCAAGTTTTAGGACTTGTCATGGGGCTGGGGGAGCAATTTTGAAATTTCCATGGCAGTGCCATGCACTGTACTGCTAGGGGAGTTTAGGGTCAAGGGTGGCTAGAATCAAGCAGTTCGCGGTGTCAATCACCACCTCTTGGCTTCTGGAAGACAGGAGTTGTGTTACTTTTTGTTGCTGCGATAAAATATCATGACCAAAAACATCTTCTGGGAGAGGTTACTTTGGCTTAGAATTCCTGAGCAGTAAGAGTTCACCATGGCAGAGAAGCAGGATAGCAAGCTACAGGCCTGGCTGCAGGCACACGGAGCTGAGAACCCATGTCTTCAGATACAAACACGAGGTAGAAAGAGAACTGGAAGCGGGGTGAGTCTTTAAACTCTCAAATCCACCCCTGGTGACGTAGTTCCTCCAACAAGGCTGCGCCTTCCTATATATGACCTCTCCAAGCAGCGCCACCAACTGGGGACCAAGGGTTAAATGCTTGAGCCTATGTGGAGATTTCTTCATTCTAACCGGCACAGGCGGTTTAGACAGACTTGTAGAGGAAGTCATCCCCATGAGGAAGGCGGATTGGATTCACTAGGATCTTTGCATCATCCACAGACTGCGTCTGCTTCTGAATAAGTTGCGCTCCTTTTAGTAGGTCTCCTCCACCATCCGTCTAGAAGGTACCAAGCACAGTTGTCAACTGGAATTACATCCTGGTTATTTCCTCAGACAAGTAGTTATTTTCAAGTCTGTACCAATCCTAGAAGGCCCATGGTTTTTGCTTGCTGGAGATTTACTTTCCTATCTACAGGGCAGAACTGTTTTATAGCAGAGGAACTTTAACTAAATTGGTCTTCTCTGGATACAAATATCTTACAATCAAACATATAATTTCAATTAGTAGTTTTGTCTTGCTTTTGTCATTTTTTTTTTTTTGACTGTTGTTGCTATTCTGTAGCCCCAAGTGAGGCATTACACAGTTTAAAAGCAAAGGTCAGATATGGTGCCTTTGTGCTCTTTCTACAATAATAGAAAAAATGACAGAGGACAAGTGATTAATCACCGTAGGAGTAACATACATCAGGCGGTCCCAATCCGAGCACCGTAGGCTCCCGAGGGTCTCAGAGAGCAGTGACGGGGAGGGAGGAGAGGAGACTCATGTGCTGTACCCAGGGTTCAAAAAAGACTAAACCCAGCAGCGCCTATTTACCAGAGATGGCGTGCTCCAACTAATTAAACCAAAGCATCGGGTGTCTTTGCTTGGGGCTAGATTATATCAACTCAGTATAGAAACACCAGTTACCCCATGCTGACTGGAAGCTCTGATTGGCAGTCTTTGATTAATAAAACATGAGAAAGTGAATTCATTATCAGTTAATAAACGTATTTTGTTCGATAGAAGTGTTTCAAAGCATGGTGAAGTGAAGAAAAATAAGATGTTCCGTTTGGGTGGAAACAGTGAGAGGGCTATTCTTGCTAGATGGGGCGATTAAGGAGGGCGGGAGCCAAGTGGGCGGCATGGGGAGCAGAGGAGGTGAGACTTGCCCGAGCAGGGTCCGGGAGACAGACAGGATTTATTTATTTCAGTGGCTTTCAGAGAGTGGTCTGGACCAAAAACACCAGTTCCTTATAGGAACTTGCTAGAAATGCCAGAATCTCAGGCTTTGCCTACCGAGTCGGTCGCTCTGGGGATGAGGCACAGCTTTCTGGATTATAAGCAAACTTGGAGGGGGCTCGCATGCTCACACAGATCTTACCAGTCTCCCCAAGTCTGAGATGCTAACCTAAAAGTCAGTATTCTTAGAGGTACCTGGTCAGCTGAAGCTCTGAGAAGAGGCTGCTGGGGATAAATGCTTTCTTCCCTAAGCTCCCATCTGCTGACATCTCAGACTCAGTTCCATCCAACTGGTCTTTAAGAAGAGACACCCAAGTCTTTCTCCATCTGAGTGTTTTGAACAATGAGAACAGATTTCATTCGATTTCAGAGGCTCAGTCAGCAACAGAATCGAACCAGAGTGTGATTGTGTTTCTCTCTCCTCACATTTATTTTTACTGATGTATTTTTAATTTTTTTTTTATTTTTTGCCAAATACTAGTTTTCAGTTTATAGGGATGACGTAAAGTATTCTATTTGAAAATCTTATTTAAAATGTCACTCAACTTATGGGATATAGGCAAATGGGCTGGGGAGACAGCTTAGCTGCTAAAGTCACCTGCCTCCCAAGCCTGATGCCTGAGTTTGATTCCAAGAAACCACATTCATGTGGAAGGAGAGAACCCACTTCACAAAGTTGTCCTCTGACATCTATGCACACGACATGGTATAAGTACACTCAAACACATGTTATACACTCACACATACACACAATATTAATACATACAATTTGAAAAAGATAAAGAATTGTATCCGAAGTTTATGGGAATGAGAAATACAAAAATGTGACATGAATGATTAAAATTTGTGAGATATATTGAAGATAACCAATGTTTTATGTGTGTGTATGTATATGTGTGATATGTGTATGTGTATATGTGTATGTATGTGTCTATTATGTGTGTATTACCATGTATGTGTGTATATGTGCCTATACATCTGTGTCTGTGTATGTATGCACATATGCGTGTCTATGTATTTCCACGTGTATGGTGTGTGCTTGTGTACGTATTTAATATTGATGTTTGACTAAATATATCTGTTTATCTTTCCTTCTTTTTAGGATTTTTTTTTTGAGAAAAGGCTGCAGAAACAACAAGCATTTGAACAGGGAAGGAAGATTTCCACACAGCAAAAGTGCCTCAGTGGTGACCCACAACCTACTTGCAGGAGCAAAACTCAGTATGACAGAAACTTGCACACAGTACTTTGCCAGAACTTTGTGGTCCTCTTTTTCCTTTGGTGCAAAACTGCTGAGAAGTAATGAAAGCTGGAACATGAGCTCTGTGCTGTCTTGACAAAAGCAAGGAACCCCCCTGGGGAGGTGACAATTAGCAGCATGCTCCCAGCCACACCACATTCAGATGGATGCTGCATTTGCTCACTTTACTTGGAGTCAGGAAGTGCCAGAATGAGCTGGTACATGTACACACATAGATGTGCTATAGTAAGGGTTATTCAGAGGGAAATTTCACTGGATTCCTTTCTCCCTATTTTTTAAGTTATGGGTAAAATCTGATTGAAATAATGGAGAGATGTTCTTTAAGGCAATGTCCATCTAACTTTTTAAAACTCAGTACAAAAAACACAGCTTAGAATGTATGTGTACACGTGCAGGCACGCACACACACACATGAACACATGCATACACATGCACACACATGAACATGTTTATACACATACACAAATGAACACGTTCTTATACATGCACACACATGAACATGTGTATGCACTTGCACACACGAACATGTATATGCACTTGCACACACATGAACACATGCACACACTTGCACATGCACACACACACACACACACACACACACGCACACTTTCCTAACTTAACAAGGCTTCATGCAGCTGTCTTCATCTTTTAGAATTTTGACTTTGCTTTAATTCATAAAAATGGATTTCCCAGCCCATTAATCGTCTCAACTCTCTGGAAAGCTTCACTCTGACTCACAGGCTCTAAGTTATTGTGCGTAATGTTTTCTTGCAAGCTGGTTAAAATTCAAATTCCTCCATTCTGGAAAACTTCTCCTCCCTATTTCCCTCCCTGGGGATACCAGTTTGGTGGGGGCTATGGCTCGAATCTGCAAGTTTTGATGGGTGATCTAGAGGATTTTCATGTAGGCAGAGCTTGGACTGCGTTTTGAGAAGTACTATTGAAAAGGGAAATCCGGGATTGGAGTGGGGGGGGGGTTCAGGGGACAGCATCTGCTGTGCAAGCCTGAGGATTGGAGTTCAGTCCTCCCAAACTCATGTAAATTCTGGGTGGGCACGCTATCTGCCTGTAATTCTAGCTTCCGAAGCCGGAGACAGGCTCCCAGAGCAAGCTGTCTCATGACACTAGCCATAGCATGAGCTCTGGGTTTGACTGAGAGACCCTGCCTTAATGAATAAGGAGGAAGGGTGATGATGATGATTCCGAATTTCAACCTTGAAGTTTGCACATGCCTACACGTACACAAACATACACACTGTACCCACACGGGAAATGGGAAAACGGGATCCTTCACTTATCTTCCTGCTGCAAGCAGCTACACTTGCTGGCTCATATTTAACCCCCAGATTTGGGAGCTGGAGAGATGGCTCAGAAGCTAAGAACACTTGCTGCTCAGGCAAAGGACCCACATTAGGGCCCTGGCACCCATGTAGCAAGCCTGTAACCCTAGCTCTGAATGTGAGTAGGGGCAGAAGGATTGCTGGGGCTTGATAGCTGCCACCCTAGTTGGGAAAAAAAAGGTACTCCAAATTCAGGAGAGACTCCGCCTCAAAGGAATAGGTGGGGAGCTATGGAGGAAGATGCCAGACTCCCTTCTTTGTCCTCTGCATGAACACAGATGTGTGGACATGCACACACATGTGTGTACATGCACAAAACAAGCAAAATGCCACCCCCATTTAAAAAAATACAGATAAGCCAGGTGGTGTAGTTGGTGGGTGACACGTGCCTTTAATCCTGGCACTCAGAAGGCAGAAGCAGGTGAACCTCTAAGTTGAAGGCTAGCCTGGTCTACAGAGTGAGTTCCAGGACAGCCAGGGCTACACAAAGAAATTCTGTCTCAAAAAACTAAAATGATAGATAGATGGATAGATGGACAGACAGACAAGAACCTGCAAATTAAGGAATCTTTCAAAGTAAACACACACACACACACACACATACACACACACACAAAAACCCTAAGAAAAGTGAAACTGTTTTTTGCCTCTTAGACACTTTCTGAACTTAGTGAGTTTTGACCTTTGATTTTCCATGTCTCCAAAACTTGGATGCTGCTCAAGGGAAGGATCTAATATAACTAATCTCATAGTTGTGATGGTGATGGTCATGCTTTGGGGCAAAGGTGATTTGCTGTAAGGGTGACTGAGAATCCTGTCTGTGGAAAATTATTGCCTATATTAAATAGTTAGGCTAGGAGGTCCCCTACAAAGAAATCTTTGAGAACTAGAATTGTAAGCACAGGTCAAATCTCTTGATGACCCAGGACATGAATTCACACAGGTGCTGTTAGATGGGTCGCAATCCAAGGGAGTGCAGCAAAAGCTTGTTCCAGGCTTGCAGGCGTTTCTTACGACAGAGCTTTGAGAAGTGGTAGCTCATGATGAAAAAGAATAATAATACATACTAACGAGACAGCAGGGGTCTTGGGCAGGCTGAGACTCACCGAGGTGATGAACTGTAGACCTATCAGTCACAGAATACAGGAGACACTTTGAAATGGCAAGGTAGATTTTAGAAAAAGGATTTCTAGAAATGAAATACAGATTCAGCAGTTAATTGGATATAGCTGAGGAGACAATCAGTAACTTGGGGGAAATTCTGAGAAAAATAGAATATAAGGCAGAGAGACAAAGTGATAGAAAACAAAAGAGAGTTTGGGAGATGTGGGAGACAGAATGAAAGGATTTAATCGATATGTGTATAAATAGTGGCTGAGAATTTCTCAATATTGATGAAAACTATCTTTCTACACACTCAGAAAACCTAGTGAATCTCTCATAAGAGAAACAAAATGCATACCTACATATATTACAAGTAAAACTGAATAGGGGAATGTAGAAGACCTTTAAATGGTGACAACTCCCCCTCTTTGTCTTTGTGTCAGCAATAGTAGAAACAATTAAAAATCTTAAATGTGCTGAGAAAAGAAATCTCTTGGGATTATCTGTGCAGTAAAATATTTTTCAAGAGGAAGAGGACATGAAGGTATTTACAGGCGAAGTCAAAGAGAGTTTATAACCAGTAAAATTCTGATTTTAAAAAAGTGTGTGTGTGTGTGTGTGTGTGTGTGCACGTGCGTGTGCTTGCATGTGCACATACCCATGGTGGCCAGAAGAGGGCACTGGCTCCCCTGAAGATGGAGTTACAGGTTGTTGTGAGTTGCCTGCTGTGTAGGTGCTGAGAACCTCTGGAAAACCAGCAAGTGCTCTTGACTGCTGAACCACCTTTCCAGTTTCCACATCAGTGGCATTCTGGGCCTCACATAGAAGAACGATCTGCAGGAGTGAGGACCAAAGTTATCAGAGAAAACAACCTTCAGAAGCAATACCTGTGTCTTGAGGGGTTGAAAAAAATAAGAATTTCAAGATATGAAAACAATAATGTGGAATTTGGGAGAAGAAGTGTTGTGAGATATTTGATCACACTGTGAAACTCTGAGACTGCGTTAGTAAAATTCACCTTGGCAGGCAGAATCAGCAGCTAGTTAACAGGAATTAGTCATAGGGAATGTGGAGGGGCCACAAATATAGATAGAGAGGTGCACTGGGAGGTGTAGGGAGGGACTTAGAAATGCATGGGTTTTTTTGGTTTGGGACCAGTGGAGAGACACTTTCTTGTGTCTGTCCAAAAAGGAAGGCCAGGTGGTTGCTTTTCAGCGTCTCTGATCTAGCAGATTTTCACCCCAAGATCCAACTCCCAAGTCTTTATTGATAAATAGAATGATAAAAACTTAGTTAAAAATACGTTTGGTGACCTTGGCCGAGCTGGTGCGGTGGGACCAGAAATCCTTGGTGTTGGGGGAGTGCTGACCGTATTGTAAACATCAGTATATCAGTAGATTCAGGTGCAGTCGCTAGTGATAGAAAAGCAACAAGGAAATGATTAAAACTCAGGAATTTATAGTCTTTATTTTTTTTATGGATTTTAGTATTTACTTATTTGCTTTTGAGACAGGGTCTCACGTAGCCCAGGCTAAGCTTGAGGCCACTGTGTAGTAAAGCTGGCCTTGAATTCCTCATCCTCTGTTTTCCTCTCCTCAGTGCTGGGGCAACAATTTTGTTCCACCACATCCAGCTAATCTTGTCTGGTTTTTGAGGTGGAAGAGGTCTAAGATCGGCTCCATTTTGAATACGGCCTATACCTATGTATAGGTCAGTATTGCTAAGGTACTGTGTGGGGTAGGAGAAGAAGGGAAGAACTCTTCCTACTCATCACTAGGCTTATGACGAGGCTTTCCAAAAAAGACAGATTCTTCCAGGAGCAAGAGCCTACAGATTTATGTAGTATAGGTGTTCTCTGACACAAGAGTCTTGAGAAACAAAGACCTAAGAGACAGCTAAACCTGTGTGTTTTAGGCTTAGGTCTGAAGAACAGTGGGGGATAAGAATTGCAACCTGTGAGGTGGGCTGAGGGATGGCTCAGGCCCAGAGGGATGTGACCTGAGGTGAGGTGGGAAGTGAGCCAGGCCTGTTCCTCAGCTTCTCCGGGTCTCTGCACCTTCAGAGAAAAAGGCGCTCCTTTGGTCCCAGTTGTAGGGAAATGAAATACACCACTCAGGTGAGGCTCCCTTCAGAAGGAGGGAATTCTTTTTCTCTCACTGAACTGGGATTACTTAATTTGTTCTGCTGTGTCCTGGAATACTGAGTTTATGTGTCCTATCTCTTTCTTTTGATTGTTTCCCATTATTTAACTCTTCTTTGTCCCTCTTCCTCTGCCGCCCCTGGCTTGTCTCTGTTCTACCTTCAAGTTTCCTTTCCTTTGTTGTTTGGTGCTGGTGATTGACCTGGAACCTTGGGAGTGTAAGGTGAGCACTTTCCCTGTCTGACCTCGGTTCCACTCTCAGACTTCTGTGAGACCAAATTCCTTTTTAGCTTTTACATATGGGTGAGAGCATGGCCTTTGTGCGTCTGTGTCTGGCTTATTTAACTTAACAATAGTGTTCTCCAGGCTCATCATGTTAAAGGCAGACTTTCGTGGTTTTGGCTTGTGCTGATGTCCAAGGCTCCTGCTACCCGCAAGGCCATGCAGACAACTGAGATTAAGGGCTGTGCTGGTGTCTGGGGTCCATACTGCCGCTGGTGCCTGTGCTGAGCTGAGTGTCCTGCACTGCCACCTGAGGCAGTGGTGACCTCCAGACCCAGCTGCTGCTGAAGGCCATTTCTGGGTCAGTGGTCACATCACCAGCTGGGGTCTGTGCTGAAGTCTGGGTCCCATATTGCCACCAAAGGTTACATAAAAGTCCAGGTTTGGAACTGAAACCTGAGGCCTTGGTGGTGTCTGGCGACCGGAGTGGTTATTTCTTCCACCGAGAGACAGAACGTTGTCTGGGCCCAACCTGCTATGGCGTGCCATGTCTGGGTCTGTGGTCCAGCTGCAGCTGGGGTCTGTGTTGATATCTGTGGCAAGTGTCACCTCAGGAGGCCTTGGGAACCATGCATGATGGAATCTGAGGGCCATGCTGAGCAGGCCCTTCCTGTCGCTGGCCCTGGGAAAGCTGGCCTTACCTCTCGCTGGACAGTACAGCAAGAGAGCTGGCCTTACCACAGACTAGGGTGAACCAACTCTGAGGGCATGGACATAGGGGATCTGACCCCGTCCCCTCACCTGAGGTAGGTGTCCCAGTGGCCCATACTGACCTGCTCAGCTACCACCCAGTCCCACAGCTGGGCCTTGGGCTGGCCCACCCTACCGTCTATCTACCCCATCTAGGACCTGCTGGAACTAGGGAAGGGATTGGCCCTGTGGATTTCCAAGACTCAGGCTGGCAACAGGATATCTGGTGAGGATCCAGTGATGTCAGTGTACCAGAAACCAGAGGCCTTGAACCAGGCCAGTGACTCATTGCAATGAACATTTGCTAGTAAAGCTGGTAGACAAAAGGGTATATTATATGACACACCGAAGTCCCCAATGCCACCAGGATGAATGAAGAGGTGCTGGAGAGTCAGGAAAGAAGAAGCAAAGTGGGTATGTTGTTGTTTTGGTTTGGTTTTTGGTTTGTTTTGTTTTTGAGGAAGTGTTCTTATTTTTGTGTGTTTGCTTGCTTGTTTACTTTGCTTTTCTTCTGTGTGTGGGGTGCTGCAGGGGTGAGGGGAGAATATGAGGGGACCCGATGAGAGCAGAATTGGGGTGCATGAGGTGAAACTCCCAAAGAATCAATAAAGAAGTAATTTAAAAAAAAATCCATGCGCAGTGTATTACATTTTCCTCATTCTTTTGTTGGTTCAAGGACACCTAGGGCGAGTCCCTCTCCTGGCTTTTGTGAATAGCATTGGAATAAAAGTGGACATGTAAATATCTATTTGACATTCCAAGTTCCTTTCTTCTGGAGGTACATCCCGCAGTGGACATGCTGGATAATACCATGATTCCATTTTACGGGGATGTGAACCCAGGTTTCATAGATGGTAACCTCACCGTCACAAGCTCCCTGGCAGCTCCTATTATTAGGGGTTTTTGTTTTGTTTTTCCCTCCACATTTTTCCTCTCTTGGCTGTATATTTCTGCCAGCTACACTAAGTTCCCGCTTCTCTGCGTCCTCACCAGCTTTTGGGTGTGTTTGGCAATGGTCGTTGTATCTGGGGTAAGATAATGGCTGAGATATGTTCCACTCATAGCCTATTCTGCCTGAGGAGTTTTTATATGACCCTACATATGTAGATTTATAAAATGAGTAAGAGAACCAAACATTTATCGATCATGAAGTTTATTTTAGAATAATTTTTTGGTGTCTGTAGCATCTTACCATTTATTAATGGTGAAAGCAAGTTTGCATAATAATGAGATAATGTGCTTTTTTTTACATAAGAAATTAGATCTTGGCAGTGTATTAGATGCTGCAGGGCGAAGGGCATCTTCAACACTCTTCAGAATTGATTGATGTTTTGATTTTATCGTCACTGACGCTGAGAACACGGCATCTTGACAGGGATGCATCGTACAGAACGGCATAAGCCTGCTTCAGGACATGTAGTTTTTGTTAGAAACTCTGTCCTAATCCTAAAATAAAATTCACGGAACCTTTTTATTTTTTTTTAATGAAGCTTGAGATAGAAATTCAAACTAACTTTTAAAAATCAAATAATCTATCTGAGCATGGTGGCCCAGGCTTTAAATCCCAGTGACTTCGGAGGCAGAGACAGACAGATTTCTTCCAGTTTGAGGCCAGTCTGGTTCCTAGGGCAAATTCTAGGTCATCCAGGGCAACACAGAGAGACCCTCTCTCAAACAAAACAAAACAAGACAGAAGTAAAGAAATAAAGCCAACCATTCTAGCAATATAATGTAGAAATAAAGATACCCAGGTGTTTGGAACATTCACAACAGTGAACGGCACGCACAGCATGAAGAGCCCATACTGTGTTCAGAACTGCAACTCAGCCATAGTGCAGCCCGGACAAGAACTTTCTGGAACCTTGGATTAATTAATTAATTAATTGTGTTTGTCATGTGTTCAGAAATCTTTTACTATCAGCAAGAGTTTCATGAGCTCACATTTAGTCACATGATCCCATTTCATTGTATTGGCTTCTTAAAAAATATTATAAGTTAATTTTATTTTGTGTGTATGTAAACGTACCCATCAAATATGTGGATCCTCACATCCCTCAAAGTACATGGCATGGTATTTACATCTGACTCTTAGGTCTAGATCCATATCAATCCTAACACAATGCAAATGTGTTACAAACACAGAGCTGTTTGTAAACAGCTGTTCTACTGTATTTGGGGACCAGTGACAAAGAAAAAGCCTGTGTCTATTCAGTACAGATGTAAAGTTCTCCCCACACTCATATTTTCCATCCCCTATGGGTGTGGAGCCCCTGAAATGAAGGCTGCAGCCAGCATGTTCTTCTTTGCCAAATGTGATAAAATCAAACCAAGCCAAAAGCAAATCTCGTTTCATTTGTGTGTCTTTGATCAGGCAGTACAAATGATTAATTCAATTAATGGCAGCCTTCATGTGCACACATTGTTTCAATATTTTGTTTCATTAAATGGGAAATACATGTAAAGGACCTATGTAGCAGACTGAAGTGAGGTGTGTGTGTGTGTGTGTGTGTGTGTGAGAGAGAGAGAGAGAGAGAGAGAGAGAGAGAGAGAGAGAGAGAGAGAGAGATATGCATGAGAAAGTGAGTGGCATAAAATTGTAAGGTTTATTTGTGCTTCAAAGCAAAACTTAATATTGTTTGGAGTATACTCCTTAGATGAACCTGATTCTGTGGGAGTTATTTTACAACTCTGTCAGATTGTAGCAACACAAAATAATCTTGTTGGCTGGGGTCTAGGTCAGCGGTATAGCACTCAACTAGCACACACAAAGCCCTGGGTTTCATCCCCAGCACCAAGTAGGCATGGTGGTACATGCCTGTAATCTCAGCACTCTGGAGGTGGAGCAGAAGGATCAGGATGTTCAAGGTTATTCATGGCTACACGATGAGAGTCTCACACTAACCCAAGATACAGGAGACCTTGGCTCAAAATTAAAACAAAATAATCTTGCTTATAGATACGTAGATGAATTCTGCCTAGTGGAAGGCTACCTCCTCCCATCCAATGAAGAAAGCCAGATTTCTACCCATTTATACTTTCCTATGAACACTCTTTTATCCTTTATAAAGTTGTACCTTAAAGTTTTAAAATTCCAGAGAGAGAGAGAGAGAGAGAGAGAGAGAGAGAGAGAGAGAGAGAGAGAACACATGCCATGGTGTGTGTAAAGGACAACTTGCTGGGGTAAGTTCTCTCTTTCCACTATGTGGGTCCTTGGGATCAAACTCGGGTCATCATCAGGCTTGGTGGCAAGCACCCTTACTCTCTGAGTCCCTTTATTAGCCAAGGTCTCCCTTTTTAACTTGTCCTTTGAGCCTGCTAACATATCTGCTTGGTTCCTTCATTTATAAGTTAACTTCTTAATATGTGTTTGCTTTATGAGAGACAATAGTAAATAATTTTACCAGTAAAAATTATCCATTGATATAGATTATAGTTCTCTAGATTGGACATTTGGGAGAGAATTTCCAAGGAACAGTTAACAGGGGTCTGGCAAGGAAAACGGCTGATGGTGTTCGTTATAAAGATTATAACATTGCAGTTATCAAGTGAACATGAGAATATCTGCCTCCAGTGGGCTAGACATTGTCCCCGTCTTCAGAGACCCATCTTATAAAACTTATATTAACGTAGTAAATATGATATTGGAAAATGAAATGTGATAGTGTTTGGATGATCTGCTTAACTCAGTGAGCAAGTATTCGTCAAATGATGAACGGGTGTGTGCTGTTGCAAATCACACACACGTAAAGGAGTAAGTCCATATAAAGTGCCCCATAGGTAGGTAATGTAAGAGAGTAGAAAAAATTCGAGGAGGGCCTGGGGATGTAGCTCAATGGAAGAGCATATCCCTAGTGTGCAAAGGGCCTTAGGTTCCACCTCCAGCACCCGAAAGCCCAACAAATTCCAAACAAAGTCCACTGAAAGGGTTAGAGATTCCACGTGCGACTTTAAGAACCTCCCATGGCAGCTGTGTGAGTGAAGAGGAGGGTGTGCGTGCCACTGCACAAATGTGGATGTCACAGAAGAGCCTTGGGGAGCTCGGACTCTCCTTCTCCCTCAGGTTCCAGGGCTCAAACTCAGGCTGTCAGGTTGGCTCAGCAAGTGCTTTCCCCGCGGAGCCATCTTGCCAGCCCTGCACTGAGCTTTGCTGTGGTATCAGAGGCTATCTCGCTCTCCTCTGCAGCCGTGGTTTTAAACCTGAGTCCAGATGACCAAACATCCTAGTCTTCATACGTCTCAGTTTCCTAATCTGAGAAACAAGTGAGGTTAGATACCTTCTTCCCCAACCACGGGGCAGGCCTCCAGCACATCCCTTTACCCTGGGGGCTCACAGACACATGATTCCAAGAGTCTTGGCAAGATGCCTGATTTTGTGTTTTTCCCAAGATGTGTCCTTAGTGCCATTCCTTCAAACCCTGAGACTTAGATGGCTTTGAGGCTGGAGGATGACTAAGGAGAGGATGAAGAGGCTCGCTCATTTTCTTGGAGAGGCAATATAGAGATCCTGTAGTGAATTCCTAGGTCCTGGAAGTAGAATCCTAAGCACAAAGCTTCAAATGCTGGTAGATTTTTTTTTTTTTAATTCAGGAATTACTTTCAGCCAACATTACCTCTGCTTTTGGAGCACAAGCCAGGCTATTGTGCTGGAAATAATCCTTGTCGTCTCATTGGAGTGACTTGTGTTGCCATAGTTACTATTTGGGTTCGGTGCACCTAAAATTTCAAGTATTAGGTGAAAAGAATTTGCTGATCTCTCTCTCTCTCTCTCTCTCTCTCTCTCTCTCTCTCTCTCTCTCTCTCTGTGTGTGTGTGTGTGTGTGTGTGTGTGTGTTTCTGCCTTTGGAAAATCAGAGTGAGACAAAATAGACTTAATGCACTACTCAACTGTTGTTTTCAGTGGGGACTGTCACACAAAGCCCCGCAGAGAAACAGTTAACTCTCCAGCAGTGAAAAATGGGCTTGGCCATGGCCTTGAAAAATGGAGTTATCAGCGTCCCGCTGAGGCCCCACCATCGCCGTGGATGATGGATGGAAATGCAGGTTGTCATTGCCAGTTGTACAGCTCGGGCAACTGCATGAAGCAGCTGGTTATTTATGAGGGAGCTACACGGAGCTGGTCAGCTGGCTTCTCAGGTGCGACCACTCTGTGCTGTGGTAAATTTCCTCACTGGCTGAAGGGTGGTGGGGCAGAAGTTTGCAAGGAGGTGGGAAGGAGAGGTGGGCCCTCGACGGTGTGCGTGGCTTTAATGGCACAGTAGCCATAGCGGCAGCAGCAGCGGGGAGAGCAAACTTCCGTCATTTGTGAATAACTAGGTTCGCAACCTACCGAGACCCACGTGTTTGTGCTGCCTCTTTGCCTGGCTGATTTGCAGGCTCCGCGTTGGCCCACAGTGGTGACCAGAAATAGTCCCCTCTGCCTGGTCGCCATGAGCTAGACTGGTTTTTATGTGGCTGTCTCCTAGGAGCCCAAAGCTATGCCACATGGCTGGAAGCTGTGTTTACAAGCTTTTCATCTGTCTTTCTTAACTTGTGGTTGCTATGGTTTCCTTAGCCTGCTGGGCCTGGCCCTTGAAGAGGGACAAGCTGTCCACTCAACCAAAGCCAGAGGCACCAGCTCCATCAGCACAGGACTTTTGGCTATATCCTCAATTATATCAAACTACCTGCCTGGCCTGAGACCCACACTTTTCTCCCTGCAGAAGCTGACCTTGGTCTTGGCCCTAAGATTAGTCCCAGGTAGCGTCTGCCACTGTCCTGCATCCACTGGTGTTTGTCTCAGTTGGGATGCTCATCTTGCTTCCCATCGTGCTGACTTAGTAGCTCTGATTTGCTTTGCAGAATTCTACCCTACTCTCCTCACCTTTCCCTAATTATTTCCAAGACACACATTTACACCAGAAGTGACTCTTGTCCCTGCCACTCTGGCATGGATATCTTTTGCTGCTGGTCCAGCAATCATTCCCCAATTTCAGGTAACAGCACCTTGTGTTTTCCAGATCTGTCTCCCGCAACACATTCAACATAGTTTCCAGGGTTGTGATGGGGCTCCTGCCATCCCTCTCACTGCAGGGGTTATCCAGGTAGGATATTTCAGTCCTCCAGCTCTCAGGAAGGTCCAGACACGGACACATGAAACCAGGCCACAAAGAAAGAATCCTGGAGTGCTCATTACAAAGTCTCTCGCTCCATGGTGTTGCAGAATATTCCTTTACACCGTGTGAAGATGTGTCATGGTGGCTGGTTTAATAAAGAGTTGAAAGACCAATAGCTTGGCAGGAGAGACAGGTAGGGTTTCCAGGGAGAGAGAGGAAGAAGAGGAGGCATCTAGGCTCACGGATTATGCCAGAGGGACACCAGTGAGACTCTGAAGAGGTTGGACATATGATACAGATCAGAGATAACCAAGCCACGTGGTAGAATGAAGATGAATATATACAGGTTTATTTGAGTTAGAAGAGCTAGTTGGGGACAAGCCTACACTGAAGGCCAAACTTTCATAATTAATAATAAGTTTCCATGTCGTTATTTGTGGACTGGCAGTCCTGACGAGAAGGTACTGCGATCCTGTGGTTCTCCAGGGGGATCAGGTGTAATCCCGACGTGCAACAGTTAGGGCTGCCCTCTAAAGAAGGCAGCAGCACAGAGAAGACGGCTGGAATCAGAGCTAATCTGAGGGTCCATGTGTGCTTTCACTAGAGTCCAGGCTCCAGATCTGAAGAAACCCTCCTTTTAATGCAGATGGCTGTCTGAATCAGTTTCCTGTCGCTTACATTTGAGGAGTCTAATCCAAATCCATTACAGCGACCCCAGACATCCAGAAGTGAGTGAGCTTGCTTGCCAAGGATCCACAGCCGCTCTGATCTGACCCTGTTTCCCTAGGTTGCAGTGACAAGGTGTCTTCCACCACGCCCACTTTAAAGGGCGCTCATACACTTTGATAACTTTTAGGACCTTTGGCGTCTTTTTTTTACAGCATCCCCACTCCGTCAGCTCTGCTCGCCCACCATGGGATTGCAGCATTGCATTCTTATAAACATATTAGTATTCTCTTTCTAGGATGTAGTCACTGAAGGCTGGCTGTGTTTGCATGTAGTTTATGAGTGGCAAAGCAGGACTGTATACTTCAAGTCTGGTTTAATATTAATTTTGTTTCGCTACATGACTTCCTAGGTATGCCATAACGAATTAGTAATTGCCCCAGCTGGAGGCCTCTTTTGCCTCCAAGGAAGCCTTGTCCACTGCATGCCTTGTAGATAATTGGCTTTGGCAGAAACCTGGAAAAGGCTTGGGTTTGCTGCACAGACTGCACAGACCTTGGTTTCACATGTACAGCCTCTGTGACAGTCTTGGTCATTCAGGCTGCTGAATACCGTGAGTACCTAACTGTCATGCCATGGGTAGTTATAAGTAGCTGGGATTTCTCACTGTTAGAAAGGCAAGAAGTCGCAGACACTAGCAGGTTATCTGTCTGGTGAGGGCTAGCTTCCTGGTTTATGGCATGGAATACACACACACACACACACACACACACACACACACACACACGATGGGCCTCAGATGGTGGAAGAGACAAGCAGTTTTCTGTGGTCTCCTAGAATATTTCACATTTGTTCTTTGACAGTTTTATACATGTAAATATATTAGTTAGTTCTCTATCGCTGTGAGAAAACACCATGACCATGACTTGGGGAGGAAAGGGTTTGTTTGGCTTACGTGGCCCAGTCACAGTGCTTTTCTGAGGGAAGGCCAGGCAGGAACTTGCAGCAGGAACTGAAGCAGAGGTGGCGAAGGAGTGTTGTTTCCTGGTTCGCTTCCCCTGGCTTGCTCAGTCCTCTTTGTTTTACCTCTCAGCCCAGGGGTGTCACTGCCCTCGGTGTGCTGAGCCTTACACATTAATCCTTAATCAAGAAGGTGCCCCATAAACTTGCTTATAGGCCATCTGATGGAGGCAGGCATTTTCTCAACGGAGGCTCTTTCCAGATGGTTTGTATCAAGTTGACAAAAAAAAAAAAACAAAAAAAAACCAGGACGAATAGACAATGTATTTCATATTCAACCTAAATTCCCCCTCCTGCTTCTTCCATTTCTCCAGTCCTTTCTCCTTTCCCCATCTTCTTGTCCCTCCTCCCTTCCTTTCCTTTCTTTCTTTTTCATCCTTTCTGACTTATTGATTTCAATGAGTGCTGCCTGCACGTGCACCGGCGTCGAGCTACCTACCAGTGATCACACCCTTGCGGGAAAACCCCTCCCCATCTCCCAAGAGCCATCCATTGTCAATAGCGGCCTAGAAAGAGGTGGAGACTTGTGAGGGAATTTTTGATTGTCTTGTCTTGTGCAGGGTGTGTGTAGTAAGCCCCGCAGCCTCAAGTTCCTGAGTGCGATGGCTTTGTTTCCGGAAGACTGCATTTCACAGCCCTGCTGCTTCGGGCTCCAGCTTTTCCATCCTTTTCACCCCTTCTTCCTTGATGTACCCTGAGCCTAGGGGTGAGGTAGGGCTGAGCACTCAGTGGTCACTTATTCTCAGCACCTTGACTGCTTATGAGTCTCTGCATTGGCTTCAGCCCACTGTCAAAAAGAAACTTCTCTGACCAGTTTGGCGACACGCCCATTTAGCGAAATAACAGCAGTTTTCTGTGTTCTCAATAACAAAGGCACTAATCCTGTTCGTGGAAGATTAGCTACCTCCTAAAGCCCCCACCTCCTAGTATTATTGTTTTGGGGCTACAAATCAACATACGAATGGCGAATGGCATAGGGAGACAAAGGCTCAGAATGGGCAGATTACTCACGTTTCTGAATCTAGTTCCCTCTCTCTAAAATCTATGTGTCAGGGAGAGCAGTTCTCAACTTGGGAGGCTTTTGTGGGAACTAAATGAGGAGCACGATATAGGCATGCGTATTACAACAGTAACAACGCACAGGAACTGAGCACTGACTCCGAGTTAAGGCAACCTCAGGCCGGTGAGTATAGTACTGTTGTTCTCACAGGAGAAAGCTGAGACACAGACAAATCCAATGACTTGTCCAAGGTTGATGTCTTGTGGGTGGCAGTGTGGTATTCCTCCCGATCACGCTGGCTGGAAGCTGTTAATCACGGTATTGTTCAATACAGCCAGGGTCAGGGAACTCGAGACTGGTTCTCTGTCCCTCCCATGGTATCCAGTGGTCAGGAGAGAATGGAAACAGTGGAGCTAAGGTGGAAAAAACATTCCATGAGCACAGATCCTCCGTGATGGAGGTCGTGCCAAAGAGGTCCAGAGACTCTTGGGGACCAGAGACCAGACAGAGGTGTAGGTAGGGGCTGGCTGCTGACACAGGAGGTTCCAGAGGGACAGGCAGTTCAGAAGTCAGACCTGCACGCAGCGGGAAGCAAACTAGGGAATGCCTCAGTGATGCAGAAGGCGTTTTAATCAAACCCATAGCTTTACTGTGGTTTTCTGCTAAACCAAGGACCCATTAAAGAGTGGCTGACTTGGCAGAAGAGGATGGAATTAGGGGAGCTATAGCTTCTGGCAGGTGTAGTGTCTTGACAATGACTAATATTTGATGGTGATACTCTTGGCTGATTCATTCATTCAATGTATTTTTATAAACCTTATAAACCACATGGAAAAAAATCTTATTTTCACAACAGTAGATTCTTTCCTTTCTTAACCCCTTGTATCAATTGATTCTTTCTTTTTTTCCTTTTTCTTTTTTGTTTGCTTTTTGTTTTTTGAGGCAGGGTTTCTCTATGTAACAGCCCTGGAACTAGCTCTTGTAGACCAGGCATGCCTCGAACTCACAGACATCCTCCTGCCTTCCGAGTGCTGGGATTAAAGGCGTGCGCCACCACCGCTGGACCTCAGTTTGATTTCTATTGTTGTCATAAAGCACCTTGTCATAAAGCACCGTGATCAAAAGCAACGTGGAGAGAAAGAGTTTATTTCAGTTTACAGCTTAGAGCCCATAATGTGTTAAGCTCAGGGTCGGGAGGAGAAAGATCACAGACCCAGTCATCATGAGGTGAGCCGTTCAGTGCTTCTGTAGGCCTAAAGAAACAGCACCAGACAACCATGGGTAGAAGGCTCAAAACTGTGAGCCAAACCAACCCTTTTCCCTTTTGAAGCTGATTGTCTCAGGTGCTTGTTTTAGTGATGGAAGAGTCAGTAATACACAACTAGATTTAAAAACCGAACAAAGGTGGCTAGAGAGATGGCCTTACCACTGTGAGGAGCACGCACTGCCCTGGAGACCAGTTCCCAGTAACCACATCTGGCGGCTCATGACTGCCAGAGCCTCTGATGGTTTGTTTTTCTGGCCTCCCCAGGCAACTGCATTCATGTGCACACAGAGACAGACAGACAGACAGACAGACAGACAGACAGACACACACACACACACACACACACACACGAGAGAGAGAGAGAGAGACAGAGACAGAGACAGAGACAGAGAGAGACAGAGAGACAGAGAGACAGAGAGAATTAAAGAGAATTAAAAATAATAAACCTTTAAACTTTTTTAAAAATTTACTTTCTGTTTTTTGTTTGTTTGTTTTGTTTTTTGTTTGTTTTGTTTGTTTGTTTTCTGAGATAAGGTCTGGAATTTGTGGTATAATTCTGGCTACACCTAATTTCCTGGCCTCAGGCTCCGAAGCACACCCAGCTCATTGCCGTCACCTGGCGTTAAGACAGCCAAGCTGCAGAACTCAGTCAAACATTGGTGCAAATGTAAGAAATAGAAAAGATAGACATGTGAGTGGGGTATGCATTTGTTCATTCGTTATGTGTGTACATGGATGTCTGCATGTGTGTATTTGTTTG